>NC_043763.1:24426570-24726570 GCF_902148845.1 Salarias fasciatus | reverse complement strand
GTCTCTCGGGAATCGTGTTAAAGAAATAGAGGAAGCCAGCTCTGATTACGATCGCCGCCTTTCCACCTTGGAGTAGATATGCACGGAAATGCGAGCAGAAAATACAGCGCTCCACCTGGAAATGATAGACCTCGAGGCTCGCTCCAGACGCCAAAACATCCAGATTGTTGGTCTCCCTGAAAGATTGAGAATGGCCGCCCCACGGAGTTTGTGACGGAGTTTATACCTGAACTTCTAGGTGCAGGCAACTTCACCAAGTCACTTAAAGTTGATCGTGCTCACCGTGTGGGAAGAGCGCCCTCTGGTAAAGACGCGCGTCCGCGCGTAATGCTCGCCCGGATCCATCGCTTTCAGATGAAGGAGAAGATACTGCAGCTGTCCCATCAACAATTCCCTCTGCATTACAAAGGCAAGGCAGTTCATATATTTCCCGATCACCCGGCGGAGGTGATGAAGGAGCGACAAGCTTCTGGTGGAAGGTCAGGCTTCGTTTACCCGGCGAAGCTGCGTGTAACCCACGGTGATTTGGACAAGATGTTTTGGTCGCCGCGGGAGGCTGAGACATTTGTGGAGACTCTGATTTGAGCATTGGCCATTCATCCACCTGACTGGACATTTTCTGGTACGAGACTTTCTCTATAAGGCATGGACATTTTCATCACCGTTACAGTTTGCTTATTTGTTTATATTGCTTGAGAGGGAGCTCTGAGGTTTCAATATCAGCTTAGCTTTAGGTTAATGTGAGGAGGGGCGCAGGTAGGTGACGTGTGATGTGGTAAGTGACGCACTTCCTGTGAGACGGCAGATTCAAACTAAGCGCGCTGACAGATTCATTTGTTTACTGAATTTCACTAACTCGGCTCTAAAAAGTCGTAGAAGTAGAGAAATTAGTGTGTTTTAGGTTCACCCTGGAGCACAGTGAAGAGGATTCGACCAGTCTGACAGAGTACATAGATCGCTGCTTCGACCGGATCGTCATGGGGAAGCCGAATCAAACATCCACCCCCTCTACTTCCTCGTCTAAAGCCAAGAGACAGCGGGAGGAATCGTCTGGAGCTATTTCTCCACCTGCGAACGACTCGACGGACGTTCTTATCTCCATAGATAAGAAACTTTCCAGCCTCGATGCTCGCCTGAACCTGTTGGAAATCCTCCACAAGGAGTTCCAGGCTGTGCGCGAGTCGCTGGAATTCAGCCAGCAGCAGGTCGAGGCGCTCGCGGCAGAGAACGCCAGCCTCAGAGAGTCGGTGAAGACCCTCACGGAGGGGATGACCCGACTGTCAGAGGAAAACAAGAAGATTAAAGAAACGGTGATCGATCTCCAGGCCAGGAGCATGAGGGACAACTTAGTGTTCTCTGGAATCCCGGAGCAGACGGAGGAGGACCCCGAGGCGACGGTGAAAAGTTTCATCAGAACGCAGCTGAAGCTCCCGGAGGAAGCGGTGAAAAACATCTCCTTCCACAGGATCCACCGCCTGGGAGGGAGAAGACCCGGCGAGTCCAGACCCAGACCCATCGTGGCCAAGTTCGTTAACTTCAAACAGAAGGAGCAGGTGAAGAGCCAGGGCCGGCAGCTGAAGGGAACCCACTACGGCGTGAATGATCAATTCCCGAAGGAGATCCTGGATCGGCGCAGAGTTCTGTTCCCGATCAGGAAAAAATCCATCTCGGAGGGCTCCCGCGCCGTCATCGCCGTGGATAAATTATTCATCAACGGCCAGCTGTTCCGTGACCCAAACATCACTCCGTGGCTCTACTGATCTCAGGTGCTGCATTCTCACTATCCCATAATCACTCCGTAAATATTGATACATAAAACAGCCATAAATTAATTAATAGTAAGTCACTGCCCGTCTCCACTGCACTGCTCACCGTGGATGTGTTTTTTTAAGCATTTGTTTCTTTTTTCACTCTCACTTTTTTCTCTCTTCACCCTTTTTCACTCTCACCCTCTCACGCTTCACTGTAGCTGCACCCGTTACCATAGCAACCCGACACGCGGGGCGCACCGGGACATCGGCTTATTGACACACATCACTGTACAGGTTCACGCGCACTCTAAGCATGTTGATAGACAGATTCAGAACGCACACTCAGCTGACATGCAGGGTGCACACCAGTAAACAACGGGCTCCATTCAGACACCAGGTTTAGTGAAATGCATGTAACACTCATAGCTGTCTAGTCATGAACACTCTCAGTTTCGTTTCCTGGAATATCCGTGGGGCTGGTACAAGGGAAAAGAGATTAAAAATTACCCATCGGCTTCAGGAGTTGCAGGCAGACATTGTCTTATTACAGGAAACTCATCTAACAAACTCATCAGTAGATCTTCGCCGATCAACACAGTTTCCACAGGTGTACTCAGCCTGTTACAATTCCAGGCAAAGAGGAGTAGCAACTCTTATCAGTAGAAGGTTAAACTTCTCTACTGACAGTTCAATCATAGATCCAGAAGGCAGATTTGTTATTATCACATTATCTATCCAGAATGTTGAATTCTGCATTGCTAACGTGTATGGACCTAATGTTGACGACCCCTCCTTCTTTCACTCCCTCTTCCCCTCACTGGATGATCACTCAGGTCACACATTGATTATAGGAGGGGATTTCAACATGGTTTCTGACCTACAATTGGACAGACTGAGTACCACAGGAAGTCAACGACTCTGGCAATCCTCAGAAACTGTGAAACAGTACATGAAGGATTTTGGTCTTTGCGATGCCTGGCGCTCTCACCACCCCACTGCAAGAGAATACACATTCTTCTCTTCAGTTCACCATTCCTACTCTAGATTAGATTATTTCTTAACTAGCAGCACACTGATGAATGACATCTCAGAAATCAAAATTCATCCCATCGTCATAAGTGATCATGCACCAGTTTCATTTACTCTCAGAAATAAGACGAATAAACCACCAACTAGAAACTGGAGATTTAATACATCATTACTTAAAGATCCAGAGTTTATTAGCTATCTTACAAGAGAATGGTCTATATATTTAGAAAATAATGACTTGCCAGATACTTCAGCATGTGTTCTTTGGGAGGCAGGGAAAGCGGTGATGAGGGGAAAAATAATTTCCTTCTCCTCACACAAGAAAAAGAAAGAGGCTTCAAGAACTTTAGAATTGGAATTAAGAATTAAATCGCTGGAGGAGGCTTATCATGTCTCCCCACAAGAGCACATACTGAAGGATATAAGGAAAGCTAAACTTGAACTGAATGAAATTCTAGATAAAAAAACTCAATTCCTGATCCAACGACTCCGTTTAGAGAACTTTGAGCATAGTAATAAATCTGGAAGATTCCTGGCGAATCAGTTAAAAACAAACAAGGAGAAAAACACGATTTCAGCTGTTAAAGACTCAGAAGGAAACATCAGCCATGACCCGGACAAGATCAATAATATCTTTAGAGATTTCTATCAAGGATTATACCGATCACAAATAGACGCAACAGATGAGGAAATTAATACTTTTTTTTAATGATATTAACCTTCCAAAATTGAAAGATGAAAATAGAATAGTGTTGGATTCTCCTCTTTCAGTGGATGAACTCCATAAATCTCTGCAGGATATGCCCAACAATAAAGCTCCAGGTCCAGATGGCTACCCAGCAGAATTCTATAAAGAATTCTGGACCATGTTGGCTCCCACTTTTCATAAAATGGTAATGGAAATAAAAAATAAACGAACAGTACCCTCAAATATGAACTTAGCCAAAATAACTTTAATACTTAAACCAGGGAAAGACCCCACACTTCCGTCCAGTTATCGTCCTATTTCATTAATAAATGTAGATCTCAAAATAATCGGCAAAGCCCTATCCAGAAGAATAGAAAAGATAACCCCGCTCACAATACATCCTGACCAAACAGGGTTCATTAAAGGTAGACATTCATCCACTAACATGCGCAGATTAATTAATATAATAGATTACTCTACAATACATAATCTGGAATCCATAATTATCTCTTTAGATGCTGAAAAAGCTTTTGATCGAGTAAATTGGAAATTTCTATTTGGAATATTAACCAAATTTGGGTTTGGAACGTCTTTCATAGATTGGATAAAAATCTTATATAACAACCCAGCTGCATGTGTGAAGACTAACGAGCAGACTTCTCCAAGCTTCTGTCTGCAGCGAGGAACCAGACAGGGCTGTCCACTCTCTCCCTCACTGTTTGCCATCTTTATCGAACCTCTGGCAGCTGCTATAAGACAAAATAAAGACATCAGAGGGATCCTGGCTAACAATAAGATAGAACATAAAATAAGTCCTTATGCAGATGATGCATTGCTTTTCCTGCAGAACTCTCCATCTTCTATCTCCCAGACAATCACACTTATTGACAAATTTTCACTAATATCTGACTATTCTATCAACTGGTCTAAGACTACAGCCATGCCTATAAACTGTGATTTACAAAGTATACCCAATGCAACAATCCAGTCTGGAAACATTAGATATTTAGGCATAAACATTTCTCCAAGGATATCAGAACTTTTAAAACTAAACTACGTTCCGTTACTGAAATCAACAGAGGATGACCTCTTACGGTGGAGACGCTTACCTATATCTCTTATGGGGAGGGTTGCCACCATTAAAATGATGACTTTACCTAAGGTTAACTATTTATTTTCAATGATACCAACCAAACCATCGTCTGGCTGGTTCAAATCACTGGACTCATACATATCTAAATTTCTCTGGAAAAATAAACCATCACGTATCAGTTTAAAGACGTTACAACAGACTAAAGACAGAGGTGGACTAGACTTGCCTAACTTCAGTAATTACTTCATAGCCAGCAAGCTGCAATATATCTCCAAATGGCTTAAACCGAACAATTTAGATGAGCCATGGCTGGATGTAGAGCAAGCATTATGTGAGGATCTAGTCATCTCTGACCTGCCATTCATCAGTCCCACCATCAAATCCCATCGGTGTTTTAAAAGTGTCAACATCAGCTCCTCTTTAATGGCTTGGTGGGACTTTCTAAAGCTAACCAAATCTTCTCTGATCCCGTGTAAACTCACACCCATCTGGAACAACCCGGACATCCTGCAAAACAAAAAGATGATAAACTTCACTCAGTGGAGAAATAAAGGAATCAGCCAGCTTGAACATATCATTGAAAACGGCAACTTTCTATCATTCAATACTCTCATCTCACAATATGGAATCAGCAGCACAGCATTTTTAGAATATCATCAACTTAAATCTATCATAGGTAAAAAGTATACCTTTAATCAATTGCAGGGACAGCTACCTCTCGGGGTCGAAGAATTCTTAAACCTCAGTTCCCCAAAGTTGCTATCAAAGATATATAAAATATTATCAAAGGTAGAAGATGAAATCTTCCTTCCGACCTTAAAATGGGAGGCTGACTTATCTAACAACTTTGACCAAAATGCGTGGTCACAAATATGTTTAAATACTTTCAAAATGACAAAGAATTCAAATATACAACTAATGCAATTCAAAATTCTGCATAGAATTCATTACACAGGACGAAGGATGTTCCAGATGGGTCTATCACAATCTGATATCTGTTCACATTGCAATGATAACATGACTGACAGCTACCTCCATGCCTTGTGGTCCTGCTCACCAGTGCAGAGGTTCTGGCTTCAGGTGTGTGAAGACCTGTCAACATGGTTCGCATGCAATATTCCTGCAACTCCCACACTGTGCCTTTTAGGTGATTTGGGTGAAATTAACATGTCGATAAACTCTGTCTACATGGTTCTCACCATCTTGTGCATCGCAAAGAAAACTATCCTTGTAAATTGGAAATCCAGAAATAATCTGAGTAACAGGCAGTTTAAGAATCTTCTATTAGATCATATCAGCTTGGAGACGATGTCTGTCTGTTCAGAGGATCAATCAGCTGAATCTGGTTCCCTCTGGTCCCCTGTGATCAGCTCCATCACTTAATGTAAGGGGAAGATGAGGGCCTCTCCTCTTTGAGGGTCGGTTGTTGGTGGGGGGGGCCTGATGGCTGCAGGTGGTTGGCACTGTCTTGGGGTTGGGATCTGGGCTGCTTCGCTGGGGGCTGTCTTCGTGTTTGGTTTGGATTGGGGGTGGGGGGGCCGCCGGTTGTTGGGGCTGTCTGGCGGCGGTGGGGCGGGGGCCCCAGGGGGCCGGGGTCGGCGGGTGCCGGTTCATGTCCGGGCGGCCGGGGTGTCCTGGGGCGGGTGTGGCTGGGGGCCCTGGTGCCTGGGGGCTCTCTCCTTCCGTGAGGGTGAGGGGGTCGACCTGGCTGGGGGGGCCGGTCGGCTCGGGCGTGCTGCCGCGGCCTGGGTCGGTGCACGCCCTGGTGTCTGGTTGCTGCCCCGGAATTCAGGGCATCGGGGTGGGTGGTTGTGGTGGTGGGGGACAGGGGGTGGGGTGGATGGGTGGGGGGTGGCGGGGGAGGTGGGTGGGTGGTGGGGGACGGGGCGGGGTGGATGGGGGGGTAGATAGGGGGGTGGTGGGCTGTGGGGGTTAGGGGGTTGGGGGAGGGGTGTGTACGTGTATGTGTATATGTGTGTGGGTGTGTATGTGTGAGTATGTATATATGTTTTTGTATGTGTGGGTATTTATGTAGGTGTATGTGAGTGTGTGGGTGTGTATCTGGATATGTATGTGTATGTGTGTGACTATGTATGTGTAAGTGTGTATGTGTGTGTGGGTATGTATCTGTGAGCGGGGTATGTACAGTATGTGTGTGTGGGTGTGTATCTGTAAGTATGTATGTATGTCTGTACGTGTGGGTGTATATGTGTGGGCGATTGGAGCTATGTATGAGAGAGTGCGGTGTCCTGTGGGGGGGGTGGCCCCGGTGGGCCTGGGGGCGGTGGGCCCTGGGTCTGGGTCCTTCTGCTGCCCCCTGTCTGTCCTCACCTTCACTCCTCCTGATGCATGATGGGTGTGTGCTTCTTGGGTCGGTGGCTCTCTGGCCATGGTCGCTGTCCGCCCTGGTCCTGGGGGTGGGGGGGGGGGGCGGCGCTCCTGGCCCTGTCCTTCATTGGGGGGCTCCTGGGTGACGGGGGTGCTGCGGCATCCCCGGACCCCCCTCTCCCCCCGCTCTCATGCACACACACGTAGGGCTTTGGGAGGCGGGCTTATCAAGTTGGGTGTGGTGGAGGGGGCCATCTAAGTGGCCCCAATCACTGCACGCTTCAGTGGCTCGCCTCTCAGTCTTAATTGCACTTAGTCATCTAACACGACCAAATACATACAAACACACACGTCGGGGGGTCTTGGCGCGCCGTGTCGGGGGTGGGGCTGTTCAGGTGGATGAGACTGCTCGTTTGGCCTCACTCGCGGCACGGTGTGGTTACTGACCCTCAAATTTTAATCGCAAACAACATATACTCCCATCAACACTCAAGAGACGGAGGGGGGGGAGGGAGGGCAATGGGGTCTTCTGCGCCCCCGTTTCCGGATTCCTTCTGGTGGGGGGTGGGGCGGGGGGGGCTGTTGTTTTCCCCACAGGCCGGGGGTTTGGAGCGGCTGTGGTTTGGGGGGCTGCTGGGTCTGGGGGGTGCATATCTGTCTGCGGCAGTGGGGTGGGGGGGTGGGGGCGGCAGTTGTGGGTGGCGGGGGGTCCTGGATGTGGGGTTCGGTGTTCCCTTGCCTTCCGGGGGGGTCTCCCACAGGATGTGACAGTTGGATGACGCGGGAATGTGAGTGTGTTTGGGGTAGGATGGACTGTGTGTGTGTGTGTGTGTGTGTGTGTGTTTGTTAGCGTGTGCGTGAAAGTGTTGGAATGTGAGTGTGTGTGTGTGCGTTTGGTTTAGGGATGAGTAGTTGTGTGTGTGCAGGTGTGCATGTGTGTGTGTCAGTATGAGTGAGTGGGTATGAGTGTTGGGTTGGGGCGGGGGGTAGTGAGGCGGGAGAGGACAGGGGGTGGGAGGGGTGGGCCGGGCGGTGGACGCGGGGGTGGGTTCCGGGTGGGGGTCGTGGGGTGGGGTGGGGGGGGGGTGGGGGGGGGGGGGGTGGGTGGGTGGGGGGGATGCCCTGGATCTCGGGGTGCGTGGCCGGAGCGCTGGGGGGTGTACTGGCCCGGGGTGGGTAGCCGCCCGTGTGGGCCGGTTCTCCCGGGTGGGTCATGGCCCTCCGCCCGGGGTGGGGGGTTGGCTCCTGGGCTCTTGGGCCTCGGGCTCTCGGCCCTGCTTGAATATCCGGGGAATGGGACACGCAATCAAACGTGCCAAGGTGTTTTCTCATTTAAAGGCCCTTTCTGCTGACATAGTCTACTTGCAGGAAACACATATTAATTCTGTAAAAGAAAAAATACTAAGATGTTCCTGGGTTAACCAAGTTTTCCAGTCCATGTTCTCCAGTAAGGCCCGGGGTGTGGCCATTCTGATTCGCAAAACTGTTCCATTTAGACGTGTTTCCACTCTGAGTGACCCCAATGGTAGATATGTTTCAGTGACAGGCTACATTTATTCCATCCATGTCACACTTTTGAATGTTCACACCCCCAACTTTGACGACCCAACCCTTTTCAAGAAGATAATTGGTTTACTTTCCAACTTTTCAGACACGTATATTATAACTGGTGGCGACTTTAATTGTGTGCCGATAATTTTCTGGACAGGTCAGCAAGTACTACTCAAGTTTCCTGCATCCTCTATGATGAGAAAGAACTTAATGTCTTCTACGAATCTAGCAGATATCTGGAGATTACAGTATCCCACAAAAAGAGATTATTCATTTTTTTCACCAAGACATAAGACATTCTCAAGGATAGATTATTTTATACTGGATTCTAGTTTGATTTCTAGTGTGATCTCTGTAAAGTATCACAATATTTTAATTTCGGATCATTGTCCAATTTCGCTGGTCCTTGACTTTTTAAAGGACCTGTATCATGCTTTTTTAGCTCGTCCAAACCCTATGATTGGCATTAACATGGTAATAGTTTATTTTTGGTGCTAAGGAAAAGTCATTTTGTGTTAAATAAAGGATTTTCGGAGGTTAATTCTGAAACCCGGAAGAGAAAACGCTCAGTTTCACTGAAAATCACTGAAAATGTTTCCTCAGTGGAAAATGTGAATCAGCTCCTGCTGGTCAGAGGAGAGTTGGCGTGTTGTCTGTGCAGGGGTGGGGTGGGAGAAGAGTGGTGGGGAGCAGTTCAACTTTGTGACGTACTGAGCTGTTTTCTACCCAAAGGGAGGGGCTGCTGTAGAGAGCAGCAGACTGAAAGAGATTACTCAGACATGCATGGATGAAGGCAAATAACATTTAGGGTAGGGCGCAGCGTTTCCATCTGTCTCTGTTCTGAGCTGAAAAGGAATCTTGACCTCTCCCGGTATGTTTGACCAATCAGAAGAGCCCCTGAGGCTCTATCCTGATTGGTCGAGGGGCGGCACTTCAAAGCTCGACTTCTCGTGAACGCGCATGAGGAAGTCCAGGCCCGCATATTTACCTGCCTCATCAGACATAACATCATCAAAACACCACGGAGGACACCGTCTGTTTCTACTGCAATTCTTAAAAAAAAAGGCTTTGACCCCAGGCCCACCGTGAAAAGGTCGCAGGTGAATCAACCCGCCGGCGCAGGTGGCCGTGACACTGCCGGCCCCGCTCGGCAGCCCGAGGTGGGCACGACTCCGGGTTTCAAATCGCCATCTTGGATGGGTCAAATTGCCATCTTGCGAAGGTAATCCTGCCTACAGTACCTTTAAATTAATTTAGCGGATCGATAAAAATGATGTCATTTTTGCCCCAAACCGGCCGATAATTTATCAGACCGATAATTATCGTGCATCCCTAGGTTTCAGGGCTCACAGATCAGCCACACTACATGCAAAACGGGACTAAAGTCTGACTGATACACTCATCTGCAGCCAGGTGGAGTGTGTGGCAGCACATAGCAAGTTCACTCCCTCAGTGTGAAGTCTACAGGATGAGAACTTTACCCAAAGCGTTCAGTCTATTTCCAGTGACTCTCACCCAGCGTGAGATGATGATGTGAAGCTCCACAGCGTCTGCATGGACTGTCTTCCCGATGTTGGTGTCAGTCCACCACTTCTTCCTCAGCTTCCTCATGCTGGTTCCAATGAGATGTTTGAGGTAGACGTGGGCGATGCCTTTGTAAATGTCCCCCATCACTGCCTGAGAGACAAACTGAGTTTATATGAGCGGCTCTGATGAAGACATCTGTTCACACACGAGGAGAATCCTCACCTTGCGCTCATCCGCAGCAAAATCCAGTTGAGAAAAACGCTTCTCCAAAGGGTCGAAGGGGAAAATCCACTTGTTATCTGATCTAAAGTATTGTTTGATGTTTTCCTGCAGGACAGGAAAGTAGATGCCTTTTACTGTCATTGCACAGCACAGGTACAGTACGGCAACGAAATATCATTTGATAATGAGCATCGGGCCGCAGTGACTGAGCGCGTTGCCACCTCAAAAAACCACACACACACAGCAGTGACATAAGATGCTTCAGTTCAGCAGTCCAGGCCCGTCGCAGCTTCCCGGCGCGCCACATCGCCCACCGCTGTCCATCTGCAAGAGAAGGGAGGGATGGCGGTGTGGAGATGGGGAGGGGAGGTGTGTGTTGATGTGTGACCTCAGTCCTCAGTTCCAATATGTGTGTGTGTGTGTGTGTTAGCCCCTCTTCTGCTGTGCTGTCCCAAACACGGTTGCTATGGAGACGGCCTCGGTTGGAGCAGCCCAACAGTCAGCAGGTTGCCAGGAGAGGAGGGAGGATGCAGACAGACGATCGCTCCGTTTGCTGTTCCAGATGTAGCCAGTGGCATCTCGTTTTCCCCTCCCTCTGCCGCAGACAGCAGCTGCATCAACCTTCTCATCAGAGCAGCTCAAGGAATCCAACAGATTTTGGCACCAAATGATTTCAAAATTCATACCATGGAGTCAAAACGATTGATTGGTTTTTCCGCTGTCAGACGTGCAACTCCCACAACATAGTGGCATGTAGGAATCATAGATAAGTAAAATATAGACTTGGCAGGCAGGTCCATCCACCGTCAGCGTGGGGTCTATGTATCACACGTCTATGCTTGTCATGGCAGTGCAGTTATGCAGGTTCCGGGGTACCGTGAAGTCCAGCTGTTTGGACTGTTATTTGGTAATACTGCACTACTCCATAGCGCTCAGGGTGCCAGATAAATGTATTATTGAGCAGCAGCATCAACCCTCTCATCAGGGCTGCTCAAGGAATCCAATTCTAATCCTGATACGATCTTTGGGGCAGGCTTGGAAAAGCGTGATACGGCTCCTTTAACCATTTTTTCCCTTCACCTTGTTGAATGTTGTGCCCGTGCACTCAGACATGAGAAATTTTATTTTGGACTAATTTATTTAAGTATTTAATATGGACTACTTTGTTGACGTGTCTATCTCTCATTGTATTTTAAGTATTTCTTCTTTTCACAAGACTGAGTGCAGTATAACTGTTTATTTTTTGCTACTACAAGATATCTTTATATATGTAAAAGGAGTGTTTTTTAAACATGTTCAATAAATGCTGCTCCACATTCAAAAACATAATCATTTAATAAATCATGATTACAGTATTAACCAAAATAATGGTGATTATGGTTTTTTTTTCCCCATAATCGAGCAGCCCTACCTCTCAGTGACGACATCCAGCTCGTGTCTCAACTCCACCACAACCCCAACCTGAGTGTCCATCTTAAGACTGAGTTCGCCAAAACAGTCAACCTCAGCTTTTGCCTGTTTGTTTGTAAAGACCGTTGGACGTCTCATGGCTGCGGCCTCCCTGATCCTCCAGAAGCTCAGGCCACAGCCCAGGGCGATCAGCAGCAGACCTGTCATCATAAATCCCAAGAGATAAACATCTCCCACGTCCTCCGGACAGGGGTGCGCCAGGCACAAGACCCCCCTCCAGCTCCCCCAGGTGTCGATCACACAGCCAGCTGCCAGAGTCCCGTCCCAGCAGGAAGGTTCCCCCGCACCTTTGATTCCGTTGTGATGATCGCATCGATTGTGTTGACAGACCAATTCCGTGATCACTGATATTTTCAAAAATCCAAAGCAAAGCAATCGGTCGAGAGAAACAGACGAAACAAGTTAGTAAGGAAGCAAGCAGAGACGGTAGGGAGGGGAGAAGCACAGACAGAGAGACAGGAAGAGCGTCCGCCTCCTCTGAGAGCCAAGTAAGAAGAGAGATGTGGTCTCTGTTAATGAATCTCTGTGAACACTGATTGCAGACTTGATGGGATACCTCCACATCGTCAGTGACGACTTTAGTGAGCAGCTCTTTGGTGAAAGTCTCCATCTCAGTCAGCAGCTCCACGGTTTCCTCCATGTGTCGATCCTGGATGTTTGTCCTGAAACCCACATGTTCATCATGTCGTGACAACAGTGATCCTGCTGTTGGAGTTTCCTCTGAGTTGCTTTGCTTCCTTAAAACTTTATTCATGTCCTCTTTGTATTTATTTGTCATTTCTGTCCCATTGTGGACACACTGACAGTTGTTTTAAGAAGCACTGCGGCCCCCAACATCTTTTTGTGGTTAATTTGTTCCATTTTCACCTCATTTGGATCTTTTTGTATCTCTGTTGTTTTGCTGCTCAGCCTTGTGTCTTTTAATTGTTGTTTTTAGTTTTAATTAGGGCTGGGTACCGTTTAACGGTACCTCAGTGGTACCGACTGGAAAAACTTCGGTATGTACTGGTCCCGAGCAAGAGACGTGCGTACGGGCATCGGTTTCGGTTCTTAAAGTGGCTGCGCGGTCAATAAACATGCTGGGAGCCTGGCGTCTGTTTTTTTTCCCCCCAACTATTTGTCCCTATCCCTGCTGCCCCCCTCCCTTCTCGCTTTCTCTCCTGTCATGTGAATCACGCACTATCCCGGTTGAAAGGGACATTAAATACTGTTCTGTGCATGTTCTATCCGCAAGGAATCTTGGTCTTTTGAGTACAGAAACTACTTGTGATAGTTTAACTGCCACTAAGTAAATAAAATATGCGGAAACAATCGTTCAGTTCTTCTCTTTTACTGAAAAAACATTGCATCGCATCAGTGAACATATCACCACATCTTGCCGGTGTAGGTACCAGATGTGTCCGGCCAAAACTGTCCGAGGGCCCGTGCCTGCCAATGACGTATCACATTCTCATTGGGCCAAATCCATATACGATGACGTGGCACATTCTGATTGGGTTTAATGACGTATCAAATTATGATTGACTGTATGATTGGTTATAAAAATACAGCATTTGCTTTGATGCCGCTGAAGAGCGAGATGATGGAGAATATGGTTGAGCGGTAATAAGGTAATAAGGTATACCGGCGGTGTCTTTCAAAAGCAACGGTATCAGTTTCAATACCGTCATTGAAAAAAATTGCAATGCACTTATATAGAAGATAAGGATTAAATATAAAATATAATTTATTCAATGCCTAAAAATGATTCTTTGTTCAGCAGCACCTATACGTGGTTGAATTTTCAGTTTTACTTCCACAGTAGTTCACTTTGTGAGACTTCTGATGAAGTTTATGAACATGACGTCATCACGTGAGAGCGAGAGAGCAAGAGCCAGAGCGAGAGACAGAGAGAGAGACAGAGAGAGAGAGAGAGGGGGAGAAAGATGGGAGTCACGCACCGAGTGACCTGGTCCCAAAGAAGAACAGGGCTGCAGCGGACTGGCAGTATTTCGGGTTCCGAGTTAACGAGAAGGGAGAGCGGTGTACTGACGAGGCAGTTTGTAAATTGTGCAATACGAAGGTGACTGAATTTAATTGATGTGTGCGCGGTGCATTCTGCGCAGAAACTGGTCTGGATGGTCAGGTCAATTTAACTGTTTGACTGTTGTATTTACACCTTTTTAGAAGCTGCTCTTTTTTGTTATTTAAAGTTGTTCAGGTTGTGATTTTAATTTAATTGATGTGTGCGCGGCGCATTCTGTGCAAAAAACTGTTCTGGATGGTTATGTTAATTGTTTGTTGTATTTGCACTTTCTAAGCTGTTGCTAATAAAAGTTGTTAATATTGTGCACATCATGTTGTTATTGTTTCATTATTAGTGTTTGGTATTCAGTTTCTGAACGGTGTAGGGACAAGCCAACAGTTTGGTGATGCTGTCTGAGCCTTGAGATGTAATTTTTTAGTCACGGTAATACCGTATACCAGGGTAAAATGTGGAGACAGTATGACGGTATCAAAATTTGGATTCTGCCCAACAAGAACAAGAGAACAAGAAGGAGAACGAGAAGCAGAACGAGAAAGAGTTCATTAGTTTGTGTAAAAAATAACGAATCCATCTGGCTTTTCTTGTGGCTTTTTTTTCTCTGAGTCCTGTTATGAAGATTTTTTTTGTTAAAGCGACACTAAGGAACTTTCAGTTTTCATTGATTGTGGCGGCGCCAGTGGACAAAAGCGGTAGTGTTTGCCTGACTGAATACTACAGTTCCCATGAGGCCTAGCGCGTGGCGACGTAAAATGCTGCTCCCGGTGGCGTGCTGTCGGACTGAACTCGCCTACATTTGTTTCCAGTGGCTGTGTGAAGGACGGACAGCGACGAGGTCATGAATCTAAATGAATCTAATGGTGGCTAAACGATGTTATATCATGAAGTGACGCATGCCGTAAAGCAGTTCGCACATTTGGAGCTTTTTAGTGTGCAGGGTTCCGACCACCCTCCTCACAGCTGCTCAGTCCAAGTGGAAGCAATACTGACGCCCTCAGGCCGTGACAGAGGGGTCATTAAAGTAGTTATAAGTCGATGTATCATCACAAAAGATATTAAAATGTTTTATTAAGGTTGAAAAGTTCGGTAACACTTTACTTGAAGCCCCCCTGCATAACACATTATAAGTACATTCATAAAGCATTATAATGCCATTATAACATGTGTAGCTGTAGTTATAAACATTCATAGATGATCACAATGCCAGGACCAAACCCTAACCCTAACCCTAACCCTAACCTTAATCCTATGCTGTATACTGCTGTATAGTGAGTTATAAAGCATTGTGATCATGTATTAGTGTTTATAACTACTTATAATGTGTTATAAAGAGGGGCTTCAAGTAAAGTGTTACCAAAAGTTCTTTAGTGTAGGTTTAATTCTTGCTTTTTTTCTAAATATTTTTTTTTATTGAAATGTCAATAAGGCTTGTCCTTTGCACTGTGACATTGTTTCTGATGAAATATTTTAATTAAAAAGGTGCATGTTTTAAATAAAAGAATGGCATTAAAACATATAAATAAACTTATCTTGCTTTGCCTTGTGAAAGAAATGACTGTAATTTGCAGCTACCATAGTTCAGTGAATGCTGTAAAGCAGTGTTAATTTTGTCATGAATTTTTCATTTCATTTTAGTTTTAGTCACTCACCAAAGACTTGATTTAGTTAAAGTCACATTTTAGTTTTTCAGTTTTGTTTTGTTTTAGTTAAAATTTAGTCTGTGGAAATTAGTTGTAGTTTTAGTCTTAATTTTAGTCTTGATGAAATTTGACAGTTTTGTTGTACTGTAGTAAATTAGATAGATAGATAGATAGATAGATAACTTTATTGTCCCAGTGGGAAATTTGTCTTTGGCAAAGTGCCACATCAACATACATTTACATATAAAAACAACACAACATAAAACCACAGTAGCAGAAGTGCAAAAGGATATGTGTCACGGTTGTAAAAACTCCACTGTAAGCATGTCTTTAATTATGTTTAGATATTTAAATTGAGAATGAATCATGTAATGTAATGTAATGTAATCATGAATCATATAACTCTTGTATCATAAATATGAATATCTAAGGCTTATTAAAAAAAATTAAATATATGAACTTCAGATTATTTATGTAAATTCTTACAACAAATGACAGCCTGCAAGAAAAAAGCTCCAAACATGACCAGCAGGTGGCGGTAATGCAACCAACGGGATGCAAACTGCCGTAAAACATCACAGAAGAAGAAGAGAAGCACAACAACAAACAGCGCTGCTGTGGTGCTGCGTCTGGTATCGGAGACAGAACGGAGCCGGACCGAAGCCAGTGATCCCGGCGTGAGGATGGTTGTAACTCAGCTTGTCCGACGACCAGCGTCAGCTTTTTCGTCACATTTTTACTCGTCAGTTCATGATGTCCAGAGATTTTGTTTTAGTTTTTGTTGTCATTACTTATTAAATTTACGTTCTCGTCACAAATTAGTCACGGAATAAAGGGTCATCAACGAATAGTTTTCGTTTAAGTTTTCGTTGACAAAATTAACACTGGCTGTAAAGATCTGTGCTTGCCATACTAAAGATAGTTTTGTCTACACTGAACTGCATATCTCAAGCAGGTGAAACAAAAAAATTCAGTTGTAGTTTTATGTAAGCCTAAAGAAAGTGCCAGTATTAGCATGCTGACACAGAAGTTACACTGGACTATCGTACATCCTTAGTTGATTTGTTTGTATCATTCTTAGTGACTTGACAAATACTGCGGACATATTTAAATTCAATTGATACTGAAGCTTCAAACCATGTACCATGTTTATTACAGTGTCTCACATATCTTAAAGGAATACTCCGAAGACTTTGGACCCACGCCCTATCCCGATCATTTACAGAGTGATAAGCTCATAAATACCTTTTCTGTGTCCGTTTGTCCAGTGCCTGGCTAACAGCTGTTAGCATTGTAGTTAGCTTAGCTCAACTCCGGCAGGTGAAGAGGAGACAGAGCCGGACTGAGAAAGTGGACAAAATACTCCTTCCAGTGGTCCAGGGGACGGCGTATTAGCACGTGAAGTAAATCTGAATGGTTATAAAGCATTTAACAAGACGTTTTTTTTTTTTCAATCTGTTAAAAAAATGTTTTGATACACAGACCTGCGCATGCTGAGTGCTCTGCGGAAGGATATACCGGAGCACAGCAGTAGAAGCATAGACTCAGCCGCTGAGTCTATGCTCGCCCCCAGACTTTCCGCCGGCGAAAGAAGCTCGCCCCCAGATTGTGTGTCGGCGAGGCTGCTCGTCCCTGGATCAGCTGAGTACTGTTTTCCCCACTTCTCCCTTTCTGGATGGCCTTTGGGGAGGGAGCAGCTCCAACCCGGGATACAGTCAGGTCGGCACCACTCCAAGTCGGCCCCGGCCAACTCGGCACCGCCCCGGGATACAGTCAACTCGGCATCAAGCCAAGTCGGCATCAAGCCAAGTCGGCATCTCGCCAAGTCGGCCTCACGGGCGGGGGGGCTCTCGAGTGGCCGAGTTGGTCGGTGCGGATTTGACTGTAAGCTGCTTACCAACTCGGCCAAAAGCGTCTTTCTTTTTTTTTTTCAATCACGATGGTGGATAATGTACCTGGGAGCTTCATGTTTGACGTCCGAGTAGCTTAGCTACAAGCGCGCAGCGCTTAGCGGCTGTCTGGTCATGTGACCGGTCCCAAGGCATTCTGGGAATCGTAGTGCAGCGATGCCGGCTGCGCCGCGACGATTTGCAGTTTTTTTCGTGCCGGCAGCGCCGCTTCTCCTCACGTAGCAGGCAGGGGACTGGAGGACAAACTGTGTGGTTATGGTGACTGACAGGTTAGAGGTGGAGAATGGACCTGGAGCTTCATGGTTGACGTCCTGTTTGAACCGAGTAGCTTAGCTACGAGCGCACAGCGCGAGCGGCTGTCTGGTCATGTGACCAGATCATGTGACCGGCATGTGATCCGCGAACGCTGCATGATCAAACCAGTCGCCTGCATTATAATTTTATTGTAATGTTCTCCACCCCTGAAGTTTGGTCAGCCAGTACAGTTAGATTTACAATTAGATCTAAAACATGTAGGGTCACCGCTCCTGAGGACTGGAGTTTGACACGTGATTTAAATGTAAACATGACGACCGTCATTTCAGTGAAATGAAATGTATATAATATTTTACCGGAGGGCTACGTTTATGAGCTTATGAACGCCAAGAAACCACATGAACAGCTTAACATGTACGACTGGTAATCGTTTGATATTACAGTCCCAGTTGCTATTACTGTTGACGCACACTAGATGGCGGGCAAACAACATTTACAACAAAATACATGCTTTTGCAAATGACAATGTTTGTTAAAGAAAAGAATAATGACTGATAAACTAACAATGTTGATCAGAAATGAACAAATCAGCATAAGCATAATGCAATACAGGTATTATGTTGTGGTTGGGATGAAATACAACAAGTATGATCGAGTTCGTCATGCAGCTTCGGTCTTTCTAGGTTTCCACTGATTGGGTAAAAATAAATTAATTGTACTGGCTGACCAAACTTCAGGGGTGGAGAACATTACAATAACATTATAATGCACAGGCGACTGGTTTGATCAGGCGGCGTTCGCGGATCACATGCTGGTCACATGATCTGGTCACATGACCAGACAGCCGCTAAGCGCTGCGCGCTTGTAGCTAAGCTACTCGGACATCAAACATGAAGCTCCCAGGTACATTATCCACCATCGTGATTGAAAAAAAAGAAAGACGCTTTTGGCCGAGTTGGTAAGCAGCTTACAGTCAAGTCCGCACCGACCAACTCGGTCACTCGAGAGCCCCCCCGCCCGTGAGGCCGACTTGGCGAGATGCCGACTTGGCTTGATGCCGAGTTGGCTTGATGCCGAGTTGACTGTATCCCGGGGCGGTGCCGAGTTGGCCGGGGCCGACTTGGAGTGGTGCCGACCTGACTGTAAACCCTCCAACCCGACCCGTTCCTGTTTGCTATCTTTTTCAGGTCTAGCGATCGATGTTGTTTGTCCACGGGACTAGCCGTAGGAAGTGGGTTTAGACGTTTTGACGTCGTCGGTGATGTCATCGGCAGGCGCGGGCCCTCGGACAGTTTTGGCAGCCCGGACACATCTGGTACCTACACCGGCTCACACTCTTTTTCTAACAACATTCAGAGAGAGCCTGCAGCGCTGGCCCTTCTTCCTCTGTGGTGTCTGTGTAAAATAAGGCTGAACATGCAAACAGCACACCTAGTGGCATGAAGTACAAATGCAGTCATGGCGTCGTCTGTGCGCTGTGAAGGCAGGTACTGAAAAAAGTACCGTTCAGGAACCGGTACCGTACGTGAGGTATCGAAAAAGTACTAGCACCCGAAAAAATATCTAACGGTACTAGGCATGGGCCGGTTACTGGTTTTAAGGTATACCACGATACGAAAAAGTCAAGGTTTCAAAACCACTAAAATGTTCATCAGGGAGAAAGCAGAGGTCCCTCACGCTGTGTGAAGCTGCAGCCTAAAGCGCCCCTCCCCCCGCACACCTGCGTTTGTTGTGAGTGACGAGCAGTCAGCCCTGCAGGCTGTGTGGTGGCTGAAGGAGGGGAGCCCCCCGAACTTTTTCCGCCGTCCAAGCGGACTAAGTTGACTGTTTGGGAATACTTCGGCTACAGTAAAAAGCCAGACGGCCACGGCTTGGAGGAAGAAGGTCGCCCGACGTGCAAAACGTGCTTGAGGACAGTGGCAGCCCGAGGAGGCAATACATCGAATATGATAGCGCATCTACAGGAGCACCACCCATCGCTGTATGGTAAATTTAAAGCTAGGGTTGGCGATTTGAATTGGATACATTTTTTTAAATACTGGTTAAAATGATCTTTATGACCCGATGGGAAACAATTCATAGCGTGTTCTTAAAGGTGCCTTAAGGAGTTTGCACGTTTTATGCGAAACGGCGCCCCCTGCAGGCCTTGGGCGTAACGCAGCTTAGTGAAAAACTCGTCCCTGTGGCTCCCGTGCACGGAAGAGGGGGACTCCGTCTTCACTCGTTTAGAAGCGCTCAAGTAAGATTTAAGTTTCTTCTACCTGGTGGAGTCTGTGTGGAGCTGTGGCAGTGCTAGAAGCCAGTCTGTTCTTACTTTCTGGAAGCTCCTGCTCAGCTGTTGCTCACTAAGCATCTGGCGGAGTAATGGCGGACATAATGAAATTTAACCAGCCATAGCGCGCATTACGTCATTCCTTTCAAATTCTCCCCAAAAAAATGCTGGTGCCGGACCGGCACTGCAACTTTCAAGTGACAATTTAGCGCTGTTAGAGGTACTTGTAATGAATATGTCAGGGCACATTGTACACATCATTAAAAATGTGTAACATGTTTATGGTGGAAAATAAGTATTTTTAAGGTTGTAAAACTCCTTAATGCACCTTTAAAGTAGTTTGGAAAATATCCGCTATCTACAGCAGGAGTAAAACGGGAAAAACAGCAACCAATCGTCTTGACGGGACACCTTTTTTTAAACCAATCAAATCCCTTCGCCGTTCGACCTGCCCCCCTGCGCGTACATGTCAATGGCGTGCACTGACCCTGGTTCAGTGCGCGAGTAGAAGGACGGAGCGTCGTTGCAGAATGGCGGAGAAGAATGTTTGGGGCTTTACTTACCGGTGAGTGCGCCATAACTTGGCTTAGTGCAAATAAAGAAAAACGAAGCGCTGAGGACAGGTTACGCCAGGAACGTACTGGACGCGGAAGCGCCGCGCGCACCGCACGCACCGCACACACCGGCGCAGTGCGCGCGGAACTTCTCCGCGTCTCCGCTTCCAACGGAGCTCCTCCAATGGGGTGGGAGCTGGGCGGAGCCTTGGGGAGATGCTACATTCGTGCTACATGCGAGTTTTCTAAAATCGCCAACCCCAGCTTTAAGGTAAAGGTAATGCTGTCTTGAACTAGCGTATGAGTGTCTGACATTGAAATGAGCTTTTTACCGAGGCAGATATAGTAACTACCATCTTATCTTTTCTTCATCTCTGTCTTTTAGTAACTTTTTTTTATATTTTAACTGAGGCAGATATGGTAACTAGCTTGCTAAGGATTTATCTTAGCATGCTAGTTACCATATCTGCCTTAGTAAAAAAAAATAAAAGTTATCCAAAACTTTTTTCTTTCATCAATCTTTATTGCTAAGATGGATAACAGCAGCTAGTTTACTCTCTAACATGGCGTGAAGAAGAGAGACGCACGTGTAATGTTTTATTTTGTATGTCTTGTTTTTTTATTTTTAGGACTGCAGCAGCTCTGGCAGCAACAGGGCATCCACCTCAAAAGCTGAAGCTCAGCCCACAATTCAGAATCATTTGAGAAACAAGTCGCTGATGCATCCACATCAAAGCTTGCTCAAGACCTGAACAATGCTGTAGCGTACTTCATTGCCAAAGACATGATGCCCTTTCAAGCTGTGGAGAAACCTGGGTTTCTGAAACTGATGAAGACAGCAGTGCCACTTTATGAAGTGCCATCAAGAAAATTCTTCTCAAAGAATGAAGTCCCTAAGATGTACTCCGAGGTCAAGGCTCGTGTGCAAAAACAAGTGGCAAAAGGTGTGTGGTTTTCTGCAACAACAGATCTGTGGACTAGCAGTAGTGGTAGTGGAGAACCATACATCAGCTTCACAGTGCATTTCCTCTCTCCAGAGTGGGAGCTGAAGTCCTTCTGTCTAGAAACTATGTTTTTCCCAGAGGACCACACAGCTGAGCAGATCTTAGAGTTTTTTGAAATATGTTTCAGGAGTGGAACATCACAGATGGCAGACTGTCTACCATCACAACAGATAATGCAGCTAATATGAAAAAAGCATTTCATGACCAACCCTACGTTTGGCTTGGATGTTTTGGCCATAACCTTAACCTAGCTATAGCCAAAGCACTCAAAATTCAAAAAGTTGACACAGCTCTACGAGCGTACAGGCATCTTGTACAAGAAACAAGGTTTCTCTTGCAGCTGGAAGAGAAAAAGAGAAGTGAAGAAGCAGCAGGCAACCCTGGAAGTTACTGGAAAATCACTGATTCATGATGTGGTGACAAGATGGGGTTCCAGTTTCAAAATGATTGACAGGTTTCTGGAACAGCAACAAGCGTGTTGTGAAGTCCTTGCAGCAGACAGGAGCTTATGGCATTTAATGCCAAAAGACAGAGACAGAGAGGGTCTGCCAACTCCTCGGGCCTCTCAATGACTTCACCGATTTAATTGGTTCTGAAACAAAGACCACTCTTTCCTCTTTAAAGCCTGTAATGGAACACATCACTAACCCAGGGGTTTTCTGTCCGAGCGGCCGGACAAGGGAGGGGAAACTAAAACAAACAGAAAAAAACAGCACTCCACGCGTGTGCGCTCTCTCTCTCTCCCTCGGACGGTCCAAAAAAACTCACACTATCAGCACCCCCCGCCCCCGCTCCTCCCTGGCTAAACTTTTTTCCTGCGGGACACACTGTAACCTACTGAATGAAAATGGAAAATGAAGGAGATGATGACTAAACAAAACAAATGAAAACTTTGGAGAGGGTCTGCCAACTCCTCGGGCCTCTCAATGACTTCACAGATTCACATGGTTCTGAAAAAAATACCACCCTCTCCTCTTTGAAGCCTGTAATGGAACACATCACCAGCCTACTGAATGAAAATGAGGGAGCTGATGACTTAACTAAACAAATGAAAAAGGTAATGATGGACGATCTGCAACGTTACTCCTGTGAGAGAGTCAAGAAGGTGATTGACATCGCTTGCTTCACTGATCCCCGTTTCAAAGACAACTTTAGTCAAAACAAGGACACATAATCAGGTCTGCTGAAGAGGAGGCTGTGAACCTGGCAGGTCACACAACCTTACTGCCACCTCAAGAATCACGTGCAACCACTGCTGATCAAGAACAGGGCACCAGCACATCCACCACCACTGCCCCCTCTGCTGCCACAAAGAACAAAGACAAATCTCTGTCTTCTTTGCTGAAAAAAATCACATCAGAGTCGAAGCCGAAGATGCCTCCCCAAAAGAAAGAGTGAAAATGGAGATGAAACAGTATTTGTCTTATGCTCCCATGTCCTCTGATGCTGACCCACTGGCATGGTGGAAGACACATGCGGAAGAGTTGCCTCTCCTCAGCAGTGTAGCGAGAACATTTCTCTGCATCCAGCCACCAGTGTGCCCTCAGAGAGGGTGTTCAGTTCTAGTGGACACATCCTCTCAGCTCACCGCCCGCAGCTAAACCCAGGGAGAGTGAACATGCTCACATTCCTGCATCATAACTTGGACGGAGAGAAATGTACAGTAAGCTAAGTGAGCAAGTCCAAAAAATGTTGACATTCAGTTTTAATCTCCTGCCTGCATATATTTTATTTTTTTCATTTTATTTTATTTTATTTTCATTCATTCATTCATTTTCTGCCGCTTCATCCCTTTCGGGGTCGCGGGTGGCTGGAGCCGATCCCAGCCGCTGTGGGCGAATATTTTATTTTATTTTATTTTATTTTATTTTATTTTATTCCATTTTTTTATGTCTTAGAAGTGTTTTACTTTTTTCAATTATTTATGATCTGATCTTGAGCCACAGGTTAAGTGATTGCATTTAGTTGCATTTAGTATTTTGTTTTTTGTCTCCTATGACTTGAGTTGCGGATTTATCTTCAGTTAAAGGACTGCATTAAAGGTGCATTAAGGAGTTTTTCAACTTTAAAAATACTTATTTTCCACCATAAATTTGTTATAAATATTCAGTGATGTGAACAATGTGCCCTGATATATTCATTGCAAGTACCGCTAACAGCTAAATTGTCACTTGAAAGTTGCAGCGCTGGTCTGGCATCAGAATTTTTTTCGGGAAGAATTTGAGATGATGTGACATAATGCACGCTCCGACTGGCCCGGTTTCCTTAAGTTTTGTTTTGGCTGTCATTACTCCGCCAGATGCTTAGTGAGCAACAACTGAGCAGTATTGAGGATGGATCTTCCAGAAAGTAAGAAAAGACCGGCTTCTAGCACTGCCACAGCTCCAGCACAGACCCACCGGGCAGAAGAAACCTACATTTTACTTGAGCGCTACTTGAAGAGCAAGGAAGGAGTTCCTCTCTTCCGTGCACGTAAATGGACGCAAGCCACAGGCACGAGCGTTTCACAAAGCTACAGTTACTCACTTTTTGAACAACGCGCATGCGCCAGACCATCCGCCCGGCTCTCCTGCTTCTCCCAGGAAACGCAGAAGTGTACGAGCGCGATCTCCTCTTCTCCGGCGTGCACGGCTCTGTTTACAGTTTCTGCGATCCGCCTCGCTCATAAATAAAGCTTTTTTTTTCCGAAACAGCTTCAGTTTCATTATGTCAGACTCGCCATCGGTAAGTACGAGCTCAGAAGCTCACCGGCTACATAAACACTCTGAATGCGCAAAAGGGAGAAGCTGATTGGGCGCAAGCACGTAGAACCGCCTTACGAAAGCAGCTCGTCAGAATGATTGACAAACGGACCCACCAATTATTTAGGTGATCCACCCGGAAATCAAAATGTTGTATTACACCTTTAAGGAGTTTTTCAACTGTAAAAATACTTATTTTCCACCATAAACATGCTACAGATAGGAGTGTAATGGTATCTGTATCCGTCCCGTACCGTCACGGTACGGGGATCACGGGTCGGTACACACAATCACACGACGAATACATGAGTGAGTGTAAAAAAAAAGAAAAAGAAAAAAAAAAAAAAAAAAAAAAAAACGAGTCCTGATTCCAAGCGGCAGGGACTCACTGGACGCGGAAGCGCCGCGTGCGGCCGCGAACATCTCTGCGCTGGCTGTTCGCACTGGAGGCGTGTCTGCTGCCTGCGCTCTCCGCTGGTCACACATCGACTGCACTCTGCTGGATCCAGCTGCTCTCGGTTTTCACATTTGTTCCCTCTGTGTCGCTCTGCCAGGATGGATGTGTGTGTTTTGGTGATCTGTGGAGAGACTTTTTCTCTTCCTGTCCTCTCTTTTTCTGCATCACATGAATCTCTGTCGCTGAGTGTGTGTGTGTGTGCGTGTGTGTTTGTTTGCTTGATTGGGTGTGTACGTGCTTATGTCTGTTTGTGTGTGTGTCCATCTCTCTTGTGATTAGACCCAAGTGACAAATTATAGACGGACGAGCGACACCGTAACTAATCGTCATTTAATATATTTTATTTTGAAAATTGACCAGATTCTCTTGCCTTTTCTGTTTCAGACTTCTTGTCCAGTCAGAAGAAAGTTAAGGCGGAAAAGAAGGTTTCTGCTTAAAAAGAAGACGAAACCTTCCTGTTTATTTGGAATTAAGTGTAATTCCAAATAAAGCTCTTTACCCTCTATGGACAGAGAGGAGATGGGTGGAAGGGAAACGTCCTCAGACACTCACCTGATTCCTCGGCACGTTCTCAGAGTCTTGAGGAAGTGGACGGTCGCCGGTTTCGTCTTCAAAAAGACTCTCTGACACTCATTGTACCTGAAATCAAAGACCACAGTGACGTTCAGTTCACCTCCTGTGTCCTTGACGATCAGTGTTGCCAACTCCCAGTAAGAAAAGTCGCTATTGGCTTTCCTAAAAGTCGCTAGAAGTCGCTAGATGACATCATCGCCTAATTTGCATAGTTGGCAATGTACATGTGATTCTAATGGACGCTGCAGGAGAGAGGAATAACGTCGTGGGAGAAGCAAAAAGTGAGCTAAAAAAAAACTAAATATGTTTAGAACTACAAATGAACTGATAAAAGTGTGACAGTGAAGAAACACTTAACATGTCCATCCTGCTTTGTGACCCAAGACAGGAGCAGCGGCGGATTTGCGCACGCTCGATCCATTTCAAGTGTGAAGGCGGAGCGGTGTGGGTCTGCTCTCTGCTCTGCCTGCAGCAGGGGGCGCTGCCTGACACTGACCGCTGTGAGCGCTTTGGGACGGGGGAGGGGCTCACGCAGCACCCGCTGCTCATTGAGGACAGTGGAGACGTCCTGTCACGTCTCCAGAGCACCAGAAAAAGTCGCTAAATTTGTCGCTAGTCACTTTAAAAAAAAAAAAAAAACAGTCGCTAGAGGGGTCTGAAAACTCGCTAAATATAGCGACAAAGTCGCTAAGTTGGCAACACTGCTGATGATGCTTGTTTACAGCTGAATATGTGGTCCTTCTCTGTTTGGGTGTTTCTGTGGAACAGCTACAGCGCCACCTAAAGGCCTGGCGTGTGTACTACACCACTTTGAGCCATTTTCATGCTGTGTGGATGCAGATAGTTCCTTCCTGCAGTGACGCCGTGTCGACGGGAAGCTTTTGAAGAAGCACGGGGCGATGAAGATCATTTTAAGATCTTACCCTTTCACAAACACCAGCAGCTCCCGAGAACAAACCCGAAGAACTCTATCACTCAGGTCATGGTCAATCGCTTTGGCTTTTTCAAACGTGGCAAAGGTGAACTTCAAGAGAGACAAACATCAGGAATGTCTCATTAATCAACAAAGTAGCGAACAGATGACATTAAAGGAGTCATATAATGCTATTTTTCAGTGACGTCATATAGGTCACGGACACCCAAAAACATAGTATATAAGTTTGTTTGCCCCAAATTCATCCTATGTTCGGAGTTTGAGCATTCTAAAAAGTGGCTCTGAGGAGCCTTCTTCAGAACAGCCTGTTTTTGACAGCCTATTTTCCGTGATGAACTTGAACGCATCTGGCCACGCCCACCTCGTAAATTCACTGTCGTTAAGAAAGCACCTTACAGGAATTTACACCGGAAGTTTCAAAACAAAACACAATGCACGACTTCACGGACGTAAACTTTTTCCTATATGTTGTTATTACGCCTCCTCGGGAGCCATGACAATCAGCTGAACAGGGTCCCAGACAGGAGCGAACGCGGAAATTACCGGTTTTTTATGTAATGAACCATACAAAAGTAACTATTGGATAAAGAAAAGCAATCATTTGAGATCGAAACATAAACCATGTACTCATCCTTGCTAGTCTATAAATTACAGCTCAATGTGGCTGGACGAGCAGAGCGACCTTGCAGAAGTGAAATGAGGTGTGTTTTTTTATTTTCTGTTTATATCATGTGTTGTTCGTGTGATATTGAGAGCAGAGAGCCTCTCCGAGGAGCAGCCCTCTTCATCCGGACGGCGCTGCCGGTGTGTGTTGACTTTGGAGTGCGCCTCCGCTGGGCACCGCAGCTTCGCAGCCTCCCGGCGAGGAGAGGAGTGGCCCAGCGGCCGCGCGAGCCGTGCGTCTCCGCCGGCTTCGGGACCAGCTTCCGTGGAGCAGCTCCGGGCCGTTTACCCAATCGGCCCCAACTCGGCTCCTGGAAGTCAGACGCCCGGGCGCCGTCACAGCCGCGGCCGACTCAAAATGCCTCTCTGCTGGGGAGAGGAGCTCCGCTACATTCCCATCCGAGCTAACTGTGGCTAAGTTAGCAAAAACTGTCAGCTCGTCAGCTGACCCACCTGGAGACGGTGGAGGAGCTGACTTTATGAAAACACTGGCGATGGATGAAAAAATACAGCCGAAATGAGCGACCGATCCGGGGGCCGGCCAAAGGCTGGATTCTCTTCCGGGGGGGAGTGGCGTTCCTCTTCATGACGTCGAGAAGAGGGAGATTTCAGAACCGCGTGTTTGAGTGTATATTTTCTGAAAAGTGGAGCCACAATTGAGGGAGGTGACTGAATTTTTCACTTCTGGGGGATCATACAGAGGCTCTGGGAGGCAATATGACTGTAAAGACACCTTTTTAAACTGAATTTTGCATAATATGACCCCTTTAACTTGAACACAGTGTGAACAACCAGGCATTCATACGTGTATTTCTACCTGGACGACGTCCACATCAAGTCCAATATAAGACTCCTCATTGTCACAGCTTTTCTGGTGTTTATGAGCCTCCAGGATTTTCTTAAGGTGAACTTGGAGTTCTTCCTGTGCACCAAAAAAGATTTAAAAAAAAAAAAAAACAGTCAGTGAGGTCTATTGGACGGACATTGAAATGAATGGCACTGATAAATATAGCACTTTTTACAGTGTTGGAGCTCCATTCATGCACTGGGAGCAGTTGGGGTTCAGTGCCTTGCTCAAGGATACTTCAGCGTGTGGACAAGGGAGATGGGGAATCGCACGATAAATCTCCTGATTGTGAGACGACGGGTCTACCAACGGCCCCCCTATAGCCGGTCCCACTGAGTACGTTTACGTGCAGCCAATAACCCTTTTAAAACCCGAATACTGACAATAACCCGGTTGCACGTGGCCATGTAAACACCCGCAAAAACCCGAATTAGCTCATATTCGGGTTTTTAAAAACCCGAATAAGTCCGCTGGGTTACTCCTTTTCAAACCCGAATTTCTGTTCATATAAACACGCATCGGGATCCCGGAGCCCGGACCTCACTGGAACCCATTCAAAACTGCCAAATTTCAGAGTGCAAATAAACAGATTAAAGCCTGGATTCAGAAAATGTTCTGGTCTCTGTCACGACTCTCCACAACCGTCTTGTCTTGACCAGACTCCCATTTTCATATAAATTCTCTGTTGATTTTATTTTGTGAGTCAAAGTTTTGAATAAATTTGGCAATCACAGCTCCTCTTCTCACCATGTGATACGGTCACGTGACAGGCTGGACCAATCACGTTTACATCCAGTTTCAAAAGTTCCATGTGGAGACGTCCTGCTGGAAGCTTCAAAACGGGATTTCAGAACGCTAAGAGGGACGCCACATTAGCTCTGCCCATCTTTACTATACAGTCAATGAGAACGCTAAGGGGGACGACACGTTAGCTGCATCCAATGATTTAACCAGACCTTGCTGTGATTTTCACCATCTCTGTGTCCAAAGCAGAAAATGTTTTCACCTGCACAGTTTGAATAAGTATGTCTTTCACTGTGCTCTCCCATTCGTCCCATCCGTCGATCTTCTGGTAGTCGTGATTGGAAAACTCCTCAATCCTGGGAAAGCAGCAGGAAAATCAACAACATCAGATCTGGTTATGATCAGTTCCCAAAGTGGTCAGTTACTCAGCAAATACAGATGATAAATGTATGAATTCCACTGAGAATGTTACTAAGAATTAACTTCATGATGAGGGGTTTCTTTCCTCTCCTCCTGATGCCTGATGGGGTTGTAAACACATATATGATGGGCAGCACCATGAAGGCTCTTCAGGGAGCTCAGGAAGCCTCAGTGGTCACCAGTCAGCAGTGGGATTTCAACCTGCAAACTCTCCATCCCAATTCAGTTTCTCTAACCTCGAGGTCAACACTGTGGCTGCTGCATGCCGGGAAAATAGTTCTGGAGTTATAACTACATCGATTTGAGAACATTGCTCTGTGAGAGATAAACTTTTCTGAAGCATAAACACAAAAACAGCGTTTTCACTTCAAACACTGTCATGTGAACGCAGTCTGAGAGGCTGCTGACCTCCTGAGTTCAGCCAAACAGGGAAAACTCCAGAGTGGACTGGAAGAAGACGAGTACCTGAGATACGAGTGACGAGCCCAGTGCAGCAGCTTGAAGCAGCTCCTGGAGGAGCTGACTCTCCGGATCAGGCTCTGCAGGTGTTGGATCATCCGGCGGTGGCAGCAGTCCTCCAGGTATCCCATCAGCCCATGGGGTTGCATCCACGGTTTGAGCCTCCTCAGATGATGAGCCACGACCTTCTTCACTTCGTTCAGGTGCTCTTGAAGCTTCTTCTCCAGGTCCTCTGGAGGCTTTGGGATGCTCTTGTTCCAGAACATCATCATGTGGATGTTGCATTGCTCTTTAATAGATCCTCCCTCTGAGGAACCAGATCGAGAAACATCCAGGAGCACAGGCAGATCCTGAACGACGGTGTTCAGATCCATCTGGACGTGCTGTTCTGTGAATGAGGCAGAATAGAGGAATATGGCTCAAACGTGTGACACGACTATAACGGCGTGTTTCCACTGGACGCGTTTAACGCGACTGCATTCGCGCGACAAATGACACCGCGCCCTGCTAGACGCTCGAGTTTTATCGCTGGTACAAATGTGCAAAACCAAACATCCTGCAGAAACATCACAGCCTCCTCATCGCCGTCTCCTGCACAGCAGCAGTGGGCAAGATTCCTCAGATGTTTGTCCCACAGTCCTGTGTGCACCCGGCTGTCTGTCTGTCTACCCGTCTCTCTCTCTCTCTCTCTCTCTCTCTCTCGTGTGTGCATCGATGGTGCGGTTTTTCCTCTTTTTGTTTTTATGACTGTTTTTACTGTTCAGCACTTTGCGTTGTTTTTATGAATGTGAAAAGTGCTTTTACAAATAAAGATTGAGACTGAGATGCTCCGCCTGCCACCATCGCTGCTCTGTATTTGGCAAGGGGAAGTCAGCTCCGGCTGCGGCGAGGCGCCGGCATCTCTTCTGGCTGCATGCTGCCCTCCGGAGGCGGTCTGAGCTCGGTGAGTTCCACCGTCTTCTGCAGGAGCTGTGCCCGGACGACGGCCGGTTCCAAGTCTACTTCAGGCTCACGCTGTGTTTCCACCAGAAGCGGTGGACAAATGAAATCATGCACGCGCTCGCCACTCGCCTTGGCATCACGCCAACTGTTCTGCGTGGTCGGAGCCCTGCAAGTCAGCACGTCCGCGAAGACCTCCACGCTGACAGGCTGTCCTGGCGCAAATTCTCTTGAAAAGTTCAATTATTTCAACTCTAGCGCCGAGCGATGAAGCGGCGGGTGGCGGGCGGCGATCGTCTTGCGGCGGGCAGTGGCAAATGGCAGTGCAAGTCGAATCTTTTGCTGGAAACGCTCGCCGTGTCATCGCTCGCCGTCCGCCGCTCGAGATTGAGCAACAATCGCGTCATTACATTGACTTTGTATGTAATCTCATCGCCTGAAAAATTTGCGTTGCATCCAGTGGAAACACGGCGTGAGACCTGCACTTCTAGAAGCAATGCCGTAAAGTCCCACTCTAATCCAGCCTCGTAAACCAGCCCCGCCCACTCCATATCAACAATTGGAATTTGGAGCTGGGCTCAGTCTGGGGACAACCCAATACAAACTTCATGCAGGAGGCGTCAGTTACTCCTTTGACTAGCAGCACACTTCAGCCAATCAGTGCTTCAAAACAAAGACGTCATCAAAATGCGTTAGCTTCTCCAAGGGTTAGCTTTAGCTTTGAGATCTCGACATGCAAAGACACACGAAAATGTTTTTTCCTGTTAGAAACTCAGCAAGCGCAGACTCATCCTCTTGCTTGATTGTTGTAATACTTGGTATTTCGGCTATAACATTACTTATTGCAGCTTTCAGACGATGGTTAAAGTTTATCTCTGTAATCTCCGCTACGCGCAGTGATGACGTCACTTCCGGTTTAGCAACCGGAATTCGCCAAAAAAATTTGAAAACAAAAAGCGGCAACACTGATTGGCTCAGCCGTTTCACTGCCGAGTTGCATTCTCTTTCTATTGCCTTGTCCCCAGAGCTCCAAAATCCAAATGTGGATTTGGAGTGGGCGGGGCGCGTTTACGAGGGTAACTCTAGTCCCCTCTTGTTTTAAAGCTTTTGCAGGAGTGTTTGAATTTGCCAAAATCACTAAACCTGTGCCATTTTCCAGGCCTCTGCATCTGCAGAGCTCCAGCTCTCATTAGCAGTTTGCTTTGTGGGAGGAGTCGGTGCTGCTCCACACCCTCCCCAGTTCATGCCGGAGGACATCTTCCTCTACTAACTGATGGAACTTCAGTTGAACTTTAAAAGTAAAGAAAGTAAATTGCATTGAAAATATGCAGCTTGTTTGTGTACATCTTCAAGATTTCTTTCTTTTCAAAGACATTACTATGGAGGCTGGCTTGTGGCGATCGCCGAGAGAGGAGTCAGACGAGGGATCCGGATCTGAGTGAGGTTTATTCTCCAAACACACAGTAGCTGTCATCCAGGAAGCATGCCTCAGTGCAACACCCCCCCACCACGTCACCAAACCCCGCCCCTTCTAATGTGAAGAAAACTCCCTCCCCACAGACACCACAGGCTCACATTTACAGAAAATAAGACAAGGCATACACCAGGGGTCGGCAATTAGCGGCCCGCGGGCCAAATGTGGCCCGCCGAACCTTCCGATCCAGCCTGCGAGAGGACTCCAACACACGCGCGCATGAACGCACGCATTACGCCGGGCCCTCGAGCGGACGCACGCACCCTGTTGGAGTGCGATATCTGCCATTGTGTTGCAATAGAAAATCTTTGAAGGATGTGTTGTTTGTTGTTTAGTTGTGGTTTCCGGTTTGTCACTGAAAAATAAAGAGGAGTGGCACCTCGTGTGGTGAACAGAGAGCGCAAGTGAGTGCGCTGCACTGAGCTGAAGGCAGCATGTCTCCGTGTGTATTTATTCTCCAGTAAGTTTGAGCGTACGAGGGAGGCAGACATGTCTACGACGGATGGAGCAACCGGAGGAAGTTCCCGGGCAGCGAGAGGAGCTACCGCTGCAGAAGATTTAACAACCCCGATTGTTTGCTGCCCCGGTCTGCGGGTGCATGCCCACGATTGAAGTGACCCCCCAAAAAAGTGGCCCAACGCCAAATCTAATTGCCGACCCCTGGCATACACCAACAAGCAAACTGCCACAGCAAAACAAAAACAAAGGACAATAAACCAAACATGAATATACATACCTCGCCACCAGCCCCGGGACAGTCATGAAACAAGAGGAGATGTCTGTTGTTCACAAAAAGGAAATTTGAAATAATAACAATTTTGATGTCAAGAAAGGCCTGAAATCTTCAAGGAAGCACAGCCACTGGAGTTCAGGGTTGTCAGCTGGTTTTGGGACTGCAACGTTGATACTGAGGTCAGGACAGGTACACTTACTGTCTTCCACATTTTCATGACACAAAAATGATTAAACCCTTTTCTTATGTCCTCCCTTCTTCCTTAAACCATATGCTCTGCTGCCACAGCCCAGAGACAGAGGCGAGCTCAGCTTATTTCTGTTTCTTTGTGCTTTTGGAGAGACAGTTTATGATTTATGTGCATCATAAGTCAAGATTATCATTATGATGCTTCACACAGCTGTCTGTGGGCTGATTGCGTCCTTTTAGGGCTTCTGTGGTGATAGGCCTGAAGAGCCAACGATTCTATTTAATAGCACTGTAATACAACAATAGCTGATTTAGTCCTGAAGTGCACGTGTCCATCAGGGAAAATTCCACTTGAGACCTATCCTCCTCAGGGTGTGGCCCCCTCCCTGTGCAGATGGCATGATGGGTCATTTACATCAGCCCAGGACTCCTCAGACTGAGGGGCCACAGTTTTTATAAAACAATATTCCTTCAGGAATGCAGCAGCAGCAGCAGCGCTCATGCTATAGACGTGTTTCAGATATTACCAGTGTAGTTTGATATTGAACTACAGAATATGCTCCATTCTAGTGTCATTGACACGTTTTCGATGAGATACTTTTCAACTTCTGCAGACAAAGAAAAGTGGAGAGAAGGTGCCTCTTACCTTCCCGAGCGCCGCTGGAGTCACTCTGCGTGTCCGTCTTCGGAGAGTTTTCCTTCTTTCTGGTCTTGAACGTCACCCTCAGTCCCAAACAGGGCCGTTTCAAGCTTCATGGGGGCCCTAGGCAAGATGTTGTTTGGGGGCCCCTATTTTTTCAGACTGTAATGAAGAGATTCCTAACCCTTTAGATGGTCTACTAAGCCTCGGCTACAGTTAAAATCAAACGTCTTAATAGTTGAGCCACTCAGACAAGTTAAACCGATAAAACTATAATACAAGGAAAATCATCCTCTATATGTCAATAAATAAAACAGATTGAGAATTTATAAAAGAAAAAAACATTTACTTTAAATAATAAAACATAGCAAATCAACATGTATTTTAAAGTTCAACAATCAAAACAAACCACCGCTTAAAATAATACTTAACACTACAGTCTCACACTCAGCACAACAGCTAATAACACACTATTCACAGTAACAGTCACAGTATATTGCGTTCAAAATGTCTGCTTCCTAGCTTTCTGCCATCTTCTTTTCTGATGAACGTAAAAACAGAGCTGATCTGAAATGGCCCTCTGCTATATCAGTTCTGAATGAATCAGAGAAAACTGATGGCCACTGGCAGGTCAGCTGGATCAAAAACAGGCAGCTGACCATGTAAATGTGCAGCTGATGCTTCCTGGGCAGAAAGAGGTTCTGAAGTAAGTGATTGTTCTGGAGCTTTCTGGACAGAAGGAGGTTTGGAGGCACGTGATGGCCCTGGGGCTTCCTGGTCGGGATGTTCAGACGATCTCTCAGGCTCGATGTCTGGAGCGCCAAAATATTTTAGAATTGCTCCTGCAATGACAAAGCTCATTAGGTTATCAAGCAAAAAATAGATCCTGAGTACATATTCTATTTTATTATTACAGCGTTGTTGCAGTAATACAGAAAATTAAAATTATCTGTCTTTAAACTAAACATTGTGATGTACAGTGTCCCTTTAAAGTTTGTACCCAGTTACAAAGTTACCACATTTAAGAGTTTTCTGCATTAGTTTACCAATTGTACTAAATTAATAAAACTAAGACAAATGAACCACTGCCATAACAGTCTAAAATAAGAAGAAAACACCATCCCTATTATTTATAAATCACACTCATTGAACACATTACTTGTATTTGTTTTTATTGGTTTAATATTGTTTTATTGGTTTTAGATTATGTACTTATTTTTATTCATATACTTCAATTATTTTGGAGCGCACTTTGGTCACTGTATGTGTTGTAAAGGGCTCTATTAAATAAATGTTGATTGATTGATCGATTAAAAAACAGACCTTTAAAAGAGTTATTTAAATTAAAAACAAAAAAGTTAGAGTCCTATACAAGACACAACTTAGTAAATTAATTCTAACTTATCACAAAATAAAGTGTAAAATATGTGAGAGACAACTTCCACACAGAGCAGACTACCACAACGACATGCCCTCCCTCCTTATAATCTGAATATACGGGTCTACGGAGTCAGCCAATCATTCCCGGCAAGACAGGCCATCTTTCATGAGACAAACATTAAAGCTGAGATTGTGACGAACAGATAATAGCAGACAGCAAGCTAACATTTATCCAACACTAGATAGTGCGACAAATAAACAAACTTGCAAAAAAAAAAAAAAAAAAAACTTCGTTTCACCTCGACCTCTCCAGCCCACATCACCAGCAATTGACTTACCTTTATCCTTTGAACGTTTTTCTTCCTCATTCTTCTATTTCTTCCGTTTTTCCGCGCCGCTGGGCTTTCTTTTTGATACCATTATGGTTTGTTTTGTTAATCCACTCGCTAATGATGGGGAGCTGTCAATCATTCCCATCGTACCTGTCGGCAGCCGCTACATGACGTCACTTGCTGTGTGACAGTGGTCCAACAGACTAATAATGCCACAAATCATTGCAGTTTATTTTATTTATATCCAACGTTTATTTTTAAGCATATAAGAGGTGTAATAAACACAAGAGCTAGCTACAGATAAAAACAGGACATTTTAATTTTCCTCAGAAGAGGTTGAACATGCAGCTTTGGGGCCCCCTGGTGGCGTGGGGGCCCTAGGCATTCGCCTAGTTGGCCTATAGGAAGAAACGGCCCTGGTCCCAAAGACTTCATCGTGCCTTCCTCTCCAGGCTCAGAGATGCCGGCTGTTGATCTGTCAGCTCTGCAACGTCAGAGGGGAGAATCACACCGCCTGCTGGACTTGTCCGTTCTTCCCTTCAAAACTTGTGTAGCGGAAATGCGTCATGTTTAGTTAGGCTACACAATAAAAGCTGTTATTGTTATTGTTATTGTTATTGTTGCTACTACTTCTACCGTGACTACATGCTTGAGGTGATGTGGAAGACATGTTCGACCCAATGCTGGAAACGAGCGCATTCGTCCTACCCAAAATTTTACAGCAAAAGAGACATTTTTAGCTTTTATGCTTTTATTTCGAAGGCGCATCATGTCGCCTTTGGAGAGGCCCCACCACGTCAGCCCGAGCACGGGGAAGCATACCGAGGCCTTTAAGAATGTGGCTTTCATGGACGCGGAGTGAATATTGAGTCCCCCCGCACCGGAGGCCCTGGACGAGAGCCGTCACCCCCCCCCCCCCCCCCCCCCCCCCCCGCCCCAAAACAAATAATTAGAAGTACATTATATTATTTTTGGATTATTTTATCAAATATAATCTTAAATATATAAACAAAGGATAAACAAGATTAATACATAAATAAAATACAGTACATAAATTGTGCATACTTGAATAATATCTGAACAAAGTAAAAAAGGCAACTCTATATATAATCTTAGATACAAAGAAGTAACAAGAATAAAGAAAAAACAAAATCAATAAATAAAATAGAGCATATAAATTGAAAATGAATGAAGCAAAAAAAAAAGAAAAGAAAATCCTGCAGTAAACTATTTTTCAACCTGGGTTTTTCCATCCTGTTTAGAACTGACATTAACAACAGGCGTGAAATGCAATCCAAAACTTCACTTTTCTTGCCTTCACTGGTGCAAATTCATCAATTATATCATCATACCATATCTCTTTTGCAACTGATTGATGCTGATGATGGCAAGTCCAGAGAGACACTTCTTGTTGCATTTGAAACACAAACTATACTAGGTAGCCTCTGGGTGACATTAGTTGCATGACACGATGCCTCAATTACAATAGTTGGGTAGTTCAGCAAAACTAAATACCACATACAGTCGTCTTCTGTGGCTTAGCAACATGTTAGCAAAAGGATCATGAATTTCTCGTGCGGCCTCACATAGATTGCGCCCTGGGCGGCCGCCCACATTGCCCATAGCTAAAACCGGCCCTGCCCCGCACTTCCCGTGTCGGTGCCTTCTTTCCCCCACACTTTTTTTCAGCTGTTACGACCATTGATGGTATAAAAAAACGTTACAACCGTGTAATCCATTACTAACATGCGGTAACTTGTTTTTTTTTCCCGAGGCGTCTTTAAATGCACCGTGTAAGTTGCGCCATGCTCTTACATGCAGATATTTTTAGCTAAATGACAGCTAGGTAACACATGCATTTACACCACGTTAAGCTAGTTAACAACATTATTAATGTTAGCAGTGTTATATCCTTTTCTTGTGAGTTCATGCTCGGAATAAACCCAATCCTCTTTCATTTCTGTGCAGAAGTTGTTCTCAGTCATTTTAAAGAGCAGGTCAGGGGGGAGAAGCACCAGATGCCAGCAGGAACTTCTTTATTCCTGTCACAGAGGATCAGGTGGAGTTATTAGCTGATCACAGATATGTATATTCCATGCAGTGTTTTATTAATAGAGGTCTTGATCCCACACAAACATGAACAACACAGGTATTTAACTGTAGAGGATCAACCACAAAGAAACGTTGTCACCTTTTTTATATAACTTCTCTTAAGAATAAATGATAGAGGAAGGTTAAATGCCATCAATTTTGTCAAAAAAAAAAAATAATTGGAGATGAAACACATGTTTGGAAAACCGAAGCATGAATATCCACTTCTGAAGCCTGGCCCGGGGTTTTCACCCCAGCACACATTAGTCCAACTTCCTCCCCGATGTTAAATCCACGGTCTGCCACCAGCAGATAGCAGATCTCCAGGGAGCAGTTTATTGAGGGTGTTTGGCTGCTCAGTCAGCTGCTTGTCTTACACAGAGTTTGGAGGTGACTCAGACTTCCTGTGGGCTGACGCCTGTCAGGTGATCCAGTGTGTTTCTGCCTGCAGTGGAGGGAGGTCTGCACCTGTGCTTTTAAGTTTGATGGCCTCTCGGCGCCAACCCCAAAGCAAGAGGAACAGCCACACTGACCTGACGGTGTAACTGAGCCTCTGCCGGTGGAAGATCCACAGCAGCTGAAGATGAGGAAGCAGGTGACCTTCGCAGAGGATCTGCCGGTCCACAGACTGCAGCCGGACGAAGCTCTGCAGAGGTCAGTTCATTTGAAACGGCCAACATCTGCAGCTGTGAGTCTGTGGTGACAAATGTGTCTGTTTTACAGGAGCAGCAAGGCGGACCAGACCTCAGCAGGTTGGTTTCCCTGTTTTGTTTCTATTTTTAGCCTTTTTGTGTCACCTTTTTGGTCCATTTGCGGCCTTATTACAAGTGTATGTGCTTTTTTTGGCACCGTTTTAGTCATTTTGTACATCATGGTGGTCACATGTTGTCACTTTTGGCCATTTTGCATCCTTTTGTGGTCATATAGCATGTGGACATACGGTAGTACTTTTATATTCATTTTTGTCATTGTCATGTTTTGTCACTTTGGGCTATTCTGTATCATTTACATTGAATATTTTTTCAGTCTTTTTTGACTCTCTGTAACCATCTTCCGTATCTATTTCATCCATTTCTGTTTCTTTTGACAATTTTTGCCATTTTTAAGTTATTTTGCATCCCTAGTAGGTTATTTGCCCTCTCTTCCTGGTCTTTTGGCATCCCATCATGCTTTATTTTGTTTCTTATTGTGACTGTGCTTTTAAAAGGTGAGAAGCAGCTTTGTTTGTTTGTTTGTTTGTTTGTTTGTTTGTTTTCTGAGATGAGCGGGAAGCAGGTGAAACCTCACACCTGAACCCGAGGCCCTCGTGCTGCTCGTTAATTAGAGCTCTTTGGTCTGAACTGCTGTAACCGAGTCCAGGAATAAGCCTGAGGATCCGACTCTCCTGTTCTGATGAATAAAGCAGAAGCTCGCCCACTTCCAGCCTCATGCATTCATAATACCTGGTTTCTCATGCCCCCTTTCAGTTTTTTTTTATTAATTATCTCAGTCATCTAAATATTTCATGTCTTTTTTTGGTTAGTTTTGCATCTTTTTTTTTAAATTACATTTTAAGCTTATGTGGTTATTTAGAATAGTCTTTTGGTTATTTTGCCAAATTACAGTTTCTTCCTCATCATTTTCTGCCGTCTTGTCATTATTTACATAATTTCTTTTTTCTTTTCGATCATTTTCTCCTTTTTCCTGATAGTCTTTTACTTCCTTTTGTTCATTTTGTTTATCTGCATATATGACACCAGAGAGCTTTTATGTGGTTTTGCTTTTCTTTCTGGTGTCTTTGCTTCTTTTTGAGATTTTTTTTTTTTTAATTTGGTGTTGAAATTTTATCTTTGCAGCGTTTTTGCAGCTCTTTTGATATTGCATGCATTTGTTTTGGGCATTCTGTCATTCTGTAAAACTTTAGGTGTCTGTTGTTTTTGACATTTTCTGGTCATTTTGTGTGTCTTTGTGGTCGGTTTGCATCCTTTCACTGGTTATAATCTTTTATGTCTCTTTTTTTATGCATCCTTCTCTTAATTTTGTTCATCCTCTGTCTCTTTTTAGTCATTTTCCAACTCTTCCCTTCTTTTTCTGGTCATTTCACCCTGTTTGTATTTCTTTACAGTCCTTTTTGTAATTTGTGTCCCTTTTTTGTTCGATTTGCACCTCTTCCTGGTCATATTTTGCCTCTCTTTCTCTTTTGTATTTCCTTCTTCTATATGTGTTGTTCTGGTCGTTTTGCACTTTTTTCTAGTCATTGTGTGTTAATTTCCAGCCATTCTGAATGTGTCTCCGGTCAATTTGCACCCTTTTCAGTCTCATTCTGGTCATATTTCTCTCCTTCTGGTCATTATGCATCTATTTCTGATCATTTCTCACCTTTTTACGGTCATTTTTCTTCATTTCCTTCTAAAATCTTGCACAGTGTTTTGCTCATTTTGCCCCTGGCTGCAGTCCTTCGGTGTCTCTTGGTGTTTTTGGTGTATTGTTGGTTAAATTATTGTCTCTTTCTTTTTCTACCCTGCTGCACAGGTCGTCCATACGATTTTATCAGTGTTTAAAGAGTTAAAAGTGGCAGAGTTTGAAGCATCTTTTCAATCGACTTGTTTTTCTGTTTAAAAGGCGCTTGTGGAAACCTCGCAGCAGCATCCGGCATCAGAATCGGGCGAGCCGTGAGCGCAGCGCCGTTCCTGAAGGTAAGCAGCCTGTTTCTGTGGGAGGATTCAGGAGCTGATGGGCTGACCTTTGACCCCCCCCTCCCCTCCCCTCCCCAGCACGCCGCGCTGACCCCGGCCCAGAAGCAGTTCCTGTACGCCGTGGCGGCCTCTCACAGCCCTGCACACGTGCGCGGCCTGATGGCGCGACACTACCTGAACGTGCTGCACAGGTGCGTCTGCGCAGGTGAGCTCAGATTCAAACACGTCCCAGACCGGATTCTGATTTCATTCTCTTGTGCCTCTTGAGGGTGCTTTTGTTTTTTTCTTTTCATTCTTTTTATGACTCTTTTTAGCTGTTATTCTGTCCTCTGATTTTGTATCTGTATTTATGTATTTATAATATTGTTTTGTAATTTTTTTGTTTATTTCAGAACATTTAGCATTTTTCTCACCTTTAAGAAAATATTTTGTTGCCTCTGTGCTGATGTCGCCTCTGTCTTACTCATTTTTCTTGCTATAGTTTTTTTTTGTTTGTTTTTCATTGCTTCGCCTGTCTTTGTGATTATTTTGTGTCTCTTTGACGTCTTTTGTTGTGATTTGTTCATATTTCTTTGAATTACTGTTCTCTGTTGTCTGTGATTTAAATATTTTATTCTTCTTTTGTACGAAACAGTCTTTTATCATGTGTCTGCTGTTTGTGGAAGCTGTAACTCTTTCCCATGTTTTTTAATAAAGTTTCACGTCTTCTTGAAGAACCGTGAACCTTTTTTGTTCTTGTTTTTATTGTTATTTGTCCACTTTTCTGTCTTTTCTCCGGCTGCTTCTGGCCTTCAGTGTGATTTTTATTCTGTTGCATGTTTTTAACTTTTGTTATTAACGTTTTTATACCTTTACGTCTGAACTTTTTGCGACATTTCAATCTTTTTATGTCCCAATTTTAACTTTTTGTCTATCTGTGGTAAACTTAATTGTGTGTTTGATCATTTTTTGCTCATTTTTGAGCATTTTTTGAGGTTTTTGGTTCAGCTTTTTTTATTCTTGTGTCATTTTTGTCTTAATTTATTTCCTTTTCCATCTTGTCTTTTCCACATTTTTCTTTGTCTCTGTATTTTTTCCAGGTTTTATCATCTTCATTTGTCTGACTTGATCATTTTGCTGCTTTGAATTAATTGTTCCCTCTTTTTGTTTCTTGTTCTGGTCATTTTACACCCGATTCTAATGATTTTACAACTGTTTGATCATTTTCAGTATTTTGATAGTTATTTTGTGATTTATTCATATTTGCAGGTATTTTGTTATCTGGATGTTCTCTTTGCTTATTTGTTTTACTTTTTAATGCTTTTATTGTATTATTTTCATATTTTTTTGATAGCTGTTTAAACATTTTGCACAATTTTTATGAGTTTTCTTTCAGTGATCTGTCTTGAAATTCCTGTGAATGATCTTGTGAATTATGTGAGGATGACTGTCTTGTGTTCTGTGTTTAAAGGAAGCCGTCCTGACAGACATCAGCCTGTTCATGCGGCCTCGCCTGAGAAAGAAAAACCAGCGGACGCTCCTCCTCCCTCCAAACCCAGCAGGAGGCTCAGCGCCAGCAGCTCCAGACGCTCCGGGAAACCTTCCCTCTCAAACGCATCAGCCAGGTGGGGCACAAAAGGAAGAAGAGAACCGGTCTCATGCTCATTTAAACTGTTTGTCATAAGTGCATAAACCTCCACTGCAGGTCTTTTAATTCATCTGCATCAAACCAGAGAAAGACTAAAACACCAACGTCGCCTTCAGCCAGAAGGAAAAGATCAGCACGTATGTTTAAAAACCTCAATATTAGAATTTATCCTCATGTTGGTGAAACTTTAGTGTCTCTATATATTTTTAATTGTTTCCAGGAGACAGGGTGAAACTGGAGGAGGAAGAGTTGAAGCTGGATGACTCTCTGAGTGAAAGCCTGACCTCCCTCTCCATGGCTGAATGGGACGACAACACTTTTTCCGATTTATGAATCACTTTCTTGATTTCTGTCTGCTTTTCTTCCTTTTTTTCTCCTAATCCCATCCGTTTTTCATCATCTTCTACCTCCTGACATGTTTCATTTGTTTATCTCTTATTTTACTGTCATGTTTTGTTGTCAGTTTTATCTTACAAACTGTGCGCTTCAGGGGAATGTTTTCTAGCCCTGAAGTAGAAATCCTGAATAAAAAACTAAAACTGGAAAACAACTGCAGAGTAAAAATGCTGTTTTGAAAGAAAACATGTATTTAATATCTATTAATATTAAATGTATTTGAGACTGAGCAAAAATACAAAAGAAGTTCAAATGCAAAAATACCAGACATTTCACATCAAATGCATCTTTTTTTCCTCATGTTATGTTCCTACTGAATGTTGTTTTTATTTTTCATACTTTCCTTGATCACACTGCAACTTTTGTGATGCATCAATTTGTTTTTTAACATTTTGCAAATCTTTGATGCATTTCTGACTCATTAACAGTGTTTTCTCCACATTTTGTTAATTTGTAACTATTTTGCATGAGTTTTGTGCTTTTCTCTGAACTTTCTGTGTTTAAATTCGTATTTTTCTTCTCTTGTATCATTTTCTGGTTTCTTTACGTGGCTTGTTGAGAATTGGAGTTTGGTCGCCCCCTCGTGTCTTGAAGGAGGAATAAAGACACGCGCTCCAGCCTCCGTTTCCGGGAAATCACGCCGTTTCTGGTTTCTGAATGGAATTAAAAACACATGGGAACCAAACGAGGTCACGTGCTTTGTTCAGTTTGCATTAGCAGCAGTCAGATCACCTCAGTTTAAACAGATTCACTTATTCTTTTTGCACTTGTGTGTTAAAATTAGAAATACTTTTCACTTTTTGACTTTCTTCCTTGTTTGATTTGAGTTGTTTTTTTCTTTTGTGATCATAACTATGAATTGATCCTAATCACGCTTTTTTTTAAGATTTTTTTTATCCGTGGAAACAAAAACACCTGGAGTGATATAACATCTTTATTGTGAGACAGAAATAAATGAAAGCTGGTCGACTACAGGAAGTCAAAGATTACATGTTGGAATCATGAAAAGGGAGAATTAAAAAAAAAAAGAACAAGAAGAAGAAGAAGAAGGAGAAGAAATGGCACCAAATATTTCTTTTGATAGCAAAACACGTGACATTATTGCATTTTTTTTCTTTCTACTGATACCAAATAGAGCTGGGAGAGAAGCAGATGACATATAAACAATATAATACACTTTTCTTTTGGAGTTAAGTTACTGAACAGTTTGTTACAGTGAACATTGTGTGACTCTGTGGTGGAGGCTGCTGCCCCCTGGTGGACAGGAATGAAATGACACTCTTCCTCCTCTTAAGATTTCTTGTACTCGATCCTCTCCACCTTCACGTCGTCTCCGATCAGCTGGTAGACGTACGTGACCACGGTGGACGCCTGGATGTCCATGAGTACAAACGAGGGGATGATGTTGCTGTGAAAATAGAATAAAAATGACGTCAAGCATGTCGTTTTTAGGAATAAATGACACACTGGACATGTGGAACCGCGCTCCCCACCTCTCCAGCGCGCTGTAGGCGCCGGTGGCCGAGCCGGGGTTGATGTAGAACTTGTTCTCGTTCTCGAAGGCCTCGAACTTGTGCGTGTGGCCGGAGATGAGGATGTCGACGTCCAGCTGCCGCTGCAGCAGCGCCAGGCTGGCCACGTCGCCCCACGGGATCACCTGGTGGCCGTGGATCAGGCCGATCTTGAACTGGCCCACCGTGACCACCTTCTGCTCCGGGTAGTTCAGGTTCTGAGGGGGAGGGGAGGGAGGGGGCATTCAAGTCCTGTTTACACAACAATGTTGCTGAAAAGGCAACTTTTGTCAACACAGAGACAAAACAACCTTGATTTTCAACAATTGATGTAAAAATCATTTTCGGTGAAAAGTTACTTAAAAAAGACACAAAACTCTGACAGAGGGGAAAAAAACAAAGATTCTGAAGATTAGCTTTTCAAAAATAATTTATATTTGTTTTCTGTGGTTATTCCACGTTTACTATTTTTGATATTTCAGAATTTTTCATTGTTGAGAAACAACTTTAAACTTTATTTAACTCGTGAACTTCTTGCTGACATAATTCAACTTTAATCTCTAAATGCAGAATAAAAATAAAATCTAATACAGGAGCTTTTTCTTTTCTTTCCAATTGATTTCAAATTGAAACGGAAACATTTTGTTGCAGATTCTCCTATTTATTGTTCTCTGCATTAGAAACACAAACCAACATCGCCCCCTCGTGGCCTGGCAGGATAACTACATCATTTTCAGTGTTTCTGTGGATAGTTTGAAGTAAAAACATGAATATTTTCTGTCATGAAAATGCAAAACCAGCCAGTTTTCACTTGAAAGATTATTTCAAAGATAACTGAATTCTTTAAATCCTTAGCGTGTCGTTATTAACGCACAATCACTTTCCCACAATAAAGGAAGAAATATTAAATTCATAATATTCAATATTACCACGAAAAACACTGATTCTAACTGATAAATGTAACAAAAAAAACCACTCTAAAACGTCATTGTTTCGTCAGCTATTTCCAAGTTTACAAAACTATAACATATATGACATGTGGTGAGAAACAAAAAAATATCTGATCCGAGACTTTTGATTTGCAATAAATAGCAGAAATATGTCAGTTTTAGTGTAAAATGTGAATTATATGAAAGATTCAGGGTTTTAATTAAACAGTGTTTCATTGTACTATTGTACTACTGTATATACAGTGTGTGACCAGTTCTGTAAAAAAACCTGCATGTTAATTCTCTCACACGCACACGCACACGCACACGCACACGCGCGCACACACACACACACACACACACACACACACACACACACACACACACACACACACACACACACACACACACACACACACACACACACACACCTCATCGAAGTCTCCTCGCACTATGTGCACGTCGCCTGCCAGGGTCTTCAGGTAGTCGTAGCTCTCCTTGGTGCACAGGTTCCCCGTGCACAGGATGTGTTGGATCTTTCCGGGCACCAGCAGCTTCTTGAACTTGGCGGGCAGCGTGTTGCACCGGTGGGGGATGTGCAGGTCACCTAACACCAGGACCAACTGATGGCAGGCACACACACACACACACACACAGGTCGGTTACCAGCTGAGTTCTGACTGGGGGTGAAAGCAGGTGGGCCGAGGGCGGAGCCTTGCGGAACGCCACTAATGAGTTACAGCAATTCACTCTACATTAATGCGGTTCAGTAAAACAGGCTTTCAAAAGTTGCAAAGAAGAAATATTGCTGAGAAGAATCCAGAGTGAAGCGAGTGTCTGAAACCCACGGCTGCTGCTCCGGTTCTGTCTGCTGCTCATTAATAAGTGGACTGAATGAGCGCCGTCGGGTTTCAGACAGTCGGCAGATGACAGAGAAAACTTAAACAAACGTGAGAATTTCTATTAAAAACCAAACTTGGCAATCTCAGTAAAACTCCAGAAACCAGCTGAGAGATCACTGAGTTGTGTTAGAAAATCCACATCAGAGGATTCAGATTCACACCATAATTCAGGTTAATGAACCAAAGACTCCCGAGTGAACTCAACACTCATCCAACAAGCACTTTCCTCAACATCACACTTCGGTTAAAAGTATATTCTGAACACAGCAAAACAGTGAAGGATGAAAACTTTTCAAGCAGGTTTTAGTCATCAGTGTTTTACTGCAATGTTGAATTTGCAGTAAAACTCCGAGCGGTGGCGTTCAGCTGCATGACAGCTCAGACGTCTTCAACATGAATACAACACTGTCTGGCAAATGTTTGTGGGGCCAATCATTACACCGTTTAATCACCTGATCTTACACATTCCTACGTATTACAGTGCTGAGTTTCAAAGCAAAAAGCTACGAGCTGGCACCCATCAGAAGGTCCTTTATGTTCCAGTCATTAATAACCAATCAATAAGGATCAAGACGCTCCCTGGCTTTTCTTAACAGAAGTGAAAAAGTGAATGTACTCTGTTCAGTGGGGGAAAAAAAGAGACGAGGTGGAACTGAAGCATCGGCGGCAGCCGTCCCCTTCCCGAGTTAGTGGAGCAGACAGCAGAAACACAACACTTACCCGGTGACCAGCCTGGTGATTGATTGGAGACAGGCAAAGAGAGGTGAGGGCGGGGGAGAGGGGCGGGGGTGAGGATGTGCATGGAGAGAACGCCACGAGGCATGATCAAAGACAGGAGGGGTAAAATAGAAAAAACAAAAAACAAACAAAAGAGAGACAGAAACAGAAAAAAAGAGTTGGGACAAGAAGGCAAAAACTGAAATTAGAAATTAAAAAGTGAATGGATTAAAGTAGACAGATATTAATCATTCAAAATCAAATAAGAAAAGTTAAACGACAATGTGGCTGATCAGTTATTAAAGGTTGATGGTTAGTGGTCATGATGATGATGATGATGATGATGATGATGAAGCAAATAAAAAAGACTGAAGGCAGCCAAATGCAAAACCATGTAGAGAAGCAAATCAGCTCATGTGGATTTCAAATTTGATTAAATTGAATTAATCACGACTGGATGAACTATTTAGAATAAAACACAACAGTCCTGGATGTTATTTGAGGTCGAAACGGCTAAAACAGGCAGAAGAGCAGATCTGTGGCCGTTGGCAGTGAAGTTTACGTCACGTTCAGTCCGTGTGACTGAATCCTCTCCAGCCTGCCTCCTTCACACAAACCCTGAATCGGGGGACAGATTGAAAAGCCATGCACACCCAGAGAGAACATGCAAACTCCTCAAAGAGCAGCCGGCCCGTCCTGGGTTTGAACCGCAGATATTCACACAGTGAGAAGTGAGAGTGCTAACCACTGTGCGACACAACAATACATCCCATAACATGAAAATCAAGACCTGCTGCTGTTACATTTCCAACAGGGTCACGTGTGTATTGACAAGGCCCTCACCATATGACGTTCATCACGATACTTGTGTTGCGATATGATAATATCACAGCATATCGTGGTCTTGTGATATAACTTGATATTCTATATAGTTCACTTAAAAAGAGACAAACATATTTGATGACTTTAATAACTTATTTAAAAGCCGAGGAATGCATAACTTCTAACTGCAATCTGTAAATCACATTCATCACCCAGAAAGTCCGGATATAACTAATATTTTGCAGTAAATCCTGGTAAGGTGAAAAGTATCATTAAAAATAAACTCAATGAATGAATGAATGAATGAACGTTACAAACGAACGAACGAATGAACGTTCAGCTCCACCCTGAGATTTAAGTCTTTCTAACTGAACTATCTCACTGTTTAATCACTTTTTGTTGCAGTCTGGGTTAATAAATGAGTGATGAACAACATTAGATAAAGTAGCTGTTAGCATGCGAGCTAACGGTTGTTAAAATCAGGCGGAATTAAACACAGCACGGGTGTAACAAGCAATCAGACAACATGTATAGTTAAAGAATGGTTGTGGCAAACTGAGACTTGGTGATTCATATGTCATAAAAAGGAGAGTTAAGGTGGATCGGGGTGATTTTTGGAGACTAAACTGTTAGCTGTCATGTGACCTGTGCTCCATCTCCCAGCGGACTGTTGCAGTCAAACACCCCGAAATTAAAACCGCGCAGCGGCTCTGGAGCGGCGAAGTCCACTTCCTCGCTTCCACAAAGACTTCGTTAATATATCGCCTGGTCGAAGAGTGCGCTGTGAACGTATTAAAGAGTAGAAACTGTGCAGTTTGTCGCAGCTTTTTACTCACCATCTTCTATTTTTCAGTTTTCAGCGAGTCAGGTTAAGGAAGCGCTTACGCACGTTCGACGTCACGACGTTGGCCAATAGGAACGGAGGACGTCGTCAGCTGTACATCCTGCTGTCCTTTCAAAGTACAAACAGAACCGGATGTGTCAAAAGTTTAATATAATTACATTAATAATGAAAAATCTTCCTTTATGTTTGATTTGTTAAAATTTTGTGTACAAACGCGTGACATTGGACGGCAATGAAGACAACAGTGTCACAGAACTCACATAAAAATAAGCATAAAAACACAAAACAATCTGAAATTGGCTAAAAGAGGCACAAACGAGTAAAACAAACAAACAAACAAAAAGCAAATGAAAGGAAACGAGGCCAAAAGAACAAACAAACAGACGTTGCATGAGTACACGTAAACTAAACTAGTGTATAATGCTCCCAATCACCATGGGTATAGAAAGCATAGGCAATTAATCTTTATTCTATTTTGTATCATTTTTACAAAAAACAAATACTCAGTGCCATATGAATATAAGAGATGTGGGGAAAAAAACTCCCTTTTCACAGAAAGAACCATGCAGAACCAGACTCAGAAGTGGAGTGTTCATACTCTGCATCAGTAAAATAACTGAAGGTTAGTACCTGTTCTTTTCTTGGCCTTTAAAAAACTGCTATTGGAGAATTCTGATTTATATCAACTGTCTTTCTTTAAGTACAATTCGCTGAAATAAATTACATATTTTAAATCATTGTAAAGAGTTGACGTTTTAACACTGGTTATAAAATTGGTTTACATTATTACACAACAAAATCTCACTTTCATTTTTAATTATATGTCCTTAAATTGACATAAAGATATAATCAGTTTGGTGGTTGTTATTTCTTTTGGGGTATTTTTTTTCCTTAAGAAGAAGAAAATTTGAGTCTTTTTAAAGATAAAAAGAAGAAACTGGTTTGTAGATTGCAGTCCTGACAGGCTTTTACTTTGAAATTAATGCTAACTTTCGGATGTGGCTAACGACGTGCTACTCGTGAGCTTTCCATTAATAGCGCCGTCAGCAGCAGAGCTTCGCAGAACATTCGAGAGGTGGGTTCGAAATTATTCTACCCCGTTTTGCTCTTCTCGCGCTGACGTGGATTCAGCGTCGATATAGCCTCGAATCCGTGGAGAAAACTCAGCTATCGAGCGGCCGTCAGAGCGGCCGCTTCGTGTCACCGTCTTCGACTGAACTCGGCTCGTTACCGCGACGTCAGCGGGCTCCGCGTTAGCATCGGGCTGCGACTAATTCCTGGAGCCTGAACGCTGGCCACAGCGTGTTTCGGTATTACCAGGATTAATTTATGATATTTATAGTATTTAAAGATTTTTTGCTTGGGTGATATTGTCCACGTATGTTTTATTTGTTAGGAAATGTAGCGTTCGGACACGTGTAACGGTGACTTTAGCCTCCTAGCTGACAGCCGTTATCTCGTCGCCGTGTGAGTACGTGACATAACGGAGGCTTCCGTTCCTTCTGGACGTTTAACTCGTGGCGTCATCTATTTTCTGCTTCTGCGTTCAGAAATCAGAGAAACGTGTGACACACGACGCTTCTGGGTGTCGGATCGTGTTGGGTTACGGCGGATAACACCCCGCTTCTTGTCCCCTGTAGGTTCCCCAAACCCCCCGAGGACGTTTCGGTTCGCCTCTCTCCGTCTTCGAGCCTGGCACCTGCACCGTGTGGCCGCTTCAGGGTGTTGATCTCCCCCCTTCGGAACCTGCTGCAGTCCTCACACCGCCATCCAGCCTCCGACCACCGTTCACTGCGGCTCCGGGACGATCTGCGTTGTGTTTATGTCTTTGTTTTGCGAAAACGGTGAGTTTGTGTTTTAATCCCCCCGTGTTTCTGCAGTTTGTGGTGTGTGCGTGTGTGTGATGGAGGGGTTGTAGTTGGAGAGATGGGGTAATCGTGGGGCAACAAGCCGTGTTTTCTGTGACACTATCAAAATGGCGTCTCCCAGTTCTCCACTCGTGTGCAGTGACTGTGTGACGCACTCTGCACCAACAGCAGCAGGCTAGGTTAGCTAGCTCCGGGACCAGGCCCCGGGTCCACATCAGGGCTCCCCAGGACCGGGGTCTCACCCCCCCAGGCCCCACATCAGGACCAGGCCAAACCTTGAGCTCCCCAGTCCCCTACAGACCAGGTCCAGATCAACACCCGGGTCCATGCCTGTCCAGACCAGGACTCTCTAGAGCAGATCGAGGCCCTGCATGTGCCCCTGATCAGGTCCCCCCAGAACAGACCCTGCACTGTCCCCAGATCCCCCAGCCCCTTATGGCCTCATCCTATGGGAAATGAGTAAAAATAGAAACTGGCAGCACTTCATGTCCTATAAATTGAATATGTTTAAATCTGACTGCTTTGGTTTACATTAGAGTATCAAAACCACCAGATCCAGAAGAACTTTAAGACTTCTCATTTCTATTTTATTTAATTGTAAGTGGATATTTGAAAAGCACACTTCTGTCTTGGAGGTTTTTTTTTTTTTCGTTCTTAGAGCTGCTCTTCTCTGGACTTGAGTTGTCAGTGGTGTGTTGAGCAGCAGGGAGTCAGTAGCTTCTAGGTCCATGTAGATGTGCTGGGGGGCCTCATAAGGCCCTGGGGAACCCTGAGGCCGCCACTGGGCAGAACCCAGGTTTGGTTAACTGAACTTGAGTTCTATGACGGTGTCATTTCTAGACATGCAGAGTCAAAATGGTTCATTAAATACATGTTTGAAAAAGATCGATCTTTTTTTTTTTCGATCAAGAAATGAATCTTATTGATCTGGTGTCTCTGCTCTCAGTGCTCTCTAGTGGTAATTCTTCATCTGGCCTCTTTGGGAAATTACTTCCCCACCCCGATAAAGTCCTGAGCATCGTTATAACGTCAATCTGCTTTACTGAAGACACAGAATCCTCTGAGCTCTTAACTGATTAGATACAATTTATCGGCCTGAAATTTATTTTTACAGCACATTTCTGACAACAGATATGAAAACTGCTTGGTGGGAACAACCAGACTTATAAATCAAATCGACTTCTGTAAATCTTAAATGGATATGTAGGATAAAAATAATTTCCTCATCAATGTCACAGTGAAAAATATCAGGCTTTTGTTTTTGGGAGTGCTTAGAATCTCAATATGTTTCTCCAGCAACGATGACTGATTTTAGAAAAACTGAGAACATTCCATTGTGGGAATGTTGGTGATTTATGAAGAATGTTCTCACAGATCTGCTGAATTGGTGTTTCCTCTGAATGTAAAGAATGTTTTTCTCATTCCTGACGACTTTTTTTTTGACATTAGCAAAACGTTTTCTCTGCTCAGTAAACATCACCACCTTGTGGTTTAAACTAGAATTACTAAGCTGGAGGGTTTGGTGAAGCAGGATGAAGATACTGGCGCAGCACAATTCATGAGTATGAAGAAGAGTGTTGTAGTTTCTGTATATTGATTTCCCAGGTTACAATTTGTTCAACAGAACTTTTTGTTTTCCAAAGATTGACTCACTCAGCAATCTCAAAACCTCAAATCAGTTAATCAAGATCATAACTGTGTGTTTGGATCATATTTCAGTGTTCAGGCTGTAGTAATCACGAGAGTTTTCATTTAATCTATGGAGGAACGAGACTCAAGTATCAGGTGTAGTTGTTGCATTTCGAACTGAAATAGAGAGGAAGTGTTTCGACTGAGGAGGAAATTTGTTGCAACGATCAAGTTGCTTATTCCTGTTTGAAAACGGACTGCTTGACCTTCACTGGACGCAAGTCGATGATAGACGTTAAAATCAATCAGCTGGATGAAAGAGAGACCTGATCTCAGCATCATGAAATGACGACTCGGGTGTTTCAGCTTCAGTGTCCATTAAAGTGAGGAAAAGAGTCCCGTTCATCAACCGATGGATTAAAACTTGGAAGTTAAACTCGATGCTGCGTTAGTTAAAGCAGGAACCGCAGAGCTGTGGTTCAGGATCACGTTGCACTGCAAATGCAGCTACTGACACACAGATACCGAGAGGAGACAAGTTTTCTTCTGTGTGAGTTTCTATGGACCTTCTTGAGGGTTAGGACTGGATTTTTATGTTAGAATTAGTTTTAGGGTATGGGTTGAGGTTAGGCATTTATTTTTGGTGGTTAAGGCAAGGAGTGAGGAAATGCATTAAATCAGTGGGTGTCCTCACAACTGTAGAAGTGTGTGTGTGTGTGTGTGTGTGTGTGTGTGTGTGTGTGTGTGTGTGTGTGTGTGTGTGTGTGTGTGTGTGTGTGTGTGTGTGTGTGTGTGTGTGTGTGTGTGTGTGTGTGTGTGTGTGTGTGTGTGTGTGTGTGTGTGTGTGTGTGTGTGTGTGTGTGTGTGTGTGTGTGTGTGTGTGTGTGTGTGTGTGTGTGTGTGTGTGTGTGTGTGTGTGTGTGTGTGTGTGTGTGCACACAAACACTGTCTTGCCTGTATTGTGCCCTGATTTGTCCTCTGAAGGTGGCACAGAGGTGGAACACACTGTTCCAGTGTGTCTTTCTCACTCACTCACACACACACACACGCACAGATCTGATGCCGAGGTAACGTCCAGAAAACAATTTGAAAAAGAAACTCCTTTCACAGTAAAGCAGGGAGGCTCATGGACTGAAAACAGTCTTCAGTCTGAACATGTGACCCCAATCCGAGTTAATAAGAGCAACATTGGGAGATTTAGTGTTTCGAGTGTTTTCAGGCAGCCTCAAACAGGTGATCGCTGCGACGTGCCGGGTCAGACTGCAGCCCCTCCACACTCCCGTCTTGAAGTGTGTGTGCTGTTTGAGGCCAGCTCAGACCTTCAGTGTCACACAGCGGCGGCAGCAGCAGGTTGTGAGTCACCTCATGTTGACTCACGCTGGCATGTGTGACACAAAGCGGTCCAGAGAAAGGCTCGCCGGCGCTGGAGCCGTCAGCACCGGCAGCTGCGAGGCCTCCTGTTTGTGACCCGGTCTTATGTGACTAAAGCCGGAGGCCCCCGTGTGGCACAAAGGGCCTTCACAAAGCCGTTTCTGAGCCTTTATGGCCACAAAAGGTGGAAAGCAGCAACTTTACATTCGCGCTGACTGTCGGATCGCAGCGACGGATCGAATCACGTCTGGAGCAGCGAATAAATCCAGTCAGATTTAGCTTGTGGAAGAATCTGAGTCTGCAGCTGCTCACAACTTTTCACACCACCGGAACCACTGTAATGGTTGCTGTGAATCAGAGCCATTAATCTGAGCCCCTCCCACAAAACAAACCGCCAGATTGATTAAATAACTTCTCTGGATGGTTTTTCTTTTCCGTCATCTTCTTTCCCACCTTGTCCGACTCGGTGTGCACTGCCGCCAGCTGGAACCAGCTGGAACTTCATGTTTCTGTCGTCTGGTGTGATGATTCTGGAGAAAACTCCTTCGTAACCAGCAGAACAGTTCCATCCTTGCATGACGCCTGTTTTTCAGGAGTTTCACACTGACTCGTAACCTCTGTGTTCAAATGTAAAGCATAACTGTGGTAGAAAGATCAGGATGTCTGTTGATGCAGCACGTGATGAGATATTGACGGTGGTCTGTCCCTCTCCTCTTTCAGAGCTGTTGCGCAGCCGTTGGAACCTGTGTGGTGGAAATCTAGCCTTCAAGCAAGGAGCTTGCGGCCACAGCGGCACAACGTTTTTCATGTCAGAGACCGAGCACGCTTGCAGTCGTTTATGTCATCCCCTCTTTTCCAGACAGAAGATCCCGAAAAATCCCCAACCAAGATCCTTTTATCTTACTGATAGTGCTAACATCCAGCCAAAATGTCTGTCAACGTCAACCGCAGCGTGTCAGACCAGTTCTACCGCTACAAGATGCCCCGTCTGATCGCCAAGGTAACGGCTCGCCTCCTGCCTCCCGCTCGGCCGGCGTCGCAGCCGTGAGTAACGCGTGTGTCCGTCTGTCCAGGTGGAAGGCAAAGGGAATGGAATCAAGACGGTCATTGTCAACATGGTTGACGTTGCAAAGGCTCTGAACAGGCCTCCAACATGTGAGTAGCAGCAGTTCCCATCTGTCCACATTCATTCTGCCGCTAGAACACTTTTGGAATTAAACTGCTTGACTTCCCACGGGCGCCTCAACAGTTTGCTCTGAGGATTCAGGCTTCATATATTTTCAAGAAGTTTAGAAGTTATGTTTTTCAATTTATTCAGAAGGTAAAATCTCCATAAGAGGAAACAAAGCTTCAGCTGCAGAAAAAAACTTAGTTCCGAAAATAGAGGTTGGTGTGAAATTCGGAGCGTTTGATGAGTGAAGGTGTTTGTTCTCTCCACCTGCAGACCCGACCAAGTTTTTTGGTTGTGAACTCGGCGCTCAGACCCAGTTTGATACCAAAAACGATCGTTACATCGTCAACGGATCCCACGAGGCGAACAAGCTGCAGGACATGCTCGATGGATTCATCAGAAAATTTGTGCTGTGTACCGAGTGCGACAACCCTGAAACTGATCTGGTAAATGTTCGACACGGCGGGTCGATGCGTCCGGATCCGGCTTCCAGACGTTCCCAGTCGTTCACGTCTGCTCTCCTTCCAGCATGTCAATCCCAAGAAGCAAACCATCGGCACTTCCTGTAAGGCCTGTGGGAACCGCGGCATGCTCGACACCAGACACAAACTCTGCACGTTCATCCTCAAAAACCCACCAGGTGAGATCTCGCACACCCCAGCCCCCCCCCCCGCTGCTTCCGCCAGGCCGCCATCGCTGAGCTCCACCCGCCTCCTCCTCCTCCTCCACAGAGAGCAATGAGAGTGGATCCGCAACCGCCAAGAAGGAGAAGGAGAAGAAGAACCGCAAGAAGGACAAGGAGAACGGCTCCAGCAGCGGCGAGGCCGGGAACCACGACAACTTCGACGCTCCTCAGGCCGTGGTGCGTTCAGTGGCCGGCGCGGCGGTTTGAGCTTTCTGGTCGACGTTACCGTCCAGAGAAGAGTCTTTAAACAGGTTGAGCCTCACGCAGGTCAAAGGGCAAGGGTCATCTTGGAGCCAGAGGAGAACTGAAAGCTTCTGACTGTAATTCAGTCAGGATGCAGAACAGTAACTTGACAGTCGGAGGTTAAAGCTCCACTTCACTGAGCCAATATTTGTTTAAGCCGTGTAAACAGTCAGAGTTCGCCGTCTGTACCGCCGCACGCCGCCTTTCTTTTCTGTCACTCAGCTTTGTTCCTGTCGCTCGCCGTCACTCCAGACAGGGTTGTGGAGGTGATTCTTTAAAATAGTCACTTCCTACAGCGTGCTGCCGATAAGCTCGATCACTCCGTGAATGAAGTCCCTTTCCTGTGTCCTTTGTAAACTATGAAAGTCGTGGTAAATTCAGTTCCTCCAACAGAAACAAGTTCCACCAGCTTGACTCAAAGATCTGGAGCTGTGGTGAAACTCCGCAGGTCTCACAGCCTCTCCTGCCGAGTTGTCATGGAAACTGTGTGTGCCCCGCCCCGTGCAGGACGGAGACGACGACGACGAGGACTGGGCGGAGGAGACCACGGAGGAGGCGCAGCGGCGGCGCATGGAGGAGATCAGCGACCACGCCAAGAACCTGACGCTGAGCGAGGACCTGGAGAAGCCGCTGGAGGAGCGGGTCAACCTGTTCTACAGCTTCGTCAAGGTTCGGCCGCAAATCTGAGCCGGTCGATCCGTCTGAAACCAGACGGGATGCGGAAAGTACAAATGAACGGCAGCTCGACAGTAAAGGCACAAACCCATTACTGTTCGACTGAACTCCTGTTGACCTGAGAGATCCAACAGCAGCAGACGGATTCAGCTTTAGCGTTAGCTTCAGCTTTAGCCTGCACACACAGAACATCAACCTTAGCTTCCCTTCATCACACCTGGCTAAAACAGGAGGTAACGACACCACTCCTTAAAGAGAAGTGGATTTAAAAAAGCCTGAGACTAAAGGAGACAAAACAAAACAAAGATTGAAAAAAGACATTCATGGTCACAAAAAACAAATCAAGCTACACAGAAACACAGTGTGGAAGCTGTTTGAGTGTGTGTGTGTGGTCGTCTGGCTCCGCAGCATAAGAAGGAGAGCGGGACCATCGACGCCGCCGACAAGGAGATCCTGGCGGAGGCGGAGCGTCTGGACGTGAAGGCCATGGGCCCGCTCATCCTCAGCGAGCTGCTCTTCAACGAGAACATCCGCGACCAGATCAAGAAGTACAAACGCCACTTCCTGCGAGTAAGCCTTCGCCGCCACCCCCGCCCCAAACGCCCCACCCCCTGTCCCGATACTCCCAGCCGAGCCGCACTCACCTCCTCCTCTTCCTCCCCTCAGTTCTGCCACAACAACAAGAAGGCCCAGAAGTACCTGCTGGGCGGCTTCGAGTGCGTGGTGAAGCTGCACCAGGACCAGCTGCTGTCCCGAGTCCCCATCATCCTCAAAGACCTGTACGACGCCGACCTGCTGGAGGAGGACGTCATATTCGCCTGGGCCGAGAAGGTGGGAGGACTTATTCACGCTTCCAGATTTACTTCCTGTTAGGAGGTTTCCGTCTGTCGATCTGATGGACGACCCAACTTCACAGCATCAAGCGCCTCTAACGGGGGTTTTTGTTTTTTGTCTCGGCAGGTTTCTAAGAAGTACGTCTCGAAGGAACTTGCCAAAGAGATCCACGCCAAGGCCGCCCCCTTCGTCAAATGGCTGAAGGAGGCAGAGGAGGAGAGCGAGGGCAGCGAGGAGGAGGAGGAGGAAGACGACGAGAACGTGGAGGTGAAGCGAGACGTCGAGTCACATTCAAGCAGAAAAGTCCAGACGAAAGCCGGGACAGAACCCCGGCTTTCATTTAGTGAAGAGAATGTTTTCCGTCTCTTTAAATGCGGCTCAGTGCTGCCCCCGCTGCTCCCCGGCAGTACTGCAGTATCGTGTTCTTGAACTGAACCGCGCCGTTCTTCCAGGTGGTGTACTCGTCCTCCGCCCGCGAGCTCAAAGTGGAGACTGTGAAACCCGAAACCCCCGAGAAAGAGGAGGACGACATCGACATCGACGCCATCTGAGCCCCCGCCATCCCGACGAGGAGGAGGATGATGCTTGTTCTCGTGTTGTGGCTTTGACTCACGATGCCCCCTGTCCCTCCTGAATGCCCCCCTCCCCCTCAGACCCCGCCCCCTTGCTTCGTGGCATGACTTAACATAGCGCTTACTGGCTGCACATTAACCGATTTGAGGCGTGTTGAGATGAAGTGGCTCTGGGGATTTTAATCATGGGTGTTTGGGATCATTTTGACTGCACATTACTTTTCTTTTCTTTTTTTGGTTCCTGTATTTTTCCAGTCAATAAAGAATGAATGTTTTGCTATCCACCACACGAGAACGACTGAATCTTTTCTCACTTTAAAACCGTTTAAAACTTTTTTCTCCGTTTAAAACCAAGACTCGCAGACGAAGTTCTAAACTCAAATCAGCCCAGAAACAGGATAAAGTTCGATGTCGTTAGGAGTGAATGTTTGATATTTTCACTTAGTGAGTAAACCTGGAAATATTTGTCAAATATGTACTGAAGTATTTCAGGTGTCTTCATTTAAAAACGATTTAATCTAACATTTCATTTTGCTTTCTCGATCTCTTGGCACACACTGGACCATCGTTATTCTGACCCAAATGAAACGGTTTGATGCAGGTGAAGTGTCTTTAGATAGTTAATTGGAACAGGGAATACAAAGTCATCTCAAGTCATCTGTTTGTCAATGTTTCAGCTTTTTTGCAGATTTGTCCTCTTACAATTTTTTTTTTTTTTTGAAAGATCTAAACTGAAAATTAAAATTTCTTCAAATGTTCAAAATATTTGGAACACTTTAATATTTTAATGACATTTAGGCAATTTTTTTTTATTAAATGCTTGAAATGTTCCAGTTTGAGTGATAAAACAGAATTGTGGAAGGGTGCATTGGGATAAAAGCACAATTTTACTGAGATCTGATGATGAACAGATATAAATACAGTCATCTTTCCTGAAGTTCTAAAAACTTCTCTCTTTAGTAATTAACAGTTACTGATTCAGTCGAATGGAATTTTTAGAGTAACTGCATTTTAAAGGAACGTAAAATATATGAAATCCACAAGGCATCAAATTCAGAGTACTTTGACATCAGGCATTATATGAAAATAGTCTTTACAAAACAAACTTTCGGGTATTTGAAATATCAGCTTCAAGCTTCACTGAGCTTTTGAAAAGAAGATCAGATTAACCACAAAAGTTTACATTTAGGGAAGGTGAAAAAGGACAAGAAATGCTGATTCTCACAAAAAGAACAATTTCAATACTTTTTTTTCCTAAAAATCAATGTTTCAGCTGACATCCTAAAAACAAACTGTAACAACCAGTAAAATCTCAAATTTACATATTAAATCTGTTCAGATCCTAAATTTTCTCTTCTTCATTTTTTAAAACTTACCACCCTTTTTTTTTTGAAGGAAAAGAACATCTGAAATGTAATTAGTGATTTAAGATTTCACTGTCTGTTTCCCTGCAGAGTTGTGTTATCTTGCACAGAGTTGTTGTGTTTCCCTGCAGAGAGTTGTTGTGTTTGTGTGTTTCCCTGCAGAGAGTTGTTGTGTTTGTGTGTTTCCCTGCAGAGAGTTGTTGTGTTTGTGTGTTTCCCTGCAGAGAGTTGTTGTGTTTGTGTGTTTCCCTGCAGCTCATCCTCTCAGTCGCTGCTGCTGCTGCAGCTCTGACTGAACTCAGCAGGTTTCTTCACTTCCTTCAGCTGGACTCAGCCACGCTGCCTTCAGGGACCGTCGGAAACACCAGTTTCTTCAGTTGTCCCTCAACATCACATCAAAAGGATCTGTCTATTTTGGTTTCATTTACTTAATGTGGCGTTTTTGATAAGTTGATATGATGGTAAACACTCTGATACACAACAATGGAGGAAACAGTGTGATAAAATATGAGACAATAAGTGACCATAACCAGACACTGTAATACAGAAGGAATCAAAAACTTAAACAACAGTCAAATCTAAGAGGATATGATACAATATTTAATGATGTATTTGAAAAAAAGACTAATTATAATAAAGTATAACTTGTAAAAATATAGTGGTACATGATACAACATAATATTAGTAGCTACCATAAAGAAGTTTAATGTGTCCAAATAAGACAAAACAAAATTATGTGGTTTTGATTAATTTAGATTTTTAATCAGATCATTTAAAGATTTAAAAGCCGCTCACAACAAGACTTCCTCACGCTCAGACTGTATTCCTGAGCCAGTTAAGCAGACATTCCACACATCAAAATGATTGTTTAAAAAACAAACAAACACGAAACTGAGCTTTCTCCGATTCTGAATCAACTTTGTAATAATATCAAATATCAAATAGGAGCTGCGAAGAATCAAGACCAGTTTCAGACTGTCCTAAAATCCACTCGGCCCCAGTTCAGTTGGACATATTGGTTGAATGTAATTCTTGTGTCTAATGTATTACTTGTCATGTTGCACTGTGGAGTCCAGTGTGGCCTGATTAAATACTGACTGGTGAAGTGGGTTGCTGTGCACTTCAGTTTCTGTGTAGAGTTTGCATGTTCCTTCTGTGAAAGTCTTGATTTTTCTCAAAGTTTTCAGATTTGAAAAATGGCCTTGAGACTCTAAAATACCTGCATGTGAGTCTCTGTCGTGAACCCTCCCTTTGTACCATCAGCATTCAATTGGACAAAGTAGTTCAGAAGATGAAGGGACAGAATTTTCATCTGTCTATCTGTCCATCCCTCCATCCATCCATCTGTCCATCTCATCACCAGGCACGAGAGCCAGTCCAGGCGTACTGGGCTCGAAGACAGGGTGCAATCTCAGGTCGCCAGTTAACCTCACACACATGTCTTTGGATTGTGAGATAACATGCAAACTCCACAGAAAGCAGTGCAGCCCAGGCATTGATTTTATTATTGATGGGTGAAGTTTTTTATGTGATTCTGAAATACTTGGAAATAATAAAACTATAAACAGTTGCAGATTATATAGAAAGCACTTCCGGATTTCAGAGTAAAAGCCTCTAAAAAGAGGAAGGACATTTGTGCTTGTGCTGAAAAGTTGTGATGAGTCCTGCTGAAGGTTTGAACTTTGTGATTGAAGCTTTGCTGTGGGCTGCTTTTCTTCACTTTGAGCAACAGCACATCAAACGGTAAAAAGGACGTGAAAGAGCGCGTTTTTCGACGTGTTGCAGGGGGTTCCGTTTTGTCCGAGCCTGGGAGCGGTCCGTGAAGGCGGCCTAATCCAGCCCAGCCGCTGAGTAGCCATTTTGGTCCCACCTAAAGCAGACGGAGCCGCTTCGCTTCGGGCCGCCGGAGATGGAAGAAACCGAGCCCAGGGTGACTGTCTCGGCCACCCAGACCCTCTGAAACCCTCCGAGAAACACCCGCGGCGCGCACTCGACGCCATGGCTCGTTGGTAGGCGGGTCGGGCTCGTGGGAAAGCGGAGAAAAAGCGGCAGAAGGAGCGGCAGCTTGTGGTTTTTTTGGAGACCGACAGCGCCTTAGTTGAGTTCAGGGACTCCCAAACCCGAGCGGACAGACGGACTCCGGTTCCAGCACAGGCCGAGGACTCTGATACAGCACAGGCCGGGGACTCTGCCCTCTCTGCATGTGAATACAGAAAACTGGATGAGTGTTTTGACTGCGATGATTTCCAGTGAGTGAGGATTTCCCTCCTGGTCTTTATTTATTTATTTTTTGTTAGTTTTTCAGTCCGGAACAGTTCTGCTGGTCGGCTCCAACACGTCCGGTCTGGGTCGGTCCATGCTCAGACGGTTTTCCCCGGAGAGAGCTACAAAGCGGGACTGTAATCTCACTTTTTCCGCTCTTGGACTACAGACTGGTGGATTTCTACAGGACAAATAAAAAGATGTCAACGAAAACTCCTCTACCCACGGTCAGCGAGAAGGGGACGGAAAGTGTACGTATTCAAAGCTAGTTTACTACATTTCTGGAGGCTCCTGAACACATCAGCGTCTTTTATGAAATATTGAAACTATGGTTTCTCTTTACTGTTTTGTTCCTTTATTTCAATGTACAGAAGCTCATTGTTTCACACTGGGAGGGTTCACTTTGTTAATCGTAAACCTCACTCTCTTCGACGCCTCCTGATACAAATCTACTTTAATAAAAGTATTTATTGAAAGTTAACTTGGTGATTTGAGGATAAGTTTGGACCCCACAGAGGGTATTTAGGATGTTGTCGGGGTGTTTAGGCCTTCTGCTGCACTTTGCCTGCTGCTTCTGGCAGGCAACAGTAGTTTGGCTTCAGGGGCGCTGATTGGCTGCGCGGGCTGTCACTCAAAGCTTTCAACCACTCAGCTTCTGAGTAGGAGCGCTGGAGTCCCGCCCCCTCCGCGAGCGACCAACAGGATCTCCTGTTGTTAAGGGAACTACAGCCTCAGTGCTTCCGGTGCGGACTTTCAAAGTTAAACTCATTGTCATGAATTCCAGTAATACTTTGTGATGCAGATTTAAAACTTCATATATGAAGAATTAAACCAAATAAGATACTTCTGAGCCTCAGAAAAGTCTCGTGATGCATCGTCACATCTCTACTAACGGTAAATATTTTTTATTGTGTGAGTTTCTTAGTTCAGTATCACACAAGCAAACAAACTTAAGAGAATTTAAGTGTCAGGAAGTAGAGATTTTGGTAGAATCATTGAGTAACTTACAAAACAATACAGTAACAGACGCATTTCAACACCTTTTATGGATGAGTTTTAGGGATGCACTGCTAGCAGTATCGGGTTAGATACTGCACAGATTGCTCATACTCTGACACGTAAAAGAGCTTGCAGAGTAGAAAAGATTATGGGCTATGTCCATGGACAGGAGGTTCTTTAATATTCATGAGAATGACAAAACTAAGACAGACTGGAAGTCATGTTCTGACAGAATATCAAGAGGAGGACAAAGATAGTTGGAACAACATCAGCAACTTCATCTGCAGAGATGTTTGGACCACCAGAGTTCAAATGATACGTCTTGGTAGTTTAGCTGCTCAATGCATGACTGCAGGCCATGCTACATGCTAAAGAGCTTCAGAGCTCACACACCAGCGACACTACATGCTGAAAATGATTGAAATCTGACCGAAACACTCATTAACGGTGAGTTTGGTCCCTCGGTGTACAATCGACAGTATGTCGATAGACGTTACACACTGCGCTCTGCGGACTGTAGTCTGTAAGGTTGTTGCAGCTGACGTAGCGTTGCCACTAGGGGTGGGGACCTCTGGGCACTTCACGATACGATACGGCTCACGATAACAATTACCTCACGATGTGGCGATACAGTGATTATTGATATACTGGTCAGGAAATCAATCTGCGATAATCTATAATATAACAATTAAAGACAAGATATTTCAAAATGGAAAAAAAAACTTTGTTTTTTGCACTTTCACTGACACAATCTGTCAACATTCTCAAACATTAATAAATGAGTGTCTTTCTTAACAGAGACGAGCAAAAAAAGTTCAAAAACAAAGCTATTGATTTCTTTACTAAACTGTGACACAATATCTGTGTAACATTGTGGTTAAGAGCAAATCTACTGCAAGGCATTCATTTACCTGCCCATTTAGAGGGAACAGACCACAAAACAAAACAAGTTTAAGTCCAAATATTATCAAAATGGACTCTATGCACAACTTCACCGCTCCCTGAACTTTAGGAGGCTCCTTTGTTTCCTTTCTTTCACGATAGGATGAGTTTAGGGTTGGGCGGTATGAACAAAATCTTACATCACGGTATCAGAAATTTCATATCACTGTAACGGTATGTATCACGGTATTATTATTTCCTCTGTAAATTCAAGTAATTGCTTAAAAATAACCAAACTTTCACATTCGCTCATTTTCCTCTTTTATTTTTTAAAGTCCGGTTTATATAACTTCAATAATTTTATTAAAAAAAAAAAAAATCACACCATGAAATAAAAAAAGACCTGAGTTTTTAGCGTCACTCCTGGAGCCGCTAGTCTCTGTGTCCGCCAGTATGACTCCACCTCTCCTGGATACGCTGGTGTTGTTCGCGGGCGCACCCTGTGCTTACCTGACCAATGAAACGCAGCGAACTAACGCCGCACGACGTCGGGACGCGCTGTGAAAATACACAAACGCACCCAAACAATTGCGCTCCGGCTGTCCTGTTAGCGAGTGCAGACGACCGTACACTGACTCGGAGAGCTGCAGCAGACATCTGCTGTCTCTCCGGTATAAACGGTGTGGCAAAATTTCAACCGGTACACACTATTATACCGTCATACCGCACAGCCCGAGATGAGCTCATTCATCCAGGTGTCCCTGACCTCTGTAACCACAAAAGTAATGGTCAGGCACACCTGCTTTAATCAGCTCGACCTGTCATGAAAGGCAGGAAGCACAGGAGCCTCCTGAAGTTCAAGGAGTTGTGCATAGAGCCCATTATGTAACTCAAAAAGTGCATTGAACCAATTATTAACTTAAACATTGATGACATACTAAACCTTTTCTGTAAACAAAGCTTATTCACTCTCTGGACTGAGATGTGTCCACGTGACAAAATTTCTGCGTAACATTGTGGCTAAGTGCAAAATCTACTGCAAGGCATTCACCTGCACATTTACAGGAAGCAAACAATAAAACGAGCTTAAGTCCAAATAACATTCAAAAATAAATTATGTAACTCAAAAAGTGCATTTAACAGATTGTAAACTTAAACATTGATTTACTAAACCCTTTCTGTAAACAGAAAGCTTAGTCGCTCTCTTATTCTCACTCTCTCCTCTCGCTCACATCTCACTGAGATGTGTCCATGTTACACAGGCATGTGCATGTTTTTCTTGAGAAAGAGGAGCTGGTCAGCGTGTTCTGGAGTGAGCACATTTCTCTGAGCACTGATAATGTCACACTGCTACACTGCTCCCAGGAATACACAAATGCATTTGTGCCAGCTTGGAAAGAAGAGGATAGACCTGCTCTTGACTTTCCCACCAAAGCAGTGGATCCTCTGTGAGTGGAAGAGAAGGAGCATCTTGGTATTGCTTTATCTCCCTTTGAGCAACTGCTGTGGATGATTCAGAGTCAGACTGGGTAGATGGATTGTTCTGAAAAGTCTGTCCCAGCAGGTCCACAAGAGCAGACTCAGGCCCCTGTGCATCCTCCCTCAGAGCTGCAGCGTTTGACAGTAGTTTGGCATTGGTGTCTTGGACTTCTTGAGATGACAAAAACGGCAGAGATTTGAATCTTGGATCAAGGGCTGATGAAATGTAGAGAAGATCCTTTTCCTACACAGACTGATATCTATTGGAGAGATCCTGGTGGATGGCGGCCTTGATTTCTCGAACCAGAGATGATTCTTCGACTGTGCTGATGGTGTCACTGGGCAGTTGAGCTTGAAGTGGGGCAATAGTAGAAATGGCGGGGCTCTTTTCCTCGCACATGTTTGTTGCAACAAGCATTGGTTTGAGCGCTTCCACCATCTCTTCAGCAGCTGAGATGTCGGCGTCAGTCAGCGAGCAGTCGGTCACATTCTTCCTCACCTTACGAAAAGCTTAATAAAACATAATGCAGACGTTTTAGTATTTGATTTGCAATTATGATTTTCTTAGTGTTAAAGTATGGAGTGACAAAAATGAGTTGAATGTATGTAATGAAATTTTTTCTTAATTAAAATCATACTAATTTACTTATTTTTAAAATGTACAGTAACATGCAGATTACCATAGATGTTGCAGAAGCTATGAAATTATAGCCTCTGGCGTAAAAATAGTAGATCTTATTTATAGCAATTTACAATTGTGTATGTAATAATATAGATTAAACCAATTTTGAGATAATATCACATAAATCTGTAAACTAATTTATATATTCATCCACAGCAAATTTATGATACATTCTGGTTCACTTGATATTCATTCAAAACCAATTATGAAGACTACATGAAAAACTGGATTATGATCATTTACACGAGAAAACTTTCTTACCTCAGGTGATGAAAGGGAAGCAGTGATGGCTGGTTGTTGCTCCAGAAATCTGGTGACCATTTCATAGGCACTATTCCAACGGACAGGCATGTCCGTGATGAGCTTGTGTGGAGGTAGGCCAAGGAGTGTTTGGTTCTTCTTCAGTGCTTTTGTGCCTATTGCGCTCTTGTGAAAGTAGCTTGAGATCCTTCTAATCTTGGCAAGAAGCCTGGCGACTGCCGTTACCTTCAGAGCACGTTGTGATGCCAGATTTAGCACGTGAGCAAAACTCCGTACATGTTGGTAGCCAGTAAGGTCGATTGCTACGGTCATATTAGATGCATTATCCGTCACCACGACAGGCTTTTTTGTGTCAATCTTCCGTTCCTCCACTGCTTGCTGAAGTACGTCTGCGATGTGAGCGCCAGTGTGGGTTTCATGCATTTCACGTGTTTGAAGCACATGTGATTTGATTTCCCAGTCACTGATATATTGATATTGATATACTGATATTCACGGTATCAACGAGTAGCTAAAGTTTCATACTTGTATTTATCTTCTAAGAAAGCTCATTGGTGCATCTACAATTAAATTTGATTCAGAGTGACTGGTTTTGTATATGCATGTATGCATGTATGGTTCCCTCTCCACACTAAGGCATTTTTCTCGAAATTACATATTCCAGTTAAAATGAGTATATCTCTGCAACCACAAGGTCTATTTGAAAAAGTTTGGTGTCAGTATAAAGATAACACTTGTGAGCTTTATGGAGAAGTGTAAAAATCCGTATATGTGTTGCTGGATAAGAGCAAATAAAGATGGCACAGTAAAATTTCAAGCCTCGCCCAAAAAACACCCACTGTCAGCATGAGCAACTCACTGAAATGATGATGAATAAGCTGTAATTCTCTTTCAAACCAAAGTCCAACATGTTGACATTGTTTCTGCAAAGACCTGCTCTGCTAAAGTGAAGCAGTACAGAATTACAGAGGGTTTTCCCAAAAAAGTTCAGGCGAGGATGCCAAGGTGCCAATTCGGCACAGTTCGGCACCATCTGTGCCATCTACATTTTCCCATGTGCAGTACGTAATATTCCATTTCTAGATCACTAATGGTGATGAGTACAGTTGGATCCAACCATTTTTGGCATATTTTTGAAAATTCAGCTACACACACACACGCACAGAAACCCCTATCTTATGTACTTAATTTCAAACAAAAAACACACTAAGCCACTAAATTTTCAACACAGACATTTATTTATACTAAATATAAAAATATAAATAACCAAAAACAAGTCAAACCAATAGAAATATATAAAACACACATGAAAACAAGAGAAAAAACCAGTATAACTAAAAATAAATTACACTGAAAAACCAATCCAATCCAATACAAATATATAAATAACAAAAACTAGTCAATTCAAACCATCAAACTATTTATAATTTTTTACTATTTCCAAGTTTTAAAACAAAAAACATCTTTTAATGTTATTCTCCATTGACTACTAGTGGTGCGTTCCCCGTGCGCCATGCGCTCCGGTCAGATACAGGGATCTTGCCCGAGTCTCGGGGCGCATGCCTGTATCTCAAAGACGGGTTGGCCGAGCTCGACAAATGACCCACCCCTGGATAGCTTGAAACCAATAGAATGCAGTCGTGCCCACGTGAAAATGACGGACACCACCTATGGCCAATCAGAACCAGCCAAACACGAGCCGTCACAACAGATGGGCTTCGTCATTGGAAGATCATCAAGGCTTTGTGTGGCTCCTCAAATAGTCTATCAGTATCAAGACCACGTGATTTTGTTACCACGGAAGACATGTTTTTAAAAAACGCTGTGGACGTACCGGTAAAAATGATTTCTAAGGAGAAACCATGAAGGTAATATCATTTTTTTATAACTGGTTTCTGGCTGAGCGGTTTTTGTTATGGCTGTGGAATCGCTGTTATCTCCCGAATGCTTCGGTTTAGGGGGTCGTGCTGTACATGGTTGGAATCGGCAGAGTCTGGGGTTTCGTTGGACATATAATATGTCCAGATTGAAAGCGGCGTTTCTGCTGTGGAGACAGAAATGTTGTACAAACGTTGCAGTTGTGGAATGTATCTACGTTTCACTTGTTGTATTTCATTTAGCTATAGCTTTAGATGTGTTTTGAACATTGTCAAACGGTTTGTGCTGACTTGTAGCCTGGCTTCTTAGGTTTAATTTGATACCCAGCATGGCTATAATCTCTGTGATTAATGCATCTTTTATGACTGCTGTTGACGGGTAACAGTCACGAGGACCCTGATTCCGGTCCTCTCGGGTTTTAAGGGTTAAAGAGTTGAAGTCGTGATATTACAGGATGAAGCTGAACTCCCTGCATGTCTGAATACTGAGTCTCGCAGTTCGACCTGCTACTGTGAGACACGGCGTTAGAATCCAGCGCGATCACGGTGTGGTCCCGCGCTACCTGATGATCCGTCTGTGAAACAACACATTATGTCCAGACGTGTCGCAGAGCATGGCTTTATCGGTGTGTGACAGTGTTCCCGTCCGACACCTGATGACAGGCTGTAATGTCATCGGGAGTCAGAGGAACTGAACGGATCGAGACGCTCCGAGGTCCGAGAATCTGCAGAAACAGCATCAGACGTTGTTTCCATCTCTAACAGGTTTTAGTGGAGATTTTTTCTCTGGACTAAAACCAAATGTGTTCTTCAAATTATCTAGAATGTTCAGATATTTTTGAGAATTTTTCTTGATTTAAAAAAAGTTTAGTTTCATCCTGACTGGTTGAAGAGTGATGACAGTGACTGCCGTGTTTCCACCACTAACTACCAACAGAAGACCAAGCGTCAATCACAGGATCAGCTGCCTGTTCCGACTCGTGTGGCAGAAAATGACGACTGAACTTTTCCTCGAGCCGTTTTCCAAAATCCTCCCTAGAACCTGCGGGGTTGGTTCTGCACCCATCGCTGCTCTTCTCCTCCTTCGCCTGTGTGCAACTGCAAACACGTAACGTCTCCATGTGATAGCGTCTGAATCCCATGACTCATCCGGGCGGCTCGGAGTCAGCTGGAGGTTCGACGTGCGCTGCATAAACACGCTGCCGCCGCTGCCGTCGCTCGCTCTCTATTGATCCCCACAGAGGGGGGCGGATTAGCCCGGCCTCGGAGCCGCTCCTGTAAAACATCACAAAAACATCCGCTTTGATCCATCTTCTGACCAGCTGCTTGTTTTTGGTGTTTGTACACGCTTACCCATGTCGTGATCCTTCACTGGCCCGAAACTGAGCGTGTTTTGAATTTCAAACACACAAAACTAAATGCTTTCCCTCCGAATCATTACGCCTCATTACTTTACAGTTTAAAGTTTTTGTGAAACTCTTCAAACCAGTAGTTTTAGCTCATCACTTAATGTAACTACCAAAATCTGTATGTGCCGTGGGTTCTTGACAGGTTCTGATTAGTTCTTTTATTAATTCTAAATGTGTTGGAAAGTAATTTTTAGTGAGGAGACTTGGTGAATGAGAACATTTTAGTTTTGTCTTGTGAACAAGGTGAACTGATGAAGCTTCACAGATTTAAGACACGTAATCGAATCCCGTCGACCTGAGACGGTTCCTACGAGGAACATGAGAAATGTGTGTAGACGAAGGGAGAACATGCAAACTCCACACAGAGAGGCTGCTGTAGTTAGAGCGGGACTCGGACCTTCAGCCCTCCTGTTTCTCATACAGTCAACCTTTTCTTTGAGCATGACGGCTCAGTTTTAAAACATATTTTTTTGAAAACCACACACACACACACACACACACACACTGCAGAGAACATCACATACTAAACATAAGCAGTGGAGAACACAGACTTTCATATCCAAGTTGGACTGTTTATATAATGTTTAAGTTGGACTATCAGCTCTAAAACTACCAAATCCAGGAGGATCTGGACTGGGAGTCGGGACACTCTGAAGGAAAACACTGTTTCTATCGTCCGTCTGCTGAGCGTGTGCAGAGCGACTCTTCACTGCAGCTGTTGTTTTCATGTGGAGTAACGTCGTTTTGTCTGGTCAACTCGGTGACGGAGCCGCAGTGATTTTGAAACGTTCCACCTCGGCAGCATTTTTCAACGCGTTGCATTTTCAGTGGCTCTGAGCACCGTTGTGTCAACGAGCCTCCGACACGCAACAGAAGTTTAGCATTTTCATTGAAGTCGTTGCCGTGGAAACGGGTCCTAATAAAGTTGAGTTTCTGTCAAACGAGCAGCTCTTTCGTCGGAATAGTTGTTGGTGAAACCGGTGGCTTTTCACTTCAGCTGAATGAAAAAGCGCTGATTTCGTGCACGTGATTAACGATGGAGAGAATAATGAGGATTATTGATTCGACGGATGGAAAAGCAGCTGGAAACGTGAGCTGAAGCTGCGGAGGAGTCACTGAACCAGAGCTGCAGACACACCGGGCTTTCACTCTGAAAGGACGCCGGCTGTTTTCCGGTGTGTGTGTGTCTGTGTGTGTGTGTGTGAGGCGGCTGCAGTGGATTGACTGGCTCAGTGCCTCCCTCCCTCCCTCGGTGGCTGTCGGGGCTCAGAGTTGGGAAAATCTGCTGTTGTGGGAATCTCTATGGGCATCGGCTGAAACATGACGGGCTCGCAGGCGGCCAGGAGGCACCGCAGCTTTGTGAGTAACCGCTGAACAGGAAGAGATCCTCTTCTCAGCCTCATTTATTTATCTCTTACAAAAAAACTTGCCTGCTGGAAAACCGTCCGAATGCTTCGCTGCGTATTGTGCAAGTAACAAAAACTCCTGATGTTCCCACAGGCGTGTTGTTTTCTTCTCCAGCATGCGGAGTTCAGCTGTGACCTTATCCCGGCTGCTGGTATTTTTATCTCTGCTGCTATCAACTGTAGAAGTCCGAAAATATTCCTGTCGGGACTTAAAGAGTGTGTGTGTGTGTGCTGCTCAGACCAGTCTAAAGTGACCTTATTGTGCTTCATTTGCAGTTTCTAAGCCTCCAGATGGGTTTTAAATGCACGGTAACGCTCCACTGTGTGAATTAACTTCATCCTGACCTTGTCCTACTGTGGAATTACGCACATTCGTCTATTATGAGCCTCATTATGTGACGACTGCGGGTTTAATTAGGTGCTCCTGTGCACTGGGAAGTTTTCGGTTTTGATTTTTCGGCGAAACCTCTCGGCTCCATCACGGTTTCCCTGCAGTTGTGTGCAGGGTGAATGGGGTCAGTGAAGCCTGGGGAGCATCGGAGCATCGGAGCACCGGCAGCGCTGTTAATGAGGCATCGAATGAGCGATCGATTACCAGCATCTATCAGATTAAAAAAAAAAAAAAAAACCTGCTGGCTCTCAGAGGGGAGCTTCTGAATCCAGCACCACCCAAAAATAATCAATCGTCCCTTTAAAATCACACCACCGTTCTCCGTGGAGCTTTTCAACACATCCAGCAGCCTCTGAATAAGAATTATGAATAAAGGAAAAAGAGTTTGAACACAACAAAAAAAAAAATCCTTAAAATAATCCAAAGTCACAGAACCTTCCTAAAGTGAAGAAACTAACCTGTTGGGTCCTGCAGTCCCAGTCTCCACCACTAGATGGTGCCTTGAGTCACTGCAGCCGCTCACTGAAAACATCCCGATCCAACCTGAAGGCTTGGTTCTGTTCAGTTTACCTCAAATCGCTCCGTGAAAGTATCGACGAACTGCGATCCCGCCCGCTTCCTGCTGAGCTGCACCGCTTTCCCAAACGTTTCCCCCGTTTACAGAGGAGCGGTTGTTTTCTTTGGCGGCGTCATGGGACGGTCACATGCTCGTCACGTGGCCCCGGCACCTTGTCATACTTATTTCATCAAGCACTGTGAACCGTTGGTGAGCAAGGGAAAGCCAGGTGAAGGGACAAAGACCGTTGATTTAAAAAGTTGACGAAGAAAACGAAGGGGAATGTGAGAGAATCCTTAAAGATGCACAAGAAACTTTCAGCTTAAAGACGAAGTATAAATTAATGAATTTACCTTCCTCAAATGGGAGGAATTAGTGTTTTCTTTTTTTTTTTTAGATGTTCAACATCAGTAACCTGAATATTTTTGGCTTTCTTAGAGCATTACTCACCATTTTCAGCTTTTTTTTCCTCAAAACTAAATGATTTTAATCAATATGATTGTTGATAATGAGCCAAGTACTTGTAAGAAGCCTTGGAGCGATAATGTGAGGCTCTGATGTCTGAAACGGTGGAGCTGAAAGGCGCCTTTGATCCGTCGTCTGTGGCAGCTGGAAGAAAAGCTCACTTTCTTTGTCTGGAAGCAGAACTATAAATATCAGGAGTGTTTTTTCCTGCAGAGCCTGAGTGGCTGTGCCACAGCGGGTCAACGTGAGTCACCGTGAGGAGGGGTTGGCAGCCGTTTATTCACGTTCGGTGTGTTTGTCTCTCTGCAGCACACGTCTCACAGTAATGGACGCCAGGAGGTGGGCTCGCGCTCGGGACGCACCGGCGTCCGAACCCGCAGCTCGGAGGAGCCGCAGCAGCCCCACGTGGGAAACTACCGGCTGCTCAAGACCATCGGCAAGGGCAACTTCGCCAAGGTCAAGCTGGCGCGGCACATCCTCACCGGCCGAGAGGTGAGAACACACACACACACACACACACACACACACACTCTCTTCAGCGACATGCCTCCCCGCTCACAGCTCCGTCACAAAGGCTCATGGGAAACACGACTCGTCTTATCCCCTCACTGACAGAGATCCGTGTGAATAACGGCGTCTGACTCCGCTCCGCTCGACACGAGGCCCCGTTTTCCCGACCTTTCAAGTGAAACATCGTCGTTTGTGTGTTTTTCCTTTCAGAAAAGTTTAATGTTCATGTTTCAGCGTTTCAGTTTGAGCTGCTGATAAAAACGAAGCTGCTGCAGGAACGAGCTTCAGACTTGTGAAGACAAGTCGGAGAGACCAGGACCTGGAGGCTGGAGTGGGCTCAACACTTGTTTTTTTTTAAGGAGTGACTTCCTGTTCCTCTGTAGGCCGGTTAGCTTTGAAGCTAACCCCTTTGGCGCTTCAGCTTTCATTTGCCACTGGAGTTCAGGGTTTCGTCCCACTTCACTCCTCTGAAACGGTGTGTTGACGTTGTGGCTACAGGGTGTTTTTTATCTGGCATTGGTTTATTCTGAATTCTGCTCCTGAGCTTGGTGTTTACATGGGGAAAAACGAAGGATTGAATCTTCTGTAACGCTGGGGGCTGAAGCGTTCTGATTGGATGGGGGACGTATGTGACGTATGTGATGTAGTGACGTCTCCTGGAAGTAAACGAAGCGTTGTGGCGGCCATTTTTCTCTTTCTTCCTCGATTAGCTTTGATGCTACAGCTTTGAAAATGTCCTCATTGTTCTGCTCCCGTCCATCAGCCCTTTTCTTTATATCCACTTCTTCTAAAGCTCCCGTTACATAAATCATGTCCATATGAGTCAAACCTTGGGCCGCCATCTTGGAATATTGCGCCATCGTGACGGCGGAGCAGAATGACTGGACTGAAATCACCTGATTTACCTGTAATTCTGCTCCTTAAGGAGAATAAACTGGCCAGTGTATTTGGATTTTAACTTAATTCCGAACAAAGTCTTCAGGCGTTTGCATGGTCCTTTTAGAGCAGAATGAAGCTTTATTCAGATCGAAACGAGAATAAAAAGTCCCTTTTAAACACACTAAGTTACTCCCAAGTGAAAACGGGAATCTTTTGTTTCCTTCTTGGAGTTCATTTTCACGCTGGCACTGCTCGGATCCACTGAAGACGGAATTTTTTGAGAAGGGCTCCAAAAGGGAAACTTGTAGAGAACGCTCGCTGTCCGTGAAGACTGGAAATGCTGCTCCTGGTCCAACAGCACCCGCTAGTGGCCCAGAATGGAAACAACATTGTTTTCATAACGTTGTCGTGGAAAAATAAAACTTTTCTGGAGGAAAAAAATGCAGAAACAATGTGTTTTCACTTGAAAAGTCGTGTAAACGGGGACCAGGAAGTGACTTCATCCTCCTCTCCTGGTCGGTTAAAGCGAAACTTTTACTTGATCTTTAAGTTGACGTAAATATTTATCACCGCTTTAACGCCTCTGGCAGAACGCTTTCTTTTGCGCTGATCTCTGTCGACTTGAGATCAGTCACACTTTGCTTTGCTGTTCCCGATATCTGTTTAGCTGTAACACACACACACAAACACACACACACACTGCAAAGCTTTCCTGGACTGGACTTGTACCATTGTGGAAGATTGTTCATCGATTTGCTTCGATGGAGATTAAATCGAGTTGGTCTGGAGTTTAAATCCGGTTGATCTGGTCATTCCGGGGTTAAAATCGTGTTTTGGTGTGTGTCGCTCATGGAGCAATAATGCGATTCCTGTGCAGGACGCCGTGTCCGAGCAGACCGGGTCATGTGACGCTGTGTGGACGCCGCCTCGGTCTGACTTGTTTTCAGGGCGGCGAGCTTCGGATTTGTTGATAATTGATGAGCAGAAGGAGCAGAAAGTCTTGTCCCTGCTGATCTGCGCGCGCACACACACACACACACACACACACACACACACACACACACACAGTGTCACTTTCCTCTGCTGAGCTGTCGTCTTGGTGGTTCGTCCTGCCGCGTTCCTCACCTCCGCTTGTTTCTGCTCTCTCCTCAGGTGGCCATTAAGATAATCGACAAGACGCAGCTGAACCCAAACAGCCTCCAGAAGGTAATTCCCCCCCCCCCCCCCCCTCCGCCGTTCAGCCTCTCTGCGGCACAATCCCTTTACTAATTCACCAAGCACAACACATTGACTATTAATTGTGTAAATGGGAAGCAGTGCATGCTGGGAGCGGGCGTCTGCTCCTGGAGTGAATTAAGAGCTTTTATCAGTTTTGGTGCGGCGCTGACGATGATTCAGCTCGATTGTTTTGAAGCAGAGTGTCTGCGGAGCCGCAGAGAAGAGTTAAATATTGATTCACAGCAACTGGAAGGTTTTTCCAATCGATCGCCAAAGTTGGTTTCCTCGGCCACGGATCTGTTGTCAGGAGATCACTGGCTCGGCGTCGATGCTAACGCAACAGCAAGCTAAGCGTACAGTTCCATCACGTCAGGGATGCTCAACGTATACAATTCATCTATGCCAGTTCTAGGCTATGCTAGCATGCCAGTTCCCATTTCAAACACTAGTTGTCAGTGTTGCTGAATTTGCCTTAGTTTAGTTTAGTTTAGTCTTTATTTGAAGGAACAATGCACACAGACGTTAAGTTCAAAGACAGAGATGTTCTGCACCAGATTATAGCTACACAGCTAGTTTCCATCTGCAGTCCCTGGTTACATGGATAAACTTTACGTACCACAGTACACCAATAAGAGCGGTTAAAAATTCACTCCCTCAGTAACCGAGCACTCACACATGCAACATTTGTCCACACAGTCTCATCACAACCCAGACATACAATCAAGTCCATGTTCTATTTACATACACATATCATTTACAATAGCACAGTAAAAGTTAGAAACACCCATAATTGCATATAAAATCTTGCACATTGCCTTTAAGTTAGAGAATGTGCAAAAACCAGTTCTCCTTCAGTCGGGGCTCCGATATTTCTGATTTAGCCTATTTCACAGATTTCAGGCATAAAACCTTGTCAAGGTGTTTAGATTTGTGATTTATGATTAAAAACTTTATAATATTCAGTGCTTACGTAGTTTTCGATCGACAAAATCATTATAAAAACTTGTTTTTACCGATATTGGTAAATATCGGCTGTAACCAGGATTGAAATCAGATGTCGGTCAAAAGTTTGACATCGGTGCATCTTGACAAAAAGTCTCAGCAGTTAAATTTCTCAGTTTTGAAATTTCAGCAATCACGCTGTTAATGCTAACTCATTAACCAGAGAGGTGTTTTATTGATATCTGACCACATGTTGATGATGAGCACACTGCGGCTTAAAGCATCATGATTAGCATGTTGTTGATGCCAGCGTGATTAGCACAGCATCGGTGCAGACGTCATGGAGTCCGTTCTGAATGGACGTCGCTGTTTGGTGTTGAGCTTGATTTGATGTTTAGTGTCTCTTTAATTCTGTGACGACTTCAGATTCAGATTCATCCTGATGGCCGACGCTGCAAACTGACCTCAGTGCAGTTTGTCCTGAATCCTCCGGTTCCTCCTGAACGGCCGTTTCAGTCGTCACACAGCCGGGAGTTTGTATTTTCCTTGTTAAATCACCCAAATCAGGAAGCGACTTCACTTTTAGAATGCAGATTTCCCAGACGGAGCGTTTCCTGCTGGTTGAATAGAAGTTTGACTCCGCGGTCTGAAGTCGGGAGCGAGCCGACCCCGACCCCGTTTGCTTTTCTGCGAGTGTGTGTGAGAGTGTGTGTGAGAGCTCCTCCTCCTCCGTGGTGACGATGATGATCACCTCGTCCATCTCCGCGGTCGGCCAGTGGTTTTCCATCCGTTTTTCCAGAGTTCCATCGACCGTGGCCTTTGTGCCTCGGAGGCCCGGGCCCCGCTCCGCCGCCGCCGGCGACGCCGCGTTGTCCCGAAAAGCACCGAGTCATGACGGCGCGGCTCACAGCGGCGCAAAGCACACAGGCTTTTGTTCCTGTTGTTTTTAGGCCGCCGCTCTGTGACAATGAAGGAGCGGCGCTCTTTGAGGAGCTTGTCAGCTTCTTCTCGCCGCTGGTCCACCAGGGATTCACATCGCGATTCATGTTTATTTTGAGGAACTGGAGCACGCAGCCAGAAAGGAACCGCTTTTAAATACTTTCTCTTTTCACGATTGACACATGAAATGTTCCCAATCTGGTCACGTTTCCAATTATAGATTGTGTGTGTGCGTGGGCGTGTGTGTGTGTGTGTGTGTGTGTGTCTCTCAGCTCTTTGTGGTGGTGTCAGAAAGTTGAAGGAAGTCCTGATGTGAATGATTTGAACTCCTCTCTAACGGAGCGTAGCGTCAGTGTTTCTGTTAATGTCACACGGAGCATGCTAACTGTGATGCTAGCTTAACCAGCACACGGTTGATGCTAGCTAAAGGACTGGACTAAACATTAAAATACGAAGAGGTGTGATACTGACGGAAACATGAGGATCAGCTTGCTAAATTAATGTTTCCTGTTTGTCAAACACTTCATGATTGGAAGAAGTTGCCATGTTAGCTAGCATGCTGCCGATGCTGCTGCTGAAGTTACCGTGAGATCGGCGCTCTGGGGACGGAGTAGCGGAGGACGTTGTCCCTGAAGCCCACATGTTTATTTCAGCCTCTGGTCTGCTCTCCGTGGCTCGTCGGAGCTGAGTGGACGTTCACATCTGTCAGCAGCTCCTCGGACGTCCTGATTAAATCTAAACAGTGTCGAGCTCTGACCCCCTGTCCCCCCTCCTCCTCCTCCTCCTCTTCCTCCTCCTCCTCCTCCTCCGCCTCCTCTTTCATTAAGTGGTTGTGTAGAACTTAAAAAGTGATTATCGCCGCACACGGCGCCCGTTTCTGTTGTTTTTAACGGGGTTTCGGTGAAGGAACTGGCTGCAGTCTTCTCACAGCTGGCAGTCAAGTTGTTTTTCAGCGGGATGCGTCTCCGGTGCCGTTATCCGAGCTGAGAGCTGCTAGCGGGCCGTTAACACCGATTCAGGGTGTTGCTAACTGGAAGTGCTGAACCTGTTTACACGACCAGGAAAGACTGGGAATAATTACATAACTGGAGAAGTTGGATCTGATGGTTTTACAAGCAGAGCGTCAGAGATTTGGCCATTTAAAAAGTTGAGTTGATGATCCTGGGCTGTAATCTGATTACTTGTGGCTCATCTCTGGCCTGGTGGGACGAGAGTTTACCAGAAAACAGAGCAGACCCCAGAGTTTGGTTTCCAGCCTGAGATCCAGCGGAACGGGAAGCCCGGGTCCAGACGGCGGCGTGCGGAGTGTCCGGCGGCGCCTCGTGAGCGGAGCGGGGCAGGCGGCGGCAGGCGGGGGGCAGATGGGGGCAGGCGGGGGGCGCCCGGCCTCCTCCGTCCTGACGGCGGGATGAATCACCGCCGTCTCCCGCCTGTTTTTCCACTAAAGCTGTTTACTGGACAACATACCTGACAAAGTGTTTCCATGCCGAAGCTGCTCTCATTCACTCTGCTCTTCCTCCTCCTCACCCTCCTCTTCCTCACCCCCTTTTCTCTTCATCTTCTGTCCTTTTCTTCTTTATAGTCTAAAGTTTGATGTTTTCTTCATATTCTAAATCTTTCTTTGTTTCCTCCTTTTGCTTTTTTCCCCTTTACCATCTTGATCTTTCCTTCCGTCTTTGTCTTTGACTGTCTTCTTCATCTTTGACTGTCGTCTTTCTCTTTGTTTTCTTCGTTGTCTCCATCTTTTTCTTCTTGGTCTTGCTGTTCTTCTTGTCCTTCCTCGTCCTCGCTCCTCTTCCTCGGCCCCCGTCTCCTCCTCAAGGCCTCGTTGTTCCGGCTCCATTATAAGTCCTCCAGTGGTTTCTGGACCTGGAACCAAACCGGTTTCCTCCTCTGCCGCAGGAAGCAGTTTAAGTGTGATGAAAACACTGAAGTGACGTGATGGCGAGCAGCTCTGCGGCGTCTGAGGGGGTTGTAGCGGCGGCTGTCACTCGTTCTAGGTTGAGGAGACACAAGCAGTCGAGTCGAAGAACTCCACGTGTGTCTGACTTTGACTTGTGGAGAGCGAGGCTCTGAAGACGAGTCGCTGCAGTGTGAAACGTGCAGCGTGTGTGTGTGTGTGTGTGTCTCTTCACATCAGACTGCAGCTTTCAACACGTTTTCACTCACACACCCTCAGCCTGACCTTGGCGCTGACGCCGTTTGGCTTGCGGTAACGCGGCGAGCGCTCAGGCGGTGGGTTTGATTTACTGAACGGTTGCAGGTAGCGTTTTCTTGCGGAGGACCGGTTTGGGCCTGTGGGCCTCCCGTTCACCGCCTCACGTCTCGGCAGGTTCTAAAAACCGACAAACCAAACCAGTTTGGCGGCGGCGTTGGATGGCGGGAGGGTTACCGTCCCTCAGACTGGACTTACCGGATCGTGTTTCACCGTCGGCGAGGTGTGAGAGCAGCAAACTAGAAAAACCAGATCTGCTCCTCAGAGCGGAGGAGAAACTCCATGTGACCACCGGCGGGTTGGGGCGCCTCGGCCCGCACCGCCGCTGCTCCACCGCGCCGCCTGTCTGCGGCAGGCCCCCGGTCCGAGTCCGGAACGTTCAGTTAGTTCAGGAAGACGCTCGGGCTGCGATGGAAGCTGGATCACCAGATCAGGGTGGGGATCTAGTGGGTGGAGGTCTGGTTGAGGGGGAAGTGAGCGAGGCGTCGTCAACAGATCAATAATAAATCAGCTGATGAGGAACAAACCGTGGTTCCCTTCAGGGTGGGGAGGAAACCTTTTCAGAAAACCTTTCTCCATTTGAGACAAAAGGTTTCATAGTTTCTACTGGAATATTTTCAGAATGCTCCTCGTTAATGTGATCAGTTGATACAGAATATTAAATCATTTCTAACCAATAAACACGGTTACAGCTGAGAAATGATCCACCAGTCCTGCAGTTTCTGCCTTTGTGTGTTGTGTTGAATTTATTTATCTAAAAACCATCTCCGGGCTAAATGTTGAGTAAACGCTCTCCTCTGTCTTGTTTTCAGCTCCTAAGAGAAGTTAGAATAATGAAGATCTTGAATCATCCCAACATAGGTGAGTGGACCGAACTCTTCAAACCGACGCCGTCTTCTGTTTTTAAATTCACACACATTCAGCTTGTTTTAGAGATGAAAAGAAGTTAATTCCCTGCAACATTTCCCCCTTTTAACATGTTCCCTTTTTGATTATTCACTACAATAAAACTTGACAAATCATGTGTCTCATACTTCTGAGATATTTCAGTCAGTTTTCTATTTTTGTATTTTTTCTCCTCCTCGATGATTGTTTGATTCACTTACATTTTTTTTTCCGTTTTTTTTCCCCTCTCTTAGAGTTCCTAGTTGTTCAAATGAGCTTTTAGTTTCTTCATATTTATTAGTTTTCATTGATTTATTTTAGTTTTTTTTTTTATCATCAGTACAAGCCTTTTTAACATTTTGGGAATTTTCCAGACATTTTCTTAAATATTGACTCGTGGACGTCGAACGTTTTTCAAACTTAATTTTATATTTTACTGATTAAATTCACATTTTAAATCATTTCATTTAAATTCCGTATTGTTCTGTGGGTTAAGATTTTGCCTTCGCTTTAAAGAGACACTAGAGAATAGCACAGCATATAGAGTATATTTAATATGAATAATGAGGTTGATATTGAAGCTGTTTAGCGTTTTAAAAATCATGTGGGTTCTGAGAAATTCCTGGCAAAAAGTCGTGTTTTTGAAGGAATCGTAGCTGCTGTGTGAAGTGTGGGGAACGCGTCGAGGTCAAACTGTCGTCCCCGATGTTTTGTAAAATGTGAAAATAATGAGGAAGTGAAGAGCAGATATTTCCACTTTGTTGCCTGGACTGAGCAGAGGGCGTTCGGCATGGAGCCGTTTCAAACTGTGAGCTCACAGAGGAGGAAATACCAACAAACACCAAACCGCCGCAGCAGCACCAAGACAAACATTAAAAACCTCCGAGGATTTCAAAACCTCCGCCGGGTCATTTCCAGGCCGGAGCGCAGGAGGAGCAGAGGAGAAAGAACGCTTGGTTGATGCTGAAATAACCTCAGTGTCTCAGAATGGACGTTACTTTGTTGGATCTACAGAGACATTGATGAGCTTTAATGATGATCAGAAAATTCCTCCAGAGTTTAAAGTATTTATATTCTGTATTCTGGAGATTATAGAGCATCTTCCTCCACCAACGTCCCGGTTACAGAGCATCACTCTTGCTGCCCTCCAGTATTGGCAAAATGTTCAGAAAACAAAGTTTCACATTTTTAAAAATGTTTTTTGACCTTTGTTCAACATTTCGCTGAAGAGAAATTGACAGAATTTTCACATCATTGATTTTTATTTGAAAAGCAGTGAAACGTTGAGTTGCTCGACACGTCGTGGAATCGTCTGGTCTGAGTGTGAAAATAACCAGTGAGCAGTAAAATGTTCTCCGTGATGTTTCTAGTTGAGTAAATCTGCTCCAGCTTCCACAAACACCTGAAGGTCACGTGTTGTCTCTTCATTCTTCTGCCACCCTCAGAATGTTTATTAAAGAAACACCCAGAATGAACGTCTTTAATTGACTGAACTTAAATACTGATTTGACTCTGAAACATTTCCTTGCTTTTTAAGTGACCATAACTGTGACTCGTTCAGACATAATGAGGTTCATTCAGTCGTTCCTGCCTCCAGTGCTTCGACCGCCGAACTCGCCCCCCTCTGTGGTGCGTTTGGTTTATGAGTCGGGGTTCCCCGCCGACTCTTTCTGTTTCCTCCTGCCAGCAGAGGCCTGGTTATGATTACCCGGCTGAGAGTCGGCGGCCGGCTGCACTCCGTCTTTCTCTCTGCGTCTCCTCCCTCTCGCTTTGTCTTCCGGCCCACCTGGTCTATATTTAGCAGCACAGCTCCATCACGGTCTCTGTATCGCTGAGCCGCTGCACCTCGCTCTCAGATCCACGTGACTCGTCTTCCCTCTGTCCGTCCACACACCAGCTTCTCTCGCTCCATTGATTCCAGATCATTGATGATTGTCTCCGTCTGTTTGTCTCCTCCTCACAGTCAAACTTTTTGAAGTGATCGAGACGGACAGGACGCTGTACCTGGTGATGGAGTACGCCAGCGGAGGTGAGCGAGCCCACCGCCTGCTCTGAGGGCCAAACGGGGGTCTTGATTCCCAGAATTCTCCTCCAGTTCTTCTGAATGCTCCAGGATCAGCAGCAGAAAGCTGCTCGCTCTGCGTAGCCGCAGCTCCCGAGGTTCAAGCCATGATTTATTCACAGCAAACATGATGAATGTGCGCGTTAATAATTCATCCTTCAGCATATAGTCTGCAGACGCCTCCTGAACCTGGAGGGCTTACAGCCCCGTCCCGGCCGCCTCACTTCCTGCTCGTCAGCCGCCTGTTTGTCAGGTTACCATGTTGAGCGTCGATCCGTCAGTCAGAAATGATCCCTGCTCCTGTATCTGTGTCTGTGGAGGCAGATCAGCCCCGTGCAGGCTGGGTGGGAGCTGCTAATGAAGAACGAGGAGGAGGAAGGTGGCGAAGGTCATTAATTTTAATACAGTTAATGAGAACCTTCTCACTGGATTCCTCCACGGCGGGCTTTCTGCTGCGCTTTACCAACGGGCTAACATTCTCCTCTGAGCTTTTTATGAAAATCTTCATTTCTCAATTTCTTCAAAATGGAGACAAACGTTCTCTATTTACTCAAATGAAAGAGCTTCATAGGGCACAGGCTGACACAATCAGTGAACTAAACCAACACCGTGCAAACCGACGCTACTAGAAGAACCAGAGCTAAAGAGGACAACTGGATCCTCGAGAAATGAGCCTGGTGCTGGTTGCAACCAACACAAAAGGCAAACCAGATCTACCGACTGGAGGAAGAACCAGAGCCTGGTGCTGGACGATGGAGCGACACTGGAGGCTCCCTCAGGCTGAACCAGGCTGAAGCGTGAACCTGCAGAGTCCTCCATCAGGACCAAAACCTTGTTCTGCTGCAGTTAAAGCCTCGCTCCTTTTAGACGTAGACGTTTCACCAGTGAACCGCTCTAACACGTCATGTGAATTTCTAATCAACAGACCTGCCTCGTGCTGCGATGTGTGAGCAGAGGTGCACTCAGTAGCCGACCGTGTTTCGTGGCGTTTCTGGCCCTGTGACGCAGACGCAGATGACCTTAAAGCCACGTCTCGCCATTGATTTCTTAAACCGCTAATATTTTTGGAGCGCCGAGCCGAGCAGAGACGACAGATTGAGAAAAACCTTCTGCAGGAGAAAATCACATTATCTCCAAGACCGGGAAGTCTGATCGTGGGTCGATGGCATTAGAACCCAACAACAGAAATCTAATATGTCTCTCAGCGGCACATCGATTTTACCACTCTCTCCACTTTTCTTGCTTTCACTCCGACATCCACGGCGTCAGCCGGCTCCTTCTGTCCAGCAGCTGAGTCACAAGAGTCAAAGTTTTCCTGACTCTCTGAGGCGCACATGAACGCACCATCCGAGCACGCCGTCTTCCCACCTCTGCAGGTCAGCGCTGAGGGAGCGGGAGTGCTTCGCCGAGGCAGGAGCAGGCGTTTATCGTTATGTTGAGTTCCTCAGATCCAGGCGCTCCGCCTCAATTAGCACACGAGTGAGCGCCGTCACGTTTCTGGCTGCGAGTGTTGCAGGAGTGTGGGCTGAGGGGAAGGTCCTGCTGCCGGCCCGGCCCGGCCCGGCCCAGCAGCAGCAGCAAGCAGCTTTGTGCCTCCAGGAGAGGCTCAGCATGGAGGCAGCTCGGCTCAATCCGGTGCAGAGACGCCCTCCAAACATGCACATGGGTGACGGTGCAGGCCAGCAGCTGAGGAGGGTTATTTTATCCTCTGCTTTTTATAAGCCGTGATTCACTTTTCTTGTGTCTCTCCGCCCGCTCTGTGTGCTTCTGTTGATCTCATTCATTCCTCTTTCTCGCTCTTCCGCAGGAGAGGTGTTCGACTACCTGGTTGCACACGGAAGAATGAAGGAAAAAGAGGCCAGAGCTAAATTTAGACAGGTACCCAGCTTTCCCCCCCTGCAGTGTTCCGCTTTCTCACCTCTGCTCCCGACTCGGCTTCGAACAGGCCGCCCTTATTCCATGATTCTAATGTTTAGAGAAACCGAGAGACGAATCGGCTCAAAACAAGTTGCTTCAAAAAGATTCTTTTTAATTTTTAAACATGGAGAATTCTCTGATCTCTGCTTCCACAGAGTTTCGTATTGATCAGGTTCTCAGCTTTGCAGCCTCTGGGTAGTTTTGGTGGAGTATTGTTCTTCTCAGGCCTTTTCTTTGGCGTCCTTGGCCCCGCCCCCTCAGTGTTTAATCCTTCCTGTTTTCGTCGACCGCATCGCCCCCCTGCACCACATCCTTGATCACAGCATGAGAACTCCAGCTCACATGTTTCAAGCCGCTCTTCTTCTTCCTGCAGATCGTATCGGCGGTGCAGTACTGCCACCAGAAGCACATTGTTCACCGAGACCTCAAGGTGAGTGGAGCAGATCCAGGCCGGCGCCGAAAACTGCAGCGTGTGCAGCCTCGCCGTGAGGGCATGAGGCCTTCTGGGAAATGGAGGCAGCGTGCCAGTGTGCTGGAAGCTCGTCTTATTAAAGCCAAACATGATCATCTCACTCCATCAGGACGGACTGCAACTGGGCAGGAACATGCATTTGTAGGATGAGCAGCAGAGTTGAATAAAAATAATTGCAACAAAAACAAAAAGTATCTACCAGACACCTGCAGCCTGCAGCACTTTGAGTCCTAAACTGGCCTCTGTCAGCCTCCACCTGCTCAGTCAAGAAGCTCAAGGTGCTAGCCTCCAGGCTAACACCTGCTCTGGATGCACTTTTCTCTCTTCATATCTCGAGAAGAGCTGTGAGCGCGAGTGATCGGGCTGAAAACCGCCGCCAAAAGCAGCTCAGTGCAACGTTTGCTTCTCATTAATAAGCAGCTCGCTTCCTGGACAGCCGCCGCTTCACATCTCGCTGTTTATCTGCACAAATAACCACGAGAAAATGACCAAATACGCATCTGTGGGTCAGAATACAATCTAAAAACACCTGATTGATCATATTTGACAGTCATACATGGACAAAATCAAGCAAACCAGAAATAACTCTTCATACTCAAACTTTTTTTCCTGTTTTTGTGACTGCTGCCTTTTTTTTTTTTTTTTTGCAATGAAATTAAAGACGCGCTGGGGAGCGAAATCATTTTGGAAATGAGTTTCATTGAATACTTAAGTGTCTGCTCGTCTCAGGCTAATGGGGCGTGACTCACGTCGCATAGAAAAGGTCGCTGTGCCGCGAGGCTGACGTCAACACACACACACACACACACACCGGCCTGAATCATGTCATGTTGACACGCTGGGCTCACGTGCAGCTCGCCGCATGTCGGAGCAGAAACACACCTTGTTCAGGAACGCTTCCCGACGTTTCCTTAAAAAATAATACAAGTAGAAATATTGATGCTAAGAGAAGCGGCGTGTTTCCTCTGAGGAGCTTTGTGTGTGTCTGTCTGCAGCCTCGATCTGTGTGTGTGTGTGTGTGTCGTGGTATCGCATCGCCTCCGGCCGTCAGGTCGGTGGAAGGCTCTCGCTCTCGCTCTCGCTCGCCCTCTCAGTCCCCTCATTGCTGTCGGCCTGCAGCTGCGTCTGAGCTGAAACCTTCAGGCTCGTTCTGGACGATGTCGGCCGTTTCGGTGTGTTTACTGTGGCTGTTTCAGTCCAGGATTCTACAACAAAACAACAGATTTCACACGAATTCTTTCTGAACTCATTTCCTCTCTGCTAACTGTATTAGCTTTGGTATTCAAAAACTCAACAATTTGATTAAAACATAACTTCATCTCCAGAAACTACAATCTCAGTCATGTTTCTGACTTTCTGGTTGAGAATACTATTTACTTGATTTTAGGATATAGCAAAATCATACGCAACTTTTCTAGAGATATAAAGAGTAAAAATGCATTTTTGAACAAAAAGCCATTGATGTGCTGAGTATATTACACAACAACAGATGTTAATCAGATTTCAACAGATTTTCTGATAGAAAAACAAAGTGTGAAATTATGTGAAGAAGTGTTGATGTGCGAATCGAACAACAGGAAGTGATTCAGGTTTTCTGGGGCTGTGGAGACGGAGTTAGACCTCAGAAAAGGGAAACACGTGGATTTTTTTTTTTACTGTTTTTAGACACATAAAGAGGAGAAAAGTCTAATTTTATCCATAAAGGAAGATGAGAAGCAGCACTGAGTGTTCAGACTGTTTGGGGGACTTCATGTAAAGATCAGGAGTGAAATCAAGTTTTTTTTTTTTTTCTTCTGTTAAAAGGCCGAGAACCTGCTGCTCGACGCAGACATGAACATCAAGATCGCCGACTTTGGCTTTAGCAACGAGTTCACTCTGGGGAACAAGCTGGACACGTTCTGCGGCTCGCCGCCGTACGCCGCGCCCGAGCTCTTCCAGGGGAAGAAGTACGACGGGCCCGAGGTGGACGTGTGGAGCCTGGGGGTCATCCTCTACACGCTGGTCAGCGGCTCGCTGCCCTTCGACGGCCAGAACCTGAAGGTGGGGCCCGAGGGGTTTGTTGTTGTCTGGGGTTCCTTGTCCCGGTTCTGATGGTGTCCGGCGCCCCCCCCCTCTGCAGGAGCTGCGGGAGCGCGTGCTCCGGGGGAAGTACCGCATCCCCTTCTACATGTCCACGGACTGCGAGAACCTCCTCAAACGCTTCCTGGTGCTCAACCCGGCCAAGCGGGGGACTCTCGAGGTGAGGGAGGACGCAGAAAATGTAAATATACCTCTCAGTTCTTAACGCCACTCCCCCACCCCACCCCGGCACGTGTGCACCATCGGAGAATGGCGTCTGTCCCCCCACCTCCACCTCCTCCTCCTCTCTGTCCCTGCATCTTCCTCACTGCATCATCTTCCTCACTGTCCTGTCTTGGGTGTGCGCCCGGCCCGGCCCGCACGCCGCCCCTCCCCCTCGGCGTCGTCACCATGAACTCTGCAGCCGTGTGTTGTTGTTGTTGTCGGTGCCAGAGGTTGTGTTCACCTCGTCTTCAGGACGTTTAACCACTTCCTGCACATTGATTCCTCACATGTCGCGAAGCCACCGAACAGTTTTCAACCTGCAAACATGTCCGACTCAGAGTTACCAGCATACAGCAGCGCTCAGGTTCCAGTCACATAAACAGCACATTTCAGGAATACAGAAAATTAAAATTTACAGAAAAATCTGTTGAAAATGTTGAATAAAAATTAAATTGAGAATTTAAAAAAAAATGTTAAAAATGCAAAGTGAAGACAAATCATGAAAGAAAACTTGAAAGCAATGTTAAAATTAATCTGAATATTGACCAAACATGTTGAAAAATCTATTGTTTTTCAGTTTAATTGTGAAAGTCCATGAAAAAAATCACTTAAGTCCTTTTTGGAATGCTTCCTATTTTTTCCTCCCAACGACAAAGAAGTGATATTTTTCCTTTTTTTAAAAAAGAAAGTTTTTGTAGTAGAAACTGAAGGAAAACAAATCTGCTGTTTCTTACAGTAAATATTAACAATTTAGGGAACTGAAATTGAGTTTGTCTAAAGATTACATTTCCACACAGCGTCTCCAGAAGGAAGAATCGTTTCGCAGATCCGTCTCAACTTGCCTAAATTTGTCAGGCTGAACTCCAGTCTAATCACCGATCACCCACTCTCCTCCCGTGTCCTTAAACGCCTCGCAGAATATCAGCAGATTGGTTATTTTAATCTTAAAAACATGTCAGACGGAAGGAGCAGCTCCGCTGGATCGGCCTGAGTGTGGAAAAGAGCCGGCAGATCCCAGTGAGGCGCGTCGCCCGGCGTTTGTCAGCGGATCGTATTTGGACTTGTTACTCCAGCTGGTGTGTGTGCGACGCGAGGACAGAGCGAACTGTTCCACCGATCAATCAAAGTGTTAATGATGGGCAGAGGAAGCGGCGTTCACACATCAAGCACCACCTCGCCGTCCCTGGAGTAAACACGAGGCGTGGAGAAGTGTGTGTTAACTCACAGACGCGTCCTCCCGGGACGGACGCGGCGTTTTTCTAAAAGTGTATTTTAATCTCCGGGGTGAACGAACGCGAGCGCCGCCGCCGGCTCGCCGCGCGGGTCACATCTGCCGCTCTCTGATTGACCTGGATTCTGGCTGCGGCATCGGAGCGTGGTAATTAGTTTGGCCGGGCCGGCTGGAGCCCCAGACACTGATTGATCGGCCGCAAATTAAAAAAAAGAGGTGCCAGCTGAATGAGATGCAGCGCCACTCGATAATGACGCCGAAAACGGCAGCTCCGGCGCCACTCTCTGATCTCGAAACGTTTAATACGTTCAAAACAAGTTTGTACTTGACACGAAGGGAGACGCAGCTCCTTTAAATAGACTGTGGATCATTTTTTTAAACGCCAACAACGTGATTTTGTCCAAGCTGTCAGATGCTGAGGAGGAAGTGGTCTGACCGACATTCTGAGCCGTCCTCGAACGCCTCTCAGCAGCGCGCTCAGCTGTGGACAGCGTTCCTGTCGGCTGCTGCACGCCTTTAAAAACACGCTGAAGAAACACTTGCAGTTGATGCAAACCACGTTTTTCATCTTCACTGTTTAATGATGATGTTTTGTTCAAGTCCGTAAAGCAGAATTATTTTGATAAATGAGTTTCACCTGTCGGGGGGGAAACACTTATCTGTATGGTTTTAAATCCCGGTTTAGGCTGCTGTTTCTTGTTTTTAACATCCGTTGAATCCTCAGGACCAGAAAAGACCCACGGTCTGAACTGTCCTTGAGCGCCACAGGCGGCGCCCTCGCTGCGGCTAAGCTAACTGTTCAGGCTAAACAGGCACAGCTCAGAAAGACACTCAAAACAAAGACAAACAAATGGATTTGAATCTCATTCAGGCTCATTTTTATTCTGATTGATGTGAAGTTCTTTATCTGTGCTTACATCTCTCATCACTGTTATGTTTTACAAAAGAAAGAAGCCTAAACAACGATGCCTTTTTAATCAGAAGTGTTCTATTAAGATACACTGTTCCTTGACTAAGTCTGATTTTTAAAATCTTTGTATAAAAGGACTCCATTAAAGGAAAACTAAACCAGCTGCTTTACACAGCTGGCAGAGTTCGGGTGGCGCCCCCCGGTGGAGCAAAGCTCCACATGTTTTAAAACCACTTCTGGGAAACCGGGGTTGTTTTTCGTCCGGTCAGCTTCTAACCGCGACTCCCTGTTGCAGCAAATCATGAAGGATCGCTGGATCAACGCGGGATTCGAGGAGGACGAGCTGAAGCCGTACACCGAGCCCGAGCTGGACATCACGGACCAGAAGAGAATAGGTACGGACCGGACGGCGGGATCACGGAGGAGGGGGTTACGGAGGCATATCTCGTTATTTCAGAGCTTTGAAAGAAAAGATGAAACGTGATGATGAATAAATAAAGGCGAGCTGCATGTGAAGGGAGGAGGAGGAGGAGGAGGAGGGGGCGGGGGTTACATAAGAGCAGCCGGGGTTGGCTGCCGGTGCACATGTGTCGGTACGAACGCCCGGCCACCGAGGAGCAGCGGAGAGCGGCCGCCAGACGGGTTTCTATGTTCCTGAGGAATCCCTCGCCGCTCAATAATACATGTGAAACTCGGTGTCCCCAAATGGGAGCACTGGAGAGGAGGAGGAGGGGGGCGGGGCTTCAGATGGTCACGACTTTTGGTGGAGAGCTCCACGGCTCTCTGTGGCCTCCACAGCCACGTCTCCTCGCGGAATGAGAGACATTCTCCTTCTTTCTCACGTTTTTAATCCACTGTTCCTCACTGAAGTTTCTAGATATCCTGATTATACAAGCCCGGCGCTCCTCCGGCCCCCCGGCTCTATTTCTAGACTCTGCTCAGAGACGTCCGCCGTCTTCTGTTAAACATCAAAACGCGTCAAAGCGCTCTCTTTTGTCAGAGGTCCCGCTGGATGTGAGCGCAGCTCGGCGGAACGTTTACGTAACCGACCCGACCTGCGCGCGTGAAGAAGTCACCTGACGGATAAATCAGCGTTTCCTGCGCGTAGCTCTGTTTTTATAAGGGAAATAAATCGGCGGCTGTTTGTTAAAGTGTCCTCTGAGCTGCGAGGTGACGTCCGAGGGGAGGAAGGGATCCGCCGCTCCGTCTCCAGGTGTTCCAGGCTCCATCCCTCCGTCTCACAGCCGCCATTCGTCACGTCTGCCAGAGGAGATTTCTGCGTGTCGGCGTGGAGAGATTTAATTCCAGCCAATAAGGAGGCGTCCGGCAGCAGAGGGAGGCGAGTGTAATGACATTAGAGCGGCTTTCAGAGGAGAGAGGGACGGTGGCGGTGGCGGGACGGTCAGACCGCCGTCTGAGGGGCTCGCCCTCCAAAAGCCGCCCAGCGCTTCAGTCCTGCAGGGAGTTTCAGTGAAATCCTTCAAAGTCTGATGAGATGAAATGTAGAAATGGCCGCAAAAAGAAGGAAGAGCTTTTTATCAGCAGTCTGATGTTCTGAGACATTACACAAACAGAGTGAAGCAACACGCCAACTACAGCGTTTTCCAAAACGCTGCTGTGTGAACGTGAATTAAGGACTGTGTGTTTTCATCTGAAACGTCCAGACGTCCATCAGGAGCGCCCTCCTCCTCCATCAGGAGCGCCCTCCTCCTCCATCAGGAGCCCCCTCCTCCTCCATCAGGAGCGCCCTCCTCCTCCATCAGGAGCGCCCTCCTCCTCCATCAGGAGCGCCCTCCTCCTCCATCAGGAGCGCCCTCCTCCTCCATCAGGAGCGCCCTCCTCCTCCATCAGGAGCGCCCTCCTCCTCCATCAGGAGCCCCCTCCTCCTCCTCATGCCTGATGGCGCAGTCCTCTGAAACTTTAATGAGCCCCCTCCCGTTCAGACCGGCGGGTTAAATCTTTCATGTGCTGCCTGCCGCGTCTCCTAAAAGGCCTCGTCTGTTCAGAAATGTAAGGATCGTCGTGACGGGAAGAGGCTTTTTGTCATTCTGAAGTGAAGCCGGTGTCTCCGGCGTCGCCTGAACGCTGATCAGGGCAGAGCTGCACTCGGAGACCTCGTCAGGCTGCAGCGCTGCTCAGAGAGGCTGCCGCAGCTCCAGGAAGTGGAAACAAGGAGGCCTTAAAGCCGGGAATGTTCCATTCAGAGTCCAGTGAACCGGTTAGAAGTTGGTTCTGTAGCTTAATCTTTCAGGATGTTCTTCATTTTTAGGTTTGATGTGGAAGCAGCAGCTTCAGACAGAAAGTCGACGAGGAAAAATAATCCAAATTCAACAAAATCAGTGTTTGTAGCATGGAGGACCAGAGTGTTTTCATGAGAGCCAGCCCTCCTGCAGGGCTTCTTTCTCGCCGTTTCTGCTGTTTTATTCCGACTCAGTCAGCTTTTGATTGGTCGGTTGACTCGCAGCCCGTGGAGATGAGCAGCCGCCTGTTGTCTGTGTGCAGATGTGATGGTGGGGATGGGCTACAACCTGGAGAAGATCCAGGACTCTCTGGCCAAGATGAAGTACGACGAGATCACGGCCACCTACCTGCTGCTGGGACGCAAGGCCTCCGAGGTACCGGCGCCGCGCCGCCATACGCTACACCGCTACACCGCACTGCACCCACCACATCCCCCACCTCCCCCTCCTGGAGCCGCTCCGCTGACGACGGCTGCACCGGCAGTGAATTGTGAGCTTCGTCAGCTGAGTGCCGCGGTTAAAATCCCCTCAGAGGCCGGCGGTGCCGCTGGAGCCGCAGCCGGGATGGAGGTACAGGTGCAGGGGATGATGGGAGGATTTATTGTGCTCCTGCAGAGAGAGGCTGAGGCAACGTGATCAGAAAAGAAAAGTTTCTCGCTGCCGAGAAAAACTAGGAGAAGATTTGAGGGGATTAAAGCTGCTTTGGAGCAGATGTCAGCGGCTCAGTGAAGAACCTTCAGTCAGATCGGGTTTTATTTCTCTGATAGTAAAGTCAAAGTGCTTCACAAGCGCTTGATAGAAATGTGTAGAAAGGTGAGTGTGAAGACTCAGCAGAAATATTTAGATGTGTAAGAAAACTACCGAAAGTTTCGGGACGTTTCATTGTTGAATTTTTTCATGTTTATTCTTGACTTTTTATTTGTTTTTGTGGAAATCTGGGATTGTAGCTGATGACATCTTTAATTTTTCTGTTTTCAACACAAATTAGGTCTACTTTTTATATACGGTACTCAAATGCATTTTTTTCACTTTAAAAAAACACATTCCTCAAACAAGAGCTCGTGACCATTGTTACTGAATATTTTTTAAAAATTTAAATTCAGGAAGTTTTTTTTCTAATCGTTAAAAAAAATTCAACTGAAATAAAGCTATTTTAAAAAATGTATTTAAGCTATATAGAATCTAGTTTTCTCAGTTCAGTTTAATTAGGGCGAGTGATGATTTAATGAAATCCCTTCAAACATGTTTTCTGTGTTGAATATTGAATGGATCAGATCAGTTCTCTCCAAAGTTTCATGTTTTGGTTCCGTTGCTGCTCTGTCATCTGGATCAGCAACATTTTTTTTACAGCGTGTGTGTGTGTGTTTCCGTTCATGTATATTTATGACTGTGTGTGGTGTGTGTGTGTGTGTTTGCCCCCACCAACAGCCGTATCAAAATGATTTTAATGAACCTTCCTGATGAAATGAAGCTAAAACGGAACAGAAATGTTTCTAAATGGGGAGACATTGTGTTTGAGTGATTATGTCGTGTGTGTGTGTGTGTGTGTGTGTGTTCTGCCCTCAGCTGGAGCCCAGCGAGTCGGCCTCCAGCAGCAACCTGTCTCTGGCCAAACCTCGACCCAACAGTGAGCTGAACGGACAGTCGCCTTCCCACCTCAAAGTCCAGAGGAGCGTCTCCTCCAACCACAAGCAGAGGCGCTACAGCGAGCAGGGTGAGCACACACACACACACACACACACACACACACACACACACACACACTCTGGTCTGGGAAGTGAGAATGCAGTGTCACTGAGGTGGCGTGAGAAGGATTTGAGGAGCAGGACTGACTGTGGATCTGGCGGCGGCGGTGACCTCGGCTCCGCCCTCCGGATCGGAGCGGTCACACGGCGGAAGCTCTTCAGCCCGCCGAGCTCGGCGACGGCTGCCGTGATGTAACGCCTCGTCGATAACCTTCATTTGTCCCGAGTCCTCTCTGCTGAAATGACACGCAGGCCTTTCTTTCACGCTCCACATCCAGCACGCCAATCCACAAAGTGCTCGCAGGTTTACCCGTTTTTATTGAATTAATCGCTCGGTGATCCAGGCGGTGGCTCAGTTCTGTGTTTGACGTGTTTAAATTTGACTTTGAGTTCATTGTGTTGCATCCAGACATGTTTTGACGCCCTCCATTAGTTTGGATGTGCTGGTAATTATGCGTTGCAGGTTTCTATATTTTTTGGAGTGTTTGAGTCCTGCGCTCATGTGTGTGTTTTTCCGGTCCGTCTGTGTGCAGTGGGCCAGAACGTGCCCCCGGGGATGGCTCATCCCAAGAGGAGCCAGACCACCACGGCGGAGAACAGCTCCAAGGAGGAGGCCGGCGTGCAGCTCCGCAAGCCCAGCACCCCCGGCGGCCGCCCCGCCCCGCCCTCCAGCCCCCTGCTGGGCAACGCCAACAACCCCAACAAGGCCGACATCCCCGACCGCAGGAAAGGAACCACCACCTGCCCCAGCGTGAGTCCCCATGACCTTTAACCCCAATGAAGGGTCACAGTCAGCAGGTCGCGGTTCAGAGGCTCCGACGTGACGAAGAGCTGCTTCTGGCTCAGATCTAACTCTGAATACCAGTGTTTTTTTTTTTAACCCTCTCACTGTGAGCCTAAATCTCTGATCTTGTTGATTCTGCCTGAACATGAACGCCTGAAGCTCAGGGTTTCATCTGGACGCAGCTCGTTGTCACGCCGGAGCGTCTTCAGGCTGACTGTGAAACTGGTCTGGTTCTGTGATCCGAGTCGCCGAAGCGTCTGTCAGTCTCACCGTTCTTCCTGCTGAGACGTGTTTTTCTGACTTTAACCTGGACGCTTTTCGCCGTCTTCATCCGTGACTCCGAGCGACTTTTTGTTTTGAAGAGGAAATCCAGCTCAGCTTTCCTCGTGTTGAGAAAAGCTGGAGCGGGAAGAAAGGAGCATAGAGCCGTGATTGTGTGGGACTGGAGCGGCGTGAAAGCTGATCAATGCTCTCATCATGTGCTTCCACCTGAGTCCCCGAGGGAGACGTCTGAGAGGACTGAACTCTCTGTGCTCCTCATGGCGGCACCGTGGGTAACGTCGGCTCGAGGTTTCAGCTCTCAGGAAAATGAAAATGTTTTGATAGAACTGTGAAAGCTGAACCGGCTCAGCTTGTTTCCTCGTTTCTGCGTTGGAACGGCAGGATGTCTCGAGTGGAAATGCATTGTCACGTTTTGCCCCGTTTCAGTGGAGACGGAGTCGGGCTGTTGTCACAAAAAGCGATGGCCTTGACTTGTGCCTGATCAAAACCCGAGCTAATGTTACTTCCCGATATTGGCTTTTGACTTCGTCTGATTAAAAATGTTTTGTAATTGAGCTGAAGACTTCTTCTGTTGGAGCCTGATTCCAAATGAGCTGGAGGCGCGACACGATTCTCTTGGTTTTGGTTTTCTCATCTCATCTGTGACCGATGTTTGTGAGGAAACTGTCTCGTCTGGCGCCGGAGGCTCGACAGTAAAAAGCTTGGCTGTTTTCTCGTTGTTTGTGTGCAGAATAACTCGGCGTCGGCAGGGATGACCCGCAGGAACACGTACGTCTGCAGCGACCGGAACAACACGGACCGGCTCTCCGTCATTCCCAACGGGAAGGAGAACAGGTGAGGAGCCGAACCGAGCCGAACCGGGCTGAAGTCCTCCGCCTTCATCCCACATTGGTTTTTCTGCATCATGTTTTCGAATTCCAGTGTTTATTTATGTATGAATTCACCAGAAGAGACTTCTGGACTTCTCCAGTTTGCGGTCTGGAAGCATTTTCTTTTTTTCTCCAGCCAGTTGGAAAAAAAACCCTCATTATGAGAGCGAATGTGGTGAAATTCAAGTGGGTTCTGGTCGGATCAGTTCAGAAATAACAGCATCCAGCTTCCAGCAGTTTTCCTTTTTCAGGAAGTGATTTCTGTTGTTGCTTCCCCTGATTTTCTTTTTCTTTTCCTCCTTTCTTCTGTTCACCTTCCCCTCTTTCTCACTGTCTCATCATCTTATTTTCCATATCTGCCTGTGTGTTTGTGACCGGGCGGGTTTGTTTTCTTAATGGTGGCACGACCAGCATGACCGAGATGGCTTGTGCCACCAGCCCCGCCTCCTCCGCCTTCGCGGCCGCCGCGCTCGGCGCCTCGTCCAGCTCGGTGCGGCTGAGGTATCAAACCGTTGGCCCTTTGTACGCTTGCCAGGCAGGCTGGGCCACGCTGCCCCACTCCTACTACGCTCTGGACTACTGCTCGCCCAAGTAAGACGGCAGGGAACCCCGCCCAAACCCCCCCGTCTGTCTGTCTCCGCCCGTGTCCGGCCCCTTCGCTAACCTGCACATCCAGCCGGCTTCACACTCTGTAACCCCTCAGACTAAACCATGGACACTTTTCCAGCAGCAAGGTTTCTGAAATTTGTGCTCATCAGCCACGAGGGGGTTTATCGAGAGGCGGCGGACGCGTTGATGCTTTGACCTGTGTATGATGAGCACAGCTTTCAGACGTGGATGGAACCGGAGGCACGAGCAGAGAAAAATATGCATCGCCACACTGAGGCGCGGCGGCGGCGGCGCCTTCGCTTCCGGTGTGCGATGATATTTTTCCGTGTCTTCGCCACAAACCGGCAGGAACTGAACTCTCACCAGCTCTGTCCCCCCCCCGAACTCTCCTCCATCCCCCGACCCCCACCCCCGTCCGTACTCCGAGCCTCGGACGGCACGCCGGCCAAACCCGCGCCGCTCGCCGGCGCCCCCTGCTGTCCCGCCATCGTCTGCTCCGTTTCAGTCCTAACTGCTCATCACTCATCCACTGCTTCATGCTCAGGGTTGGAAATCAACACGCGATAGTTGGAACATGAATAGAAAAAGGAACAGAGGCTGGTGTCAAATTACTGGACTCCATAGGGTTTTTTTTTGTGCCTTTGCCAGCAGCTGTAGCTTTAAGAACTTGATCTGCTGCTTCATTGCCGAAATCAGCTGGTATCATGAAGCTGGAGTCAAATTACGTGAAGTTTTGGTCTTTTATTAGAATTAAATCCAGCAAGATAATGAAGCAGGTGTCAAATTCCAAGGGTTGAGATGCTGATGTGTTGATAGGAGAAACTGGTGATTCAATGAGGCTGGAGTCAAATTACAGGAAGTAGATGGTTTTGCTGCATTGACAGTTTAGTGAGTGGTGTCAGATTACAGGAGCTTATGGTTTTCTCGATGCGCAGTGGGAGCAGGTGGAGCAGTGATGGTTCTGATAGAAGCAGCAGATCTGAAAATGAAGCTGGTGTTAAATTACAAGCATTTTGCTGTATGCTGAGCTTGGGAGTTACACTGGTGGCCAGTTTGAGATTATTATTATTTTTTTCAACAAAAAAGGCTAAGAATTAAAGTATATTTGGGAAAGAAAGAAATGTATAAAGAAAATTATTTTTCTCTTCGGACGGTTTGTCTCTCATTTGTTCATTTCCAACCCTGCGAGGTTTAACCAGCTGTAGGGCTAGATGTAGCTGCAACCAGCTCCGGGTCTGTTTGAGGAAGAGGAGGAGGAGGAAGAGGGAGAAGTGATGTTTCAGTGTTTCCTTTCCAATCGTTCACCTGTTCATGTGATAGATGGTGTTCTAATGCTGAATGCTCCATCGCTTATCCTCCAACAGCCTCATTCTTCTGGATTCTTCAGGATTAAACACCAGGTGGACGTGGTAGAACATAACAACCCTCCACTGTCATTTCACATTATTGATCAAAATAAACGTGATCCAAATATTTAATGTTAGTCAACATTCTGAATAAACAGCAAAATTTGGAATTTTTTAACATGTTTTGATTTTATTTTAAAACGCTGTAGCATCGTGCTGCAGCAGACTTTTATGATAAAGTTATGATGAAGGAACCAAACCTGCTCTGATCATGTAAAATCTAATTTACTGTGAAACTTTGAGAATCGAGTCTGAAAAGTTTCACTGTCAAACATGTTTCAAAGCTGGAATATTATGTAGAATACATCATAAAGGGTAACATGGAAAGATTGACGGTATATTGAGAATCTATCACAAACTAAACTGAATCAAAGTCTGCAGTAAAACATGATATTTCAAAGTTTGTCCAACTTGATTATCCTCTAATCTTTAAAGTTTCTCAGTCTTGTATCAAGCTTTTTGAAACTGTGTTAATACTCCAAAAATAAAACCTCTTAGAATGCTCTAACCGGTGGAGAACCGGTGAATGAGCTGACGTTTTACCGTTGATGGTTCAGAAATGTGAGGTGGGGTTGATTTGCGGTGAGGCCTCGACGTGGCCCCCTGCTGGTCGGCTCTGGGATCACAGCTGTGTTTCTGACCCCTCCCCCCTCCTCCGCCCCCCAGCAGCGTGGCCGTGTCCCCCGGCGGCCAGAGGAACCCGGTGGCCTCCACCCACAGCATCGCCAACGCCACCACGCCCGACCGCCTGCGCTTCCCCCGCGGCACGGCCAGCCGCAGCACCTTCCACGGCGGCCAGCTGAGGGACCGCCGCACGGCCACGTACAACGGGCCGCCGGCCTCGCCCACCCACTCGCACGACGCCACGCCGCTCTCGCAGACCCGCAGCCGCGGAACCAGCAACCTGTTCTCCAAGCTGACCTCCAAACTCACCCGCAGGTAAGGCGAGGGCCGTCGGGTCCGGCGCCGAGCCGTCAGACAGCAGCGTAGAGTCAGGACGGTTAGTCCCACGCCCGGGGGAGACGCCCCCGCCCGCTACGCCCTCATCTGCCCCCGGCGCTGCCCGGTTGCCCGCCAGAGAAAGTGAAACGGCTGTGAAGTCATGAAACGATGGCGTCCAATCCCCTGTTCAGCTCATGAGGTGTGGGACAGACACCCTGAAGGGGGCGCCACTGAGCTACCGGACAGACGGGATTCTGGTTAGTCATGTTAGAGAAGAAATCAGGAAGAAGAATTAATTTTAAAGTAATTAATTTTTAGTTTTGATGCAGCCTGGGGCAGTCTTGATGTGGTTTCGGTGTTCTGTAGACGGCTGTCGTTCAGTCGAGCTCCGCTTCGCCGTCACACACCCGGCAGGTTGTTATCTGCTGCCGTCAAAACGCTCAACTGGTTGGTCAGCGTCAGAAAGCAGGAGCCTCCAGCTGCTCCTCCGTGAGTCTCGGCCTCAGCATCAATAACTGACCGTCATGCAGCTGCCGGCCACTAGGGGGAGCTGCAGAGCTTCAAAAAAAAAAACAAAAAAAAACAGCACGTGATCTTAAAATCATGAAATTGTCGACTTCTGGCGACGCCGGCTGCATCAGGCTGATCGGGTTTGTTGAATTCTGACAGGAAGAAGAATGAGCCTCAGCAGCAGTGATTCTCTGGGCGGCAGCCGGGCAGCGTCCCGAAACCAGGAAGTGAAGTCATTTGATAAATAAAGACGAATCCTCCCTTTTCCACTGTTGATGATTCCAATCACCCCATTTTTGTTGACTCATTCAGTCCCTCATGCTGCCCTCTTCTCCCCCCTCACTCCTTTCACCATTTTCACTGTTTCTTTGTCTGGTTCTGTTGTAGAAACATGTCATTCAGGTTTACCAAAAGGTAGGACTCCTGTGCTGCCTGGCGAATGAAAAACAAACCAAACAAACAAAAAAAACCAACAACAAAACACTCATAACGAGAAAAAGCTCACTGAAAAAATCTTTTTTTTTCATTTCTGCTCTTCCTGAGAGTCGACTGAAGACGTGTTGGGCTGCTGGCACTGAACTAACACACTGCTGAAACACTGCCTCCCACACGCGCACACACACACACACACACACACACACACACACACCAGGTTCAATCCTCTCCATCACTCTCAAAGGAATAGTTTGATCTTTCTGTCTTGCACCATTTTCATTTCTTCTAGACGGATGAAAAGCGAGCGGCGGCGTTCCGGCGTTCTGTCCTGAACCGTCCGTCTACTCCTCGCTTCGCACGTCGCCTCTCATTTGGTTAATTTGCCGCTTTGCGGCCGGTTACCAAACGGAGTGATTACATTATGTCCGGCGTTTATGATCGAACCGCGGCGCTGGAACTGATTAAATGTTAGACTGGAGGTTTAACTTCAGCTGTGGGGTCATTTCGTGAGTGTGTGTGCGTGTGCGCGTGTGCGTGCGTGCTGTGTTAAAAATGATCACAGAGCTGGAAGGACGTCCTCCGAGGGGAGATGAGGGACGATGTCCAGGTGGAGAGTGACTCTCTGCTGCCACCAGGTGGACAGAGGTGGTGTTACTGACAGGGAGGTGCAGCAGCGCTGCATCAAAACAAAGTGCTTTAAAACCAGAGCACAGTCGTTTCTTCTGGTTTATTTCACGTTTTGTGGAGAGAGCACTGAGATGTAAAAACAGATATCAACTTGATGGACACAGAGTGAAAATAAAGTCAAACCTTTAATCTCCTGTTAGAACCAGTGATGAATATTAAAAAGTGTGTTTATTGTATTTATATATTCATACATGTCTTGTGATTAAAACAAATTCCTTCATCTTCTGTTTTCCCCTTCATGGTTCAGGAAAACATTAAATTCATGTTATACTATATTTTATAACGGCTGTAATGTTTTACTTTAATATTTAGTCTGGCAGACCCTTAATGTTTGGTGGATTATTCAAACTGCTGCCTGTGTTTTTTTTGTTTTGTTTTTGTTTTTTTTTTTAATAAAACTTTTAAATCTGAAGAGATTTGACATTTTGAGGAACTTCAAGTTCTTATGTCTCAAATATACAAATGTAAAGTAAAACTGCACAGAAAATCACCATGAAATCTCAAACTATTCCTTCATGAGATGAAAAAACACCTGAAAACACACAAACACCTTTAATCTGACAGCGACCACTTCCTGTGTGGAGCTGAGTGTGTGTGTGTGTGTGTGTTTGTGTCTGCGTGTGGCTGGGTGTGTGTGTGTGTGTGTGGGTAGGTGTAGGTGCTCTGAGGCTGTGTGAACCTGCAGCAGCTTTGCTTCCACTAACCGCTGACGTGTGACCTCTGACCTCTGCATGTGTTGCTCGTCCGCTCGCCTCCGTCTGGCTCGTCTGTTCTGACGGCTGCTGCTCCGGTTCCCACCGGGAGGAGGAACAACCCCGTGTGTGCGTGCGTGCGTGCGTGTGTGCGTGCGTGTGTGTGTGGTAAACTTAAGAGCTTCTCTCTTTTTTTTTTGACAGCCACAGCTTGTCTTTATTTTTGTTTCCGCTGAAGGTTTTTCCAGCTTCTTTTTTTCTTTTTTTTTTAATCTCAGTAATCAAACTTAAGACAAAACTGCAGAAATACAGAAAATCTATGAAAATCAACACTAATCTTAAGGAGTTTAGTGACTGAATTGGTCCAAAATATAACGTGACCGTTTTCTCCACGGTTTCGTGACGGAAACAGAAACGTCTCCTAACAGCCGCTAAACAGAGCGCAGGATTGTCGAGAAGCCTTGAACGACGCTGGTAGCCGCGAGAGAAGGGAGGTGGTTCGGTGGCTGAGTGGAAGCAGACGGAGGAAACGCTCCGATGGTTCAACCTGCTCGCTGGTTTGAGTGGCGCTCGGGCCTGGTGACATCACTTCCTGTCTGATCCGTCAGGCTGCACAGCAGACTGTCTGGCTCCAGTCCGGTCCCAGTCCGGTTCGTGTCGGGATCCGGCGGTTTCCCGTCAGTTTCTCTCTGCTGGTTTCCTGTCTGGACGCCTGGCGCCCTCTGCTGGTCCGTCCTCAGACGGCCTTCCTCCTCCAGCAGCCTCACCCTCATCATCCTCATCCTACCCCACCCCCACTCCACGTCTCACTCCGCTTTCTCTGTTTGTCCTCATTTCCCCTGGAGACCCTGAACGCACCACGCGTGGCGAGAGGCCGTCAGACGGACAGGAAGCTGGGGTCTGGCCAGCAGACTGGGCATTCATGAGCATCTCTGGGTTTAAAGCTCCGTTTGTCACTTTGGTCTCAAGTCGCTGCTTTTTGTTTGGTCGTGGAAGTTTTAAGTTTCACAGTTTGGGTTTAATCATTAAGTTTTCTTCACTTCCTGTTTTTTTTTTTTCTTAATTTTCTACTTTTAATTTGGTTTATTTAATCATGTCTGATATCTCTTCAGCAGTTTGTACGATTCGTCCTTATTTTCAGTTGTTTTTCAGTGAGATTTGGTCTTTCAGTGATTCTTTGATCGTTTTCCCTCATTTTGGATGATTTGTGTGTTTTTGCTCATTTCTCCCTCTTTTCGTGATTGTCCTCTGGTTTTTCTGAGTTTATTTCTCCTTTTTCTCTTATTTCTTTGTCTTCATGTCCTCTCAGTCGTGGTTTTTAGTGTGTGAACATCCAGCCTGAGGTCATTTTTTCTGTTCTTTAGGTGTATTTTTCTGTCTTCTTTCCTCATTCGGTCGTTTCTTGTGTTTTGGCCGTTGTTCTTCTCTCTGGTTTGAGCTCCTGTCCGTCACGTTTCCTCCCGCCTGTCGGGTTTCGGGTGGTTCTCGGAGCCTCCTGTGGCTCGCAGCAGGTCACTTTCTTCTGGTTTTGTGTTTCCGTCTCTTTCTCCGCTTCTGTTTTAAAACTCCTGAGTCTTTCAGTCTTTTCTGTGCAGCATTCAGTCTGAGTTTGGTCCTTGTGCTCACATGGAGTCGTGGAGCTGGTTTTTATCTCGCAGTGTCTTTTGTTCGGGGTTATAAACAGCCTGAAGCCCAGTTTGTTTGTTTGTTTGTTTGTTTGTTTGTTTGTTTGTTTGTTTGTTGCGGTCTGACGGCCTCCGGCTGCGTCTTGTCCTCTCCGGGCCTCCGTACATCCTCACTTTCAAACCTCTCATCACGTCTGGATGAGTTTTTGGTTCAGTCACCTCCTCCTCCCCCTCCTCACTGTCTGTGTGTTTCTGTCCTGGTGACCTTTAACCTTTGACCTCTTGCTGCTCTTCCTCTCTGCTCAGGGTCAGTATTGACCCGGCCAAACGGCAGACGGCCAAATCTGGTCCTGTCAACCCTTCTTCCCAGGGAGCGAAGACCCTTAGTAAGTCTCCGGCCCTCCAGTCTGTCGCCTGTCCTTCCTCCTCCTCCTCCTCCTCCTCCTCCTCCTCCTCCTCCTCCTCCTCCATCTCTCCCTGCTTCTCTCCATCCTCATGCCGTCCATCCAGTTATTCTGTCCTCCTCTCTTTTCTTTTCTTTTCTTTGGTTCTGCTCATGTGTTCGTCCAGATTATCCTCAGATTCCCTTCTTTCTTCCAGATTCAGGAGCAGAAGATATAGAGAGTTGTAGGAAGATGAAGATCTAGAGTAAGGGCCTGTCCCCCCCCCCCCCCCCCCCTCCCCCCTCCCCCCCTCCCCCGTCCCGGGTCGTGACTCCTCACAGCCTGTCCGGTCGACCTGGACCCGTCCAGTCCGTCAGTCCAGTCTCTGCACTCGTCCTCTTCTTGTCAGGACGTTGTTCTTGTTTTTCTCCGGGAGTCTCTTCCTCCTCTTCCTCTTCCTCCTTGTTTATCCGTGCTGCACGCTGCAGTGCATGCTGGGAGCAGAGAGGTGGTTTCCATGTGGTTTTTCCTGTCAGGGTCATATTTTCTCTGTTTGTGACGATTCAGCCACTGAAGCTTCTCCGAAACGCTGAAATCAGTTTGATCAGGTTTCCACTGATCCAGCGTTCAAACGTCCAGAGCGTCCAAACACACCAGGAGGACAAATGAGACGATGCACAGGTTTTCACTAAGAATTAGATATTTTAAAGCTACAAGGTGAGAAACATGTTTTCTTAAAATTGTTATTGTACATAGATTCAATATCTGGTTCATTTTATATATTTGATGAAGCTTTAAATGTTATTTTATTCTATTTAAATATGTGAAACGATAAAAGACCAAGTTAAAGTAAAACCTGAGGGTGTAAAATCATACATTACAAAGGGATACGTGAAGGCCATAAATGATTCAATTATAATAAAATTGAACTTAAAAAATGAAAAAGTAGGACATTTAAATAGAATAGAATAGGATTTATAATTGTACAGTTCCATTGGGGGGAAAAAGACATTTTAAGGGTTTTTTTTAAGTATTAATAAAAAGTAATCTTAAAGTAAAAATAATTTCTGTTGAAGTAAAAGTATCAAAAATAATGCAAATAAATCTTTAAGAGAAAAGATGAAATGTTAAAAAAAATTCATATGAAATTGCACAACGTTGTGTGAAGAGATTAAATGGATTTAACTATTAGAATTTAAGAAAACGTCTAGAAATAGAATAAGATCATTTTATCACTTCACAAATGTTTATTTTAAACTTCGTGTGTTCAGTTAGTTAAATTTCACTCAAGATGTTTTAGATTTTTACATTTTGATGATTTTTTTTGTCCTTTTGTGAGTGAAGAAAGCAAAAAGTCTGAATGTTTTTGGTGTGAACGTTGAGTTTGAGGTCTGAGCTGACGTCGGGTGAGGTGTGTGTGTGTGTGTGCGTGTGCGTGCACGTGCGTCTCGTCCAGCTTCCCTCTGAGGATCTGAGCCTCCATCTTTGTTTTCCTCTCTCATCTCCACTTGGTGTCAATGGAAGGAAAACCAGCTTCCATTTCTTCTTCTGTGGTTTCTTTCCTGGTGACTCACGTCGTCGTTCCTCTTCTCTTCTTAATTTATTGCTTCATGAAGATTTCACTGGATTTGTCATGTCGTAGATTTACATCGGAGCACAACCCACATCTCTCTTCTTCTTTCTCCCCCTCCTCCTCCTCCTCCTCTTTCTCATGTCCGATCTTCTTGTTTAGAGTCTCAACCGAGTTTGAGAGAAACGGGAGACTTGAGGGCTCAAGGTGAGGTTTAACCCCCCCCCACCCCCCACCCACCCCGTGACGGTGGGCTTCAGCTTGTGTTCGTCTGCAGCAGCATCCCCTCCGCCCCTCCCCCTCAGAGCGCTCCACCCCCTCCCTCAGAGCGCTCCACCCCCCCGGCCCGGTTGTCTGATCCAGATCTCTGCATAGCTCTGCAGGGTTTGCTGTGCATGGCCAGCTGTGCTGCTGCTGCTGCTGTTAGCATGTTAGCCTGTTAGCATGTGGGCTCCATCGCAGCATGAGCGTCCCGCCCCCCCCCCCAGACAGAACATACATGTTCAATATCGTCTTGTGAAAAACCCAGCAAGGCAGTAAGAAGCATTTTCAAGCTCCTCCTGCAGGTTTTTAACAGGTTTCCATGAATCCACTCAGTCATGTGTTGAGAAATCATTACATCAATTGAATTGCATTGAATTAAAAATAAATTGATAACAGAGGATGGAGTTTCTTCTGCTTTTGTTGACTTGAAGAAGTTAAAGTGACGCAATTCTCCACCTAGTGCTACAAAGTTGAATTACAGCAGTTTTCACTACATTTATCCAGTATTTTTCTGTTAAGATTTTCCAATAAAGTCAATATCGGAGTGAAATAGTTACCTGAAGTTACTTTCGGCCGTGCTTTAGGGTCTTTTGGCTGAAACAGAGTGGATGTCATGAGACAAGCAGGGTTTGAAAGTGTTTCTGGTGGGGAAAAAACTGATTTCTGCTTGAAGCTGCAATATGTAAGATTGAAACAGTTCCACATTCGCCCTCTAGAGGGTGCAGTGAGAGCTCTCTGATGGGCTCGGGACTCCGCCTGGTGGCGCAGAGCTGAATTACAGTCCGAGTGGAGAACAAGCGATCTGTTCAGTCTTACATATTGCACTATATTTTGACGACTTGTGCTTTTGGTGTGGGGACAGCTGTGGCCGAGGGATCGCTGAGGATCTGACCCCTGCGTGTGTTTGTGTGTGTGTGTGTGTGTGTGTGTGTCTCTCTCTCCCCACAGTCGCCATGTACCTGGGGATCAAAAAGGGGAAAACAAAGACAGTAAGCCCCGCTCCCTCAGATTCACTTGGAGTATGAGGACCACCAGCTCCATGGAGCCCTGCGACATCATGCGGGAGATTCGCAAGGTGCTCGACGCCAACAACTGCGACTACGAGCAGCAGGAGAGCTTCCTCCTGCTGTGCGTGCACGGCGACGGGCGCGCCGAGAACCTGGTGCAGTGGGAGATGGAGGTGTGCAAGCTGCCCCGCCTCTCGCTCAACGGCGTGCGCTTCAAGCGGATATCCGGATCATCCATCGCTTTCAAAAACATTGCTTCCAAAGTTGCCAACGACTTAAAGCTATGAACAAAATAGTTTAAATATATATATATATAAATACATACATAAATATATATATATTTAAGCTGTACAATCATCCAAGTAGCAGTTTCCAAATGTCTCTTTTTTAAAACAAAACAAAATCCAGAGTATGTATTGAATATTATAATGTATAGATTAAAGCTTCTGGCAATAATCACTGAATTACCTACTAACGGCCACACGGGGGCGACATAACCAGTTGAATATGATTTTTTTTTTTTTTTCATGCTGTGAATGTGGACGATGACGACAAACAAAACATTTCTGGTCTTATTTATTTCATCTTCTCCCCCCCCTCTCTCGTTCTCTCTCTCTCTCATTCTCTCTCTCGCTCTCTCTCTCTCTCTCCTGGAAAAAGAAAAAGGAAATTTACGTAGCGTTCAGTTTTCAGTGTAAATAATGTATCTTACTTTCAACACGGCTTCACCGCAGTACTCATTTTGTTTCATTTTTTTTTTCTTTTTTTGTATTTCGTTCAGATGTAGAGATGAAGCGGGGGTCTGTGTAAATGCCACATGGTTTGGGGGGGTCACTCATGTCTCAATTAAAGTGTCTGTCAACTGAACGTTGCGTCTCATTGCTTTCTTTATGAATGTGGAACTGTTCTGGGTGGAGTTTGCATGTTCTTCCTGTGTGTGTGTGTGTGTGGGTTTCCTCTGGTTCTCCGCCTTCCTCATGCCTGTCGGGTCAGTTGATGACCCTAAATCGCCCCTCAGCGTGCGAGTGTGGGTCCTTGTGTTGGCTTGAGAACTGTGATGTAAAACCCCTTCCCAGCCACAGGTGGCGCCATTGCAGCAGCTCCCCGCTGCCCTTCGGTTTAACCTCCAGACTGATCACTGAGAACAGCGCTGCTGCTTTCCCTGGAGATTCTTTTCCTTTTGGAACAATGAAAATTCTCTGAAACCCACATACTGGAAAATTAGAACCATTTCTAAATGTTTGATTTAGGATGAATATGAAATGTTCTGTAAACTTCTCAGTGCCTTGCTGTTCTCAAGGAGGGACGGATCCGTCCTCCTGAGGCTCCATTGGAAGTCCAGGGACCGGCCCTGCCCCCCCAGAGAATCATGTTCATCCCCACCCTCCACTGTTGGAGTCACTTGAAAACACCTTTGATGAAACATCCAAGAAGTGTCACTGCAGCAAGAACCTTTCAAACTTCCACAAGTTTAACCCAGAAATCCTCCGCGTTCAGTGTTGATCATTTCCAGTAATCACCTTCATATTTCATGCCTGAAACAGACTGGATTCAAACTTCCTCTAAAATGAACGTTTTGTTTGAGGTTTTCCTGAACTGCTTTGGTCTTCTCAGCTTCAACATGCTTGTTTCAGCAGAATCAAGTCAGTTTGTGTCCGAGAGTCTCCAGGATCTGAACCGACTCGTCTGCAGCGCTGAGGTGTCGTCACGTGGTGCGTTCAGGGACCGACTCCAGCAAGGAAATGGCTTCCAGCTGATGCAGTAAACATGAATTAACAGCTGATCTTCCTGGAGTCGCTGACGGAGTAAACATGAATTAACAGCTGATCTTCCTGGAGTCGCTGACGGAGTAAACATGAATTAACAGCTGATCTTCCTGGACTCACTGAAGGCATAAACATGAATTAACAGCTGATCAGTGATGAAGGGGAGTCGAAGCTTCAGTCTGCTTGAACCAGAATGTTTTATTCGTGTCAGATCTTCACCTTACAGGAACAGTTTCTTAAATACACAAACCCAAACTGCAGTACAGAGCATTCAGGACGGAGTCACTCATTCAGAGGGGGGCGGGGGTGGAGGGTCGTAGTAGTTATGGAGTTACTTCTGGGCGGGCATCAGGTCGTCGATGGACTGGCCCTTCTCCAGCCTCTTCTCCATGTCCACCAGCAGCTTGACGCCGTCCACCACCATCTGCACCAGCTCCACCTCGGAGAAGCCCAGCCGGTCGGCGTTGGAGATGTCGAAGACTCCGCCCACGGCGGCCGTGTCCACGCCCCCTGGAGACAGAACGGGTCAGTGAGGTCGGGACATTGACGCGACGCGGCGTGGATTCAGACGTCTGCTCACCGGTTCCTCGCTTCTGCAGGCGCAGCTTCTTCAGCACATCCTCGAACTTGGCGTGTTTGCTCATGTTGGGCAGCTTGACGTGGACGCCGGCGCGCAGCCCGGTGCCCAGGTTGGACGGGCAGGTGAGGACGTATCCCAGGTGCTCGTTCCACATGAAGGCGTGGCCTCGGTCCTTGAACAGGCTCTCGATCTAGACGACAGGAGCGGCGGTCAGTCAGGCTCGGAACAGCGGCGGCCGCCGGGGACGCAGGCCTCGCGTTTCCCCACTCACCTTTGTGAGCCCGGTGCAGAAGCGGGTGAACACCTCCCTCATGTTGCCGCCTTTCTGCATGGAGATGACGCGCAGGTGGTCCTCCTCGTTCACCCACACCAGGAACGTCTTGTTGTCATTGTGCCTGCAGACACGCTCAGGTTAACACAGTCGCACGCACACACGCGCATGTGTGCGCGGTGTAATGAAGCGCAGGGTTACCAGATGCCGCGGGCGTCGGGCCAGTCGCGGGCCCTCCCTGAGGCCAGCAGCAGAGGAGACACCGGCTTGTCAAACAGGAAGTGGTCGTCGATGAGCTGCTGCTGCTCGGCGTCTGTCATGTTCTTCAGGGCGTAGTATTTCCCCTTCAGGTCTCCGCTCAGAGAGTCCAGAGCTGCACACAAACACACACTGCAGGTTACACTCTGACCAGGTTCTCAGTGACAGGTTTCCTCAATCAGTCTTAATATAAAGGCATCTTATAGATTAAAATCCCAAAAAAAAAAAAAAAAAAAAAAAAAAAAAAAAATCACACTGTTGTCATTTCATAACGGAACATTGAACCAGTTTGTCGATAATTTGAACATTTTGTATCAAAGTTGGTTTTGTTGTTGGCCCAGCTGTTTGTGGTTTTGCAGCAGTGGACACTCGGTGAGGGGTTTTATGATTTACACTTGGTGACTTTCCTCCTGGAACTCCTGATTTCTGGGTATTGATCAGTGATTGGAAGCACTGCGTGTGTTTCACCATCAGCCACATGTTGTTCTACCTGCTCCCACTGGAGGGCGCCACTCTGCCACAGGACGGAGTCCTCCAGTGTCACGTTTCAATTCACGGAGCATCTTTGTGCTTCTTTACATAACAGTGTGTGGCGTGTGTGTGTGTGTGTGGTGTTACCCTCGATGGACAGGCTCTCCACGGCGCGGCGCTCCCCCCGGCTGCAGTGTGGCGGCAGGCAGAAGCCGCGGATGCTGCGTCCTGTTCGGACCCTGGAGCTCAGGACGTAGTTGGGGTCCAGGTCATCTCCTCCCTGAGAGAACAGACATGTCAGTCCAGGCTGAGCGCCCTGCCGGGGGGGTTGGGGGGTGGGGGTGGGGCTGGGGGGGGGGGTGGGGGGGTGGAGGCCGTACCTGCAGGTTGTCTGCGTTCAGGTCGGTCTTGTGCTTGTCGGACGGTTTGTATCCTCCGTGTCTGTCCTCGATGACGGGGTCCAGGAGGTCCTTGAACACCTCATATGTCTCCTCGTCTCCGGCCACGCAGCCCACCGTCATGATGAATGGGTGGCCTGCACAGGAGGTCAGAGGTCACACAGGGGGACAGGCAGGGGGCTGGGACACAGCATCCTGACTGCCTGACTGCTCTGGACTGTACTGGATTATCAACCCCGGTCTGACGACCCCGTCTACGGTGAAGCCGCTGGGTGTGGCCAGCCGCCTCAGCCGGACGTTCATGTCCCGGGTCAGGAACTTGGCCATGATGTGGTGCTGGAGGTCTGGAAGTCCTCCTCAGCAGGAGGCCTGTCCAGGGTCATCCTGGACATGCGCTCATTGCTGAACACAGACATCACCTGTCTCACTCTAACATCCTGTCTCACGTTCACGGTCAAACAGCAGATGACATAATAAAAGGAGCTGCAGATTATCTGCTGCTGCGTTATGCAATCCCTAATCTGCACGGCTTGCCCTGCAGGAGCTGAGCGTGCTGCGATAATGGAGGCCTGCTAGAGGACACGATGGAGGGCTAACTCTCCTCCCTCCACGTCTTTATCCTCTGTAAGGTCACAGTGCAGAAAGCGGCGGCCCGCGGCCCTCGGCGGGCGGGGCGGGGCGGATTACCTGGGTTATCCACCCCGGTCTGGATGACATCATCCAGGGTAAATCCGCTGGGGGTCTGCTTGTCCCGCAGCTGCGCGTACATTTCGGGGGTGAGGACCTTGGCCATGTGGTTGTTGTGTTTGCTGAGGTCCGGATACTCCTCCTCCGCGGCGAATTTCATCTTCAACTGGTTGTGCGTGTTACCGAAAGGCATGGCTGCTCCCTGAGCGGGGGGAGGGGATGGGGGGGGGGGGGGGGGGAGAAGAGACGGTGAGCGAAACGAACAAACCGCTGCGCCCGCACAGCAGACTTTACGGTACAGCACAAAGACGATGAAATGTCCCACAGCGCACGAGCCGCCTGAAGGCAGCACCGCTTCATTAGCTTAATCTCCTGCTTAGATTATATTAGCATGAACAATATGTCGCATTTTACCAGAAATCCCAGAAAAGACGCATTTCTGAATGAGATGAGCGGAATGGAGATGGATCCGTACCTGCTGTTGTCGGATTTGAGGGCTATTACTACTGGAGGTGGAGACAAATATTCCTATGTTGTTGTTTTGTTTGTTGTTGTTGTTTGTGGTGCCGATGAGCTCCAGCAGCAGCGGCGGCGTCCAGCGGCTCTCCGTCCGGAGCTCCGCCGCTCCGCTCGCTTTATAGCCCGCCGCTGCGCTCCCATTGGCCGCTATTTCTGCTCCATTCATTCAATTGGACGAGGCTCAGTCTGCTTCCTCACACTCGCGTCTCCCCGTTTATTCACATTTCCACACAACGACTACAATTAAAACCCACAATCAAATGACAGGCTGAAATAGACGGAGGTGCGCTCAAGTGAAGGATGTAAACCTGGTAATCAAGGGGGGAGGTGGGGGGGGGGGGCTGCGTTTAACCACTCATCAGAGGAAAATCACGTGCTTTCTGTTCCTACCGACATGTACATTAAAGATCATGGAGCATAAAACATGTATAGATCCCATCCTTCATATTTTCCCCCTGCAGCCCCTCAAACTGCCTGAAACAAAGGCTGTGCCCCCCCCCCCCCCACACACACACACACACACACACACACACACACACAAGCATCATCAAACATTCAGACACCAGCTGTCTGCTTTTCTGTTGCCCCGAAGGAGGATTTAAAACCCTCCCAGTACTACCTGGATCAGTATTTACAGTACTACTGACAGGGAATGTGCATTATTTTCTCTGTTTCACTGCTGAAACTTCACATTTCTTTGTTCCGGTGTGGATTTTGAACCTGACACGTTTTCTGTGCTGCTCAGCTTCTCTGATTTGTCTCAGATATTACATTTATTAATCCTAGTCAAGCATCGTGAGATAATTCACATGCAAAGATGGAGATTTCTATTTAAATACGTTTTAAATGGTAAATTGATTGTAATGGCCATCATTCCATAACAGGGTTAAAAATTGCTAAAATGGCTCAATTTAAAGCATATTCCAACCTCATGTGGCGGTAATTCCAGCATTGATATCATAAAATGATGATGTTACAGATATTTAGAGAACTGATTCCGGGGATTGAGCATAAGGAAACATAATCAGATTAAATGTGTCGGGGTTATTCCATTGTTCAACGCTCTGGGCGGGACTGAAGCCTCCTCCAGCTGGAGGCTGGATCCTGGACATTGTCTCCGGTGAAGATCCCCCGGTCACACGGCCTCCCTTTGTCCGTCCGGGCCTTTGTTTTCGTCGGATTGAGGCTTGGAACCGCATCCGGTCACGTAGGCTCCACTTCCCCCCAAAACAAGACCACGTGTGCGGGGAATGAATGGCCGGCTGTCACGGCGGAGCAGGCGTGCAGACCCCGGCCTCGGAGAGCTGAAAACACCCGGTTGCAGCGGACTCTTTCACCGCTGAGCGAGAGGAGGTAGGTGCCGGGGGTCCTAACGGCTCCGTGGCGGTTCGTTCACCGGAGGAAGCTTCTCGCGCGGAGGGTAACCGACGCTAACGGCAGCTAGCTTTAGCACAGTTAGCATCGTTAGCACGCCGAGCGAAACGACTTTTGAACAACTTCGAGCACTTTTTGCACTGCGACTTTCAATCATGTTTGACGTTTCTGACATTATTTAACAGACCAGTCAGTTATATTTCCAGTTAAGCTCGTACTTACCTTCATTTAGCGAACTTAAACCAGCCCTGTAGTAACTCGTGCTTAAATTGAAGTAAGTGAATAAAGCTTGAGAAGTTATCCTAAAGAGAAGTAACCCTTAACTACCGTATTTTCAATGCAGTCGGACATCTGTTCGTCTTCTTTCCTCCGATAAAAATCGTGAGTTGATCCGAGTTTACGAACCGCCTCTTGAACCAGCTTCAAACTGTCGCGTTTCAGTTTTTTTCACCGAAATTTGTACTGAATTGAATTAACGGTCACGTAGCCACGTGGTTACCATGGCAACGCGGGGTCGCGAATGTATTAAATAGGTTTATCTAAGAGACCCCCACGACCTCAGATTCATGTGGAAACTACATTAAATAATCGTTGCAGTGATTTAAACTACACAATGAATGAAAATATGGAGTTAAAATGACCACAAAGACACAAATCTCAGCCGTCAGACTGTAAGTTAATGCCACAGGAATACATGGAGGGTCCATCAACCCCATCCGTCCGTCCATCATCCATCCATCATCCAGTCATCCATCCATCACCCACAAACTCACCCATCCATTATCCATCCACCCTTCCATCCCCATCCATCCACCCATTCATCCATCCAAGGAAGCTCCACAGTGATCCAGACTGAGCACCAGTTATTGAAAATAAACTTTAAGACACAAAACGATTCAAAGTGACCACAAATGACCTTGGTTTGTCCTTCGTGCCGTAGACAAACGCCACCCATCATGAGCTTTGTGGAGTACTCGGACGTCATCCGGGATGGAGACGTGGCCATCGTTTACCTGAACCACACCTCCGCCATGCCCGTCAAGGTGCAGCAGGGCGCCCAGACGCAGACGCGCTACGGGGTCATCCGCCACTCCACCGACCTGATCGGCCGGCGCTACGGCTCCAAGGTCACCTGCAGCAAGGGCGGCTGGGTGCACGTGCTCCACCCGACGCCCGAGTTGTGGACGGTGAGCCTGCCGCACCGCACGCAGATCCTCTACACCACCGACATCGCCACCATCACCATGATGCTGGAGCTGAAGCCCGGCTCCGTCGTCTGCGAGTCAGGTAGGCGTCGCCGCCATCGTCCCTCCTACATGGTTCAGGTTTCTCCCAGTGCAGCTCTTTATTGGGATTTTTTAATGAACTTGATGAAGACGTGCGCGTGAGATTGAGGTGTGCTGAATCAGGGAGACGTTTGAAACATACAGGACGCTGGACCTCGAGGACCGGCGCCGCCTCCGCCGTTCTGCACCGTCTCATCCACCCCAGGATCCACCGGTCCGACACTCAGAGACCGTTAAGCCTCACCGCTTCAGGGGCAAGTCGCCGTCTGCAGTCACCCCTTCTTGTTTGTTGTAAACTAAAAGTTAGAAAGTGGCAAAGAAAAAAATGTGCGATGAAAATGTTTAAATATGCATAAAATCATGGGTAGAATCACCCTGGAAAACACTGAAAACTCTCACATTTAAAAACTTGTTCCAAGCATGTAGAAATCCATTCAAAATCCAAAAACACTGAAAATTCTTAAAGCATACAAAAACATACTTATAAATACACTCAAACCACAAGCAAGAATGCACTTGAAACTCACTGAACACTTGAAAGCATGCAGAAACGCATGCACACTTAAACATTCTTAAAGGTACAGTAAGTGAGGCTTTCCCATTGTTCACCTGTCATTGAAGAAACGTTCTCTTTAAACAATCGGTTGTCTCCATCCATAAATGTCTTGGTAGAGTTTTTTTTTACTTTCAAAGTGAGAGTTCTGGACGGAACAACTTCGGTGGGCGGGGCTGGACTGTCACACTTCCTGGTTCCAGAGCTAGTCATATGTGAGTTCCCGAGGTTGCCAAACAAGCAGCGCAGTGATCCGTATTTTGTGACTGAACCGTCAGCCGACTGGAGCGGCGTTGTGATACAGGTGTATGCGCATGACACCAGCAGAGTGCATGCGCACCCCGCGCCACTAGGTCGATTGCACCTCAACAGTCTAAACTCACTGAACGCTCTCAATCTGGCAACCTGCACGACCCTCTCTGGAGAGGACGAGGATGAGGGGGAGCGATGATATGTGGTGTGGTGTAATGTTACTTATTGGACTTTTGAAAACACGCTCAAACAAATGCAAAGATAAATTTGGCACACGTGCAGTAATGCGTTCAGAACACACTCTGACAGTCAAACAGGACACACACCAGCTGTTTGGGCTTCAGAGGTGCAGCGGTACAGATAACCCACGGTACAGTCCGGACCTCGGTTTTTGCGCCACGGTTTCGGTTCGGTACGCTACACATTTTGTGCATAAAGAGAACAACTTTTTCGCCCAAAAAATCTCCTTTATTTTGCTTGTCAGCAGAAACTGCATTTCACAGTAAACATTAACAAATAACATGATCACTGGTGTCCTGTATAATATCATGTGCTTCTCTCATGATAACAGATACTGAACAGAGTATTTTCAAATAATAAATTGCCTCTTATTGACTGCTTGTATACATTACACAGCAGTATAAACAGAAGTTTACCCACACCGGAGATTTAAACCAAGCTGCTGCCTCGTCAAAGTTCTGTCTCTCAACTCCTGCGCTCTTGCTGGACATGCCTTCTGTAAGTATGAGGCGCACTCAAAGTGGCCAGATTTGTTCAGTAAAATACGTGATAAAGTCGATGTGTTTGGAGCCACCGGGATGATCGGGGCATGCTGGGAGTCTCACCTGGGTTTGGGAGCAGAAAAGCCCAAAACAGCACTTTAGGAACAAGCAAAAAAAAAAAAGATAAATTATAATCCCCCAACTTACGACTGCCGACATGACAAGCAACTTTCAAAATAAGAAGCTGATAATTAGCAGACCTGGCAACTATTGCTGCACTTTGACCCGGCTACAGTTACACCAGCGTGTGAGCGTGAGCAGCAACACAACAGCAGCTGGCCGGTAAGCTCGCGGAGGGAGAGGGGTTTTTTTTTTTCCGTCCAGACAAGCGCATACACTAAATTCATGAGAGCAGGAGAGCCTCTCCGAGGAGCAGCCCTCCCCCTGAGGACGGCGCTTTCGCGTCCGGTGGAATTTGGGGGTTAAACGATGGGCTGGAAAGCAGCCGTGTAAAATGAATCACAAAACCGAAAAACCGCGGTCCATTAGGGCGTTTTGTCCTGTGCCCAGCGGACTGAACGGTTCAATGTTTTGCCGCAATGTTTTGCATCCCTATTGGACTTGTGTCCGTTTTTGTTTTTTTGTTTTACTTAAGTCAGATTGTTGGTGTGTTCTGGAGCTGAGCCTGCTGCAGTCCGGCCGACTCACACACTGCTCCGTTGTGCTCGTCTGCTGCATTTTTAATGAACCATGAAGACCATGAAGCACTGAATCCAGTCGTGGATCTATAAATACGCCACTGTAGCCAGTCAGACACAGGAATGTAACACTAACCACTTGTTTCTCAGTGTTAAAAATACAAGACATTAAACGGCAAAAGAATATTGAGCCTGAAGCTCATTTGGCTGATCCCTGAGATCGTTTCTGGAGGCAGGTTTTACTGCAACACCAGTCTGGATGCACCATCTGACGTGCGGCATCAGGTCCAGACGCTCGTCTTTCTGTCGATTCAGCTGAATCCGGATCGCTTCATGTGAGCTGGACGAGCTTTACAAGGCCGAGCAGAGCGAGAAGCATCCACACCTCAGAGTGCAAACAGCAAAGGTACACCTGTTATCTGCACAGCGACGGAGGTGCTGCATGAGTCAGCTCTGTGTGTGTGTGTGTGTGTGTGTGTGTGGGGTGGGGGGGGGGCTCTGCGGCGCCGATGCAGTGTTCAAGTGAAAATGGGAACGTCTCGTTGCGTGTGCTGTCCGTTCAGACGACAACGGTGCTCAGTCGCACCAGCTTCTTAAAGGGCTCTGTCGCCCTGGAAACGATCGAAATGCTTGTTAGCCAACCTTCTCTGAAACGAAAAGATAAAAACGGAAGTTTTTCACCTGAAACATCGTGTAAACGAGTCTGAGTCACATGGTTCCCTTTAATCTTCAAACAGTAGAGATGCTCTCCTGATATTTCAACAGTTCTTCATTGTGTCGAAAATGTGAATATGATTGGATAAATTGGAATACAATCCGACCGCGATTGGGCTGTGAGCCGCAGTTTGAACAAACCTGACGTCGGTTCATTTGAAGTGTGCTGTTGTGTCTGTGGTTGGTTGTTGCACCGGAGTGTTTAGAGGTTTAAGTTTAGCTTGAGATAAGAGCTCGTCCCGAATGTTTTCATCCTGGCCCATAAACGGAGATTCGGTGGACTGGAGCCTGACTGCTGATGACTGGGAGTGAAATAGTCAGATGAAGTGAGAAATGCTGCGTGAGGCAGATGCAGGAGTTCAGTCTTTTGTCCTGAATGGAGCTCAGTGCTGATGTGCTGAAGGACGGGCCGGTTTAAACCCCCCCCCCCCCCCGGTCGACGCCTTCCAGCCTCCTCCAGATGTTTTCACCCCCAGACCCTCAGCTGCCGGCGCTGAGCATCATGGGATTGCTCCAGATGTGTCTGTCGTTACGTAACGTGGCCGTCTTGGTTTTATTTCCCGTTTCTGCGCTCGCTGCCTTCACTTCCACTTCTCTCACCGTGATCACGGCGAGCGTGTCGGAGTGTTTTTGGGCTGCGGCGCCCCAGGGACGGGTGGGGGTGGGGGTGGGGGTGGGGGTGTTGGGGCCGGCGTGTGTTTGCTGCAGTGCCTCGTCATGCTTTATGGCCCGCCGCCCTGCGCATGTCGCGGTATGGATCGACTGGGTGTGTCGTGTGGGGGCTGGAGGGGGCCTGGAGGGGGGTGGGGGTGGAGGGTCTCTGGTGATGGATGAGCTCAGGCTACAGTCTGATTAGTCAGCACTCAGGGCTGCAGCCTGCAGAGGAGCCTTGCTGTCCGCAGTCCGTCACGCTGCTCCACGCCAGAACATGCAGGAAACGGAAACGAGGCGTCTGACAGCAGATGAAACGGCCTCTATTAAACGGCCGTTTGATCAGCGCTAATCGGCCTGCGTTAGCGTTGTGTGTGTTTGTGTGTGTGTCAGCTCAGAGCTTAGAGGTGATAATGCTCCCGATCCGTCCGGCGGGGCTCAGGCGGCGTCCGCTCTGCTACCGCAGTCACCTGGTGCTTCCTGAAGGTTCGCAGCTAATTATTCACACAGCCTCTCTGTGCCTTCACACCTGTGTGAGATCTGCAGTGCACACACACCCGCGAAGTGTTGAGGCAGAGCGAGGAGGCTGTCGGTTCAACAGGAGCATCAGTGTTTCTGACTGAATGAGTTCGATGCGGTGAAGCTGGGCTCGTCCAGAGCAGGAACACCGATTGTTTCACGTCCTCGTTCAACAGTAGAGAAACTGTCAGAGGGAAAACTGTTCCACCAGTCTGCTGCAGGATTTCACAGCTTTTCCACAGATACGAAGAGCAAGGCGTGCTCAGTGTGTGCGACAGGAAGCAAGTGGTTTTTGGTGTGTGGAGATTTAAACAGACTGAAATTCTCAGCTGCTCTCGGTGTGTGTGTGTGTGTGTGTGTGTGTGTGTTAGCACAGTGACTCACTTTTAAATTGGTTCGTTTTTTGAAACTAACGTTCATAAAAGTTTCCATTAATGTGAAGATATTTCGCCGGAAGATGTGTGAAGCTGAAGTCTGACAGTTGAAAAGTTCAGGAAACCACACGGGTAGCTCGGTCTTCGATGGTTTACATGACTGCTGCAGTTTTCACTTCTCTGCCGCGTCGACCGGACGCTGGTTTTGCTTCTCGCCGTCCTCGCCGCTCCGCACGGAGGAACCAGACCCAGAACCGAAAGCAGACGTGAGTCAAAGGTCAGATGGAGTCTCACGTCTGCATCTGCTTCCTCCTCTCCTTTTAAGGCCTGTGGCGGAGGCTGATTGCCGATCGGACGCCACTTCCTCAAATAAGATGAAGCTGTGAAAGAAGGCGCGATGGCGGCTGATTCAGTTCCACACCCGCAGGACCACGAGGTCCGAACTCGGCAGCCGTCCTGCCGGTTCCGTCTCCGGGTGAAGAGATGTCTGTGGTTGTCGAGCAGAGAAAGAACTCTAACAGTCCTTCACAGACAACACAGCAGACTGACAGCTCAGCCTCTCGTGGGCCCGATGGTCTGGACCATCAGTCACGTTTGGTGTCAGTGTCCAGATGTGACTGGCGACAGTTGTTTCTTTTCTCCAGTTCTTTTACAAGTTTCTCGTTCTGTACTCTTTTGTTTTCTGTTTTTTGCTTTAAATTCTGTTGTGGACTTTTATTTTTCTCTTTGCTGGATTTGACGTCTCTGAATGTCTCCAGTCATTTTCTTCTCTGTGGTGCTGCAGCAGCTTTCTGCTGCCAAACAGAGACATCTAGTGGCCACAGATTGGGGGATGTGTTTTGGTATAGAAATTAAAAAATGTTTTACCTGTTAAAACCCTCTCCACACTAAGGCATTTTTCTCGAAATTACTATTCCAGTTAAAATGAGTATATCTCTGCAACCACAAGGTCTATTTGAAAAGTTTGGTGTCAGTATAAAGATAACACGTGAGCTTTATGGAGAAGTGTAAAAATCGTATATGTGTTGCTGGATACGAGCAATAAGATGGCACATTAAATTTCAAGCCTCGCCCAAAAAAAACCCACTGTCAGCATGAGCAACTCACTGAAATGATGATGAATAAGCTATAATTCTCTTTCAAACCAAAGTCCAACATGTTGACATTGTTTCTGCAAAGACCTGCTCTGCTAAAGTGAAGCAGTGCAGAATTACAGAGGGTTTTCCAAAAAAGTTCATGCGAGGATGCCAAGGTGCCAATTCGGCACCATCTGTGCCATCTACATTTTCTCATGTGCAGTACGTAATATTCCATTTCTAGATCACTAATGGTGATGAGTAGAGTTGGATCCAACCATTTTTGGCATATTTTTGAAAATTCAGCTACACACACACACGCACAGAAACCCCCTATCTTATGTACTTAATTTCAAACAAAAAACACATGAAGCCACTACATTTTCAACACACATTTATTTATACTAAATATAAAAATATAAATAACCAAAAACAAGTCAAACCAATAGAAATATATAAAACACACATGAAAACAAGTGGAAAAAACCAGTATAACTAAAAATTAATTACACCGAAAAACCAATCCAATCCAATACAAATATATAAATAACAAAAACTAGTCAATTCAAACCATCAAACTATTTATAATTTTTGACTATTTACAAGTTTTAAAACAAAAACATCGTTTTATGTTATTCTCCATTGACTGCGCCCCCTAGTGGTGCGTTCCCCGTGCGCCATGCGCTCTGGTCAGATACACGGATCCTGCCCGAGTCTCAGGGCGCATGCCTGTATCTCAAAGACGGGTTGGCCGAGCTCGACAAATGACCCACCCCTGGATAGCTTGAAACCAATAGAATGCAGTCGTGCCCACGTGAAAATGACGGGCAGCACCTATGGCCAATCAGAACCAGCCAAACACGAGCCGTCACAACAGACGGGCTTCGTCATTGGAAGATCGTCAAGGCTTTGTGTGGCTCCTCAAATAGTCTATCAGTATCAAGACCACGTGATTTTGTTACCACGGAAGACATGTTTTTAAAAAGCGCTGTGGACGTACGGTAAAATGATTTCTAAGGAGAAACCATGAAGGTAATATCATTTTTTATAACTGGTTTCTGGCTGAGCGGTTTTTGTTTTGGCTGTGGAAACGCTGTTATCTCCCGAATGCTTCGGTTTAGGGGGTCGTGCTGTACATGGTTGGAATCGGCAGAGTCTGGGGTTTCGTTGGACATATAATATGTCCAGATTGAAAGCGGCGTTTCTGCTGTGGAGACAGAAATGTTGTACAAACGTTGCAGTTGTGGAATGTATCTACGTTTCACATGTTATATTTCATTTAGCTTTAGCTTTAGATGTGTTTTGTACATTGTCAAACGGTTTGTGCTGACTTGTAGCCTGGCTTCTTAGGTTTAATTTGATACCCAGCATGGCTATAATCTCTGTGATTAATGCATCTTTTATGACTGCTGTTGACGGGTAACAGTCACGAGGACCCTGATTAGGGTCCCCCCGGGTTTGAAGGGTTAAGATGATACATTTAGAACAAGAACAATAAACTCTAAATTTGTAAACCATTTTAAATAAAGCCCGATAAAAAACAGTTACTTTTTTTTGTATTTTTTGGGATAATGGTTTTATTCTGAAAGGTTTATGGAGAAAATGAAAAAATTAAAGACACAGATTCTCAAAGTTTTCCATATTTGACGTCACACGTTTATAGACCAGGTTTTTGGAAATGAGTCGGTGCTCTATGAGCCCACCTGGTAAAAAATTGGAGAAATGAATTGAAATGAAGAAAAAAAAGATGTTGAAATGAAACATGTTGTTAAAATCTACTGATAGAAGAACCCAACATGGTGGGAACGCCCGGGTTAAAGCACTGCGCTCCCGTGTGAGATGAACTTGAGCGTCCTGCTGACGCTGGAGGTTTTCCCGCCCCGCCTGGCCTCCGTCCACTTTTCATATCGGCGTGATCACGGAGGGAAGTGTCTCGGTCAGCATGTCGGCGTGCCGATCGATCGAACATGCAGATTGATTTCAGACGGAGCCTCTTCACACTGAACAGCCTGTGCGGCGGTCTAACAGAGGAGCAGAGTCGGGCTGTTTGGGAGGACCAGAACCAGAACCAGAACCAGAACCAGAACCAGGCGCTTTGCAGGTGAAACGCGTCTCGTTTTTCACCTTCCGGCTGTGAAACTGTTGAATGAAGCAGTTTGTTTCCCTTCAGCTTCACAGCTCAGTCCATCTTATTCTTCACGGTTTTGTGAAAGTAGATGAAAAGCCACTTTATGAGGAAATTGTGTTTTATGCTGGAAGGTGAAGGACTTTCTGAATAAACCATCTACACGTTATGGCCTTTTGTGTTTTGGAATTAAGTTTGATGGACATGTTACTAACAAGTTGTTCAGAGTCTTTTATGGGGTTGTAATTCACTGATTCACTGTTTTTAAGTGAAAACTCAGCATTTCTTGTGTTTTCCTCCCTGAGAAGTTTTGTGTTTACAAGTCAACGTTCTGAGAAGGATGCAGCGAGCGTGGCAGGCCGCTGAGACGGCGCCCGAAGTGTCCTGAAATCTGCGTTTTGAGTGGCTCTGAGCAAACGAACCCCAAAAACACATCGGAAGCTTAGTGTCTTCGCTGGAAGTGGTTGCCGTGGAAACGTGCCCCCCCGCTGCAGCCGTCTAAACCTGCATCAGCTTCACTGCACGGCGGTCCGGGCAGAACGAAGCCGTTCCGCTCCGGCGCTCAGCATTAGCATCTCCTGTCACCTTGGCGTAAACAAGCTAGCTCGCCTCTTTCTTGGTCACTCAGCAGCTCTCCCCTCGTTTTGTGTGGCGCTTTTTGAAAGTCCGTCCACACGTCTCCATCCATTGACCGTTGTTCGCATCCGCTCGCCATCCGGCGAGGTTTGAGCCGCTCAGAGTGCCGCTGTGGGGTAAACACTGTCCTCTTTGTCGCCTGGCGAACAAAGACGGCGGTGATGTAATGTCAGCAGCAGGAGGAGGAGGAAGGGGAGGGGAGGGAGATGGTCCCGGACCGCAGGGTCACGTGACGCCTTTCCCCTTCAGCGCTCCTTCAGTCTCTCCACATCAGCGGCCTTTGTTCGCAGCGGAGGAGCGTCCACTTCTGGACGGAGTGGCGTGAAGACGAGTGCGGCGCTGACAGGCTGACGGAGGGCAGAGAGAAGCTTTCATCCACCTTCTCAGCGCCAGCGTCTCTCTCCATCACCTGCTTTAATCTGAGGTTATTCCAGCAGAATATATGCTGAGATGGTGTTTTCACAAATAAACACAGAGATTAACACACTTTTAGCTAGAATACGTCATCAAATCTTTAAAATGAGCCCAGGGGGAAATGTATCACACACACACACACACACACACACACACACACACACACACACACACACACACACTCTCTCAGGTTATCTGTGTTGTTTATCACAGCGAATCAGTGATTACCAGGTCGTCGGTGTGAATGAGGATCGGTGAACTCTAGGGGTGGGACGAGACACAAATTTCACAGGACGAGATGTCTCGCGAGACTGAGTCCACGAGATCGAGACGACACGAGACGGGGGGGGGGGGGGGGGGGGGGGGGGGGGGTGCTGAGGTGTGGGGGGCAGCGCGGTACTCACATGCAGCGTCGGAGCATGGAGTGTCGGGTCGGAGTGCCCCTTGTACAGCCACGTTGCCCTCCGCTCTGCACTGCGCCCGATGCGGCTGCCTAGTTCCCCTATTCCCATTCAAACCGCGGCGCACAGACGACGCCATGACTGCATTTGCACTTCATGCCACTAGGTGCGCTGTTTGCATGTTCAACCTTATTTTACACAGACACCACAGAGGAAGAAGGGCGCCGCAGCCGCTGCAGGCTCTCTCTGCATGCTGTTAGAAAAAGAGTGTGAGCCGGTAAGACGTGGTAAAATGTGCATTGATGCGATGCACCGTTTTTTCAATAAAAGAGAAGAACTGAACGATCGTTTCCGCACATTTTCTTTACGTCGTATCAATTAAACTGTATCACAAGTAGTTTGTGGACTCAAAAGACCAAGATTCCTTGCAGATAGAACATGCGCAGAACAGTATTTCATGTCCTTTTCGACCGGACTTTTAAATATGAATATGAGCACATTCAGGGGTTTGCACGTGTTTATATGGCTGTGCGCCTTGTAATGTATCATTCCGTCAATATTCCAGTTAATAAAGAGTTTTTGCCTTGATATAAACGTACTTAATCTCGCGGCATTCGATCTCGCGAGATCTCGTGACACGAGATCTCGTCCCATCCCTAGTGAACTCTCCTGGTAAAATAAAGGTAAAATCCCTAAATGACCGTCCGTCTGTGGCGTTTCCAGGTACGGGCAGCGGCTCGCTGTCTCACGCCATCCTGCGCACCGTGGCGCCATCGGGCCACCTGCACACGGTGGAGTTCCACCAGCAGCGGGCGGAGAAGGTGGCGGAGGAGTTCCGGGAGCACCGCGTGGATCACCTGGTCACCGTCAGGAACCAGGACGTGTGCCGGGACGGCTTCGGCGTCACCGGGGTGGCCGACGCCGTCTTCCTGGACATCCCCAGCCCCTGGGAGGCGGTGCCGCACGCCAAGGCCGCCATGAAGAGACAAGGTCAGAATCAACCATCAGTACGTCTTTTAGTCTGAGGAAATCCAGCTCGGTGAAGAAGCTTTGATAAAAGACCGAACGTCTTCGAGTCAGCAGCTTGTTCCGACTCGTAACCGGGGCAGACGGGAACATCCAGGGTTTGGTGGTTGTGGTTTCTGGGTTTTCATGTGGAGGTGGGGCGCTCAGCGGTGGAGAATAAACCTGTTTTAGTCGGTGGCTGCCGGCTGCTCTGTGGATGAGTGTTTCCTGTCGTCTGGAGCGTCTGACCGCCGCTCCACGCCGACAGGACCCGTGTTGTTCTGAGTGACTCGTGTCCTGCAGGACTCGTGTTGTCTGACGGCTCACACATGCGGCCTCCGGCTCACAATCAGCACCACCTGACGATGACTCCTGCGTGACTCGGCCCGCAGCAGGAGCATGACTGTGACCGAGCACATTTTAAAATACCAGCCTATCAGCCCCCCCTCCCCTCGTGGCCCCGGGCTGCTGGCCCCGCGCTGCACTCACAGCCGCCATCGATCGCACCTCGCAGCTCATTAACTCGCCCTTGTGTCGTTTTCTCCGTCCGTGGCAACGCCACACAAACCGGGCTGCTGAGGCAGGAGCGGCGGCGGCGGCGTGTCCGGGCAGGTCGGAGACTCTCTGAGGGGGTCGCCAACCAAACAGGAAGTTGTTGGTGTTGAGAGCTCGTAGCCACTCGTCCTGGATCCGTTCACCAGCAGCGATGAGCAGGTTACCGAGAAGGTTTACTCGTAGTGAAAGAACAAGAGAAAGAGCACTGTTATTAAGAAGAACCAGCCTGCAGGCTCAGAGCTCCTCTTATGAGCTGTTCTTCTAAAAAGTAGTCTTGTTTCAAATCAAGCATACATTGACTCTTCGGTACCACTGAGTTACTGATTAACTCTTGAGTTAATAGACTCTTTCATTGTCTCCTGTTGCTGATGAATGATCACTCAGCAACACACCAGCAGGATACATGATCACAGTCTGGACGTTAGAGGAGGAAGATGCTCTGTAGTCTGATGTTAGAGGAAGATGCTCTGTAGTCTGATGTTAGAGGAAGATGCTCTGTAGTCTGATGTTAGAGGAAGATGCTCTGTAGTCTGATGTTAGAGGAAGATGCTCTGTAGTCTGATGTTAGAGGAAGATGCTCTGTCGTCTGATGTTAGAGGAAGATGCTCTGTCGTCTGATGTTAGAGGAAGATGCTCTGTAGTCTGATGTTAGAGGAAGATGCTCTGTAGTCTGATGTTAGAGGAAGATGCTCTGTAGTCTGATGTTAGCTGAAGCTGTATGATGCAGTGGGATGAAGGTTAAATCTTCCAGCAGGTCAGATATTGATGTTAAATCCGCCGTGTTCCTCCTGGAGGTTTCTCTCTGGATCACCTTCCTTCAGACTCGCTGCGACGCCGCAGACAGTCTGACTCCTGTGAGAATTTCAATATTCCCGATGCACTTAAATGCAGCGTGACTTCACAATATAAACCCCAATATGAAGAGGAATGCAGGATGCTGCCCTGCAGCTCTCCCACCTCCTCCTCCACTCCCATGTATGGTGCCCCACACACACACACACACACACACACACACACACACACACACACACACACTGAGATACAGATAAATAGCAGGCCGATGTGGCGGGGGAAGCGTCCCATGACCATACAGGGCGATGCTGCGGAGCCGGGCTCCGTAAGGAGCGGCTTGTTTTGCTCTCCGGCGGTCGGACTGGATGTTTCCTCCAGCGAACGCCGACACAACGAGCCGGAGAGAGTTTGAGATGCCGAGGAGCCGTGAGCCTCATACTGAGCAGCCTGTCTGTGAGCAGATTTACATAAGAAATGCTGCTGTGTTCTCAGGCAGGTCAGTGGGGGCGAGGGGGGGGTTGGGGCAGGGGGGGGGCTCCACCAGGACTTATTAGACACAGGAGTCAGTGTTACCCCAAATGCACCGCACACCCAGGGCGCCCCTCGCCCTGCATTGACCCCCACTCTGTCTGACCTCTAAGGATTAGTGATATTGTCTATTTGAAACCTTGACACCTCGACATTGTTTTCAGTGTTTCTGTCATTTCTGTGTAGACGTCAAACTTGTTCTGAACAGATTCATTTTCACTTCAGGACTTGTGCCGTAAACTGGGCCCCCAAAAAAAATCCCAGCTGACCTCAGCTGTGTGAATGACCAGATGAAGGAAACAACCTGTTCAGGTTTATTGAGTAGACAGAGTTTACAGCCACCTGTCATGTAGATGATGAAACCAATCGTCACACATGAGCCAGCAGAAAAAGGAAAAACTTCGCGAAGGAGTGAAGGAGCAACTCCTGGGCGGGGTCACGTCATAACAGACGTCTCATGCTTTTTAGTCCTGTCAGAATGGAAATAAGTAACCAGTCCGGTGAATAAAAGCCATTCATGTGAGGTTTTCCCGTGCTGGCTGCAGAGTGAGGGTTTATTTCTTCATCACTGAGGCCCAAAGCTTCTCAGAGGAAATGAACCGTTGCTGGGAGCCGATTCTCTGCAGCGAACTCAATGTGAGACCAGAGGCAGTGAAATATTGCCCACTTTTCTGTTTTTTCTCTTCTTCCCTCCCTCTCCAAGTTGTAATTCTCCTCATGCTTTGGCCTTCTGCCCAGGAATCAATGCAGAGCTCCCCCCAGCTCTCCTCCCCCTCCCTCCCCCTGACTCCCCCCACCCCTCCCCCTCCCTCCCTCCCTCCTCTCTAAGTGATATTATTATGCAAGCATAAAGCAAACATGTCCTATGAACTCAAACACTCAGCAGCCCCAGCTTTACAGCGTTTCTGTCCCGTCTGCAGCGGGACAGCTGATGTTGGACGGACGGACGCCCCCCCTCCTGTGTAACCGTGGACCAGGCCGCTCCCTGTGCGTCCGTCCCGGTTGCTAGGAGACCGTTAAGTTGTGTGTTTGTGGCGGTGTCGGAGCAGAGCGCCGGCCATCCCAGACACCCCGAGTCTCTCTGCTCGCTCCATTTCTGGCCTCGCCTCGCCTCCACCGCCTTTTCATGAGTCTGACGGTGCGTTCAAGAGCGGCCGGGAAGCGGGAGAGTCTCGCTAAATTATACATCAGACTGGGAAAACGGGAAGCTTTCCAGAGCGCCGAGAACACTGGACACGGCTGCATTTGTGAATCCTCATGGTTCTTTCCTCATAATGAATGAACCAGTCCTGCCTCAGATGACGTGAAAACAGCTGAACTTCTGCAGCTCAGCCAGTGTGAAAGAAAACAAGATAATTCTCTGTTTAATGTGGATGAAATGGGCTTCTCTTTACTTTTAATGGGATTGACTTATTCAGTGTGAAAAACCATGAAAGTTCCAGACCTATGAAAGTATAATTGTTGGTGAAAATTTTGACTGAAGATGAAAAACTGAATTTGCCTTCTGAGTTGTAAAACCTTTTCCTCCTCAGAAAGCTTTTTTGCGGATGATTTGTTGGTTTATATTTTCACTTGGAGTTTTAAATGAGGCATCGGAGAGCTCTTTGAACCTCAGGCCCAGTTTACAGTGAAAACTCTTCACTTTTGAAAAGTTTCATGTTCGAACCTGGTTAGCATGAGCAGCAGCAGCCTTTCAGAAAGGTCTCGTTTCCATCGCGACAGAGTCGGAGCATTTTCAAAAAGTTGCATTTTCAGGGATTCCGAAGACCATTGTCGTGAAAACAGACGCCAAGGACGCCGCCCAGACCACAGCTGGACCGCAGCTGGCCTCAGACCTGCTGTTGACGTTAGTTTGTTCAGGCAGAAGCGTTTTGACGGCCGTCGCTGCGCTGCGAGTTCTCCGGAGAGCGGCCTGCTTCAGAAACGCTCCCGACTTCAAAATAAAATGTCCTGAGCCGCTTCCCACCGGCTGAATTCTGAGAGGCGCGTCGGGCCCCTTCAGGTGTCGAGGGCCCCGGACCCCCGATCGGGACCCTCTTAGTTGCAGGACTCCGTTTGTTTCTTCAGCCCGAGACTCGTCCGCCGCAGCTGCGCCGCTCAGGCGCATTCCTGGGTCTCCGGGTCAGCCGGTGAAAGTGTTCTTGGCCGGCCGCCGCGGCTTCCCGCCGTCTCCACCGCGGGGTTCCGCTCGAAGAGGAGAAGGCGCCGCCGGCAGGTGATCCCAGCTCGTTAAGACGCCGTCTCTTCCCTCTCGTGATCCTCCGCCGGCGGAGTGGGGCCCCGGGTCGCTGGATCGTTTGGTCAGGAAGAGAATCTGCTTCAGAACGGCTCCATGGTGCAAGAAAAACTCGGTAGTACGGCGGGTTCCCTGGAGTCAGATCCAGTTGACTCGGCCCGTGGTGGAAAACAGCTCTGGATGATTTATCTTTGGGATGTTTTCAAGCACCGTCTCCTCAGACGGAGAAATAAAACCTTTGACGGTCTGAGAAGGTTTGATTCCCTCCAAGGAGTCTCTCCATAAATATCCAAGCAGGGATTGCAAACAGTGTCTTTTTTTTTTTTTAACTGTAATCTCCATTCATAGATCAGTACACTGCTGAGAAAAGTGAAGCTAAATCCACTGAAACCCTCAAACCTGATTACATGAAGTATTTGATCAGGTAAAGAAAAACGCCAAAACTATTGTCGGTACAGACTGGACAGAATCCTGATAAAATAGTTAACTTAATTAGCGCAACGTAGCAGCTAGCTACAAAATGAAATTCTGTACGTGTAAAAATGAAATGATTAAATATTAACTGTTTGATGCGTTTCGTAATGCTGCCATACTTTTTATTTCAAGGGACGTTTTTCTCTTTGACTGCTCATGTGATTCTAAGTGTACATCCCAGCTGGGACCACTAGGTGTCTCTGTGTGACACCCGACTGTTGCTGCAGTCCCACAGAAAAACAGCCATTACGACTGTATTTGATTGACAGAAGAAAAAAAATCCGCAGCAGAAATGAAAGTAAAAATGGAAACCAGAGTTAGAGACGATATGAGAGAAAGCTGAGAGGGACGGGAGGGAAGAAACTGTTACTGTGATGAAGAAAACAGACTAATGGAGGGTTAAGAACCATGACGGAAAGAGCCGAGGAACAAATCGACAGGAGGTTCGGGAACAGCAGCTGCTGGACCGGGATTATCTGGAAGACGTGTTTATTCCTCTCCATGACGGACGTGAGTTATATTCCAGGAGATACGGTCATTTATGTGGCGACGGTGTTTTTAATGCAGCAGCCGGCTGTCTGGCTCTGAGCCGCGAGGAGACGCTCTTTTCACTTCGAGAGTCGGAAAGTTAAAAGTTTTAATCTGCTGAGACGGCAGAGATGCAGACACTGAGATGTTGCTGGAAAGGGAGTGTGGCGGTAACTGTGGGGGGGTCACTGTGATAGTGGTGGTCCTATTTAGGAAGGGGCATTACGGTTATGGCGGTCTTTTTTGGGGGGCAGTGTTCTAAAGGTGGTCTTGTTTGGGGGAGGGGGCAGCGTTGTTGTGGTGGTCTTGTGTGGGGGCCAGAGTTGTGGTAGCGGTGGTCTTGTTTGGGGGCCAGTGTTCTAAAGGTGGTCTTGTTTGGGGGCCAGTGTTATAAAGGTGGTCTTGTTTGGGGGGCAGTGTCCTAAAGGTGGTCTTGTTCCCTGTCTGTCCTGCAGGTGGCCGCCTCTGCTCCTTCTCTCCGTGCATCGAGCAGGTCCAGAGGACGTGCCAGGCGCTTGCGGATCAGGACTTCGAGGAGATCAGCACCCTGGAGGTCCTGCTGAGGGTCCACGACGTCCGGACCGTCTCCCTCCCGCTGCCCGACTTCGGACAGGACTCCTCGACCCGGGACCCCCCTTCCGACTCCACCGCCGCCCCTCCAAACCCCCCTGCCGTCACCTTGAAGACCACCACCCCGCCCAGAGAGATCCCGGGACACACGGGGTACCTCACCTTCGCCACCAAGCCCAGAACCTGAGGCGGAGGAGCGGAGAGTTCCCTCTAATGCCTTCTGAGTGCGAGATAATCCAGCGGGGGGCTCCAGGCTCCTCCACCGCCCGCCTGGCACTGCAGGATTTACAGTCCTGTTACATCATGTTGCACTCCGTCACCGGTCTGTCACATGAACCAAGCAGGAGAGAAACTACTCTGTGATTTCTGTTCAGATTTATGCCGTGAAAACAGGCCCCAACTTTTCAGTCATCTGTTTTAGTCAACAATGTTATCATGTGGGGAACATACTTTTATTTTTTTGTTTAACACGTTTTTTTCACTTTTGTATCAAAGTAAATACAATAGATGTGAAAACATCATGTCTTCTTTCATTCTGCCTGTAACTTACTGAAGTAGCTGAACAACCGAGAAAAAGTGACTTATAGTCTGGAAAATACGGTAATCCAAAAAAAAAATCTTCTCCCTAACCCTGTTCAAATGGTAGTATTGTTATTCATCCTCACATCTCCATGGTAACCGTCAAGCGGCGTCCGATAGTGTCACTGAATGCCTGTAATCACAGCAAATGTTACCGAAACACAAACTCGTCTGAATCCCGTCTCGTTGGCAGCTCAGGAAATCGGCCCGACGTCTCAGTCAGAGCAGACCTGGTGGCGGCGAGTTCGCCTAACTTCCTCCATTCAGCCCCGAAAAGCCTAAAAACCGGCGAATTGAAGGTGGCGGCCGTCCTGCAGGGTTTAACTGTGCCACCTATTTAAGAGCAGCGCATCCATCTGCAGCTGACAGCCGAGCATCTGCCAGCGAAAAGCCAGGCGTGCTTTAAAGCTCTCGCACAAAGTCCTGCTTCACTCCTTCACTCTGACTCCGTTAGAGCGCCGTCGGCCTCAGAGCGCCGTCAGACTCACATTCTAAGTTGATCTATAAAATGGCTACTCTGCTGAAATCAACAGGCAATCATTCAGATTTTAATCATGATAAAGTCTTGATGCAGTACTTGTCGCTTTCCTAGATAAACCTGCAACCAACAGTTATATTTATGATCTCATGTAACAACTTTTCCAATATATTCATATATTTTTATGCTTTATGATGAATTTATCCAAGAGAAATTTGTCCATGGTTTTAATTTGTACGGCAGAGGCCCTTCCTCGGGTCCCTCAAACTCAAGGGTGTGAAAATTGCCGTATTTCTCAGAATACAAGTCATTTTTTTGTTATTTGCCCGCTCACGCAGCTTTGATATTAAGAAGTGAAATATGTATCCAAATATAGGGATGTCCCGATCGGATCAGTGGATATCAGATCGGGGCCAGTATCAGCAATAATTGATCAGTTATCGACAAATCCAGCCGATCGCCTCGCCGATCTTTTTAACGTCGGCCGCCGTCGACTGAACCCCGTTTGGAACCTGTCAGCAGAAGTGCAGTCCAACTTCGGTTGTCTGCTCCGTGCGTCACCTGATCACCGCTGTGGTCCCCGATTGGAGCATTTTTAAGCAACAGAATTTTTCCAGGAACCAGCGGGGCAGTTTGTGGAAAGACCTTAACGAGGGATTAACAGTTTTTCAAAATAAAATGGAATGCAGACCGAAATATTAATGTAGATCCTGATCTCAATATATTGATCGGTACATACCGTGTTGAACCACTAGATGTCACTGTATGACAGCAGAAAGCAGCTACTGCACCATCAGTGAACATTAATTACAGCTGGATTTGTCGGACGCACCAAGAAAAATGTCTGAACACTGTTTTCACAGCATGTTACGGTGTGAGGAAGCTGTGAAGGACTTCAGAAAAGCAGAGGAACTCTTACTGCAATGAAGAAAACTGAGAAGGCTGTTCGGATAAAACCTGAAGGACAAACTGACAGAAGGGTCTGGAGCACAGACATCTGGACACGGATGATTTATCATACGTGACTTCAAATCCGGACAATATGTTAACGAAACAAAACTACAACAAAGATATAAAAACTCAAGGACAAAATGTATGGAGACCTTAAATCTGTAGAACAGCCTCTTTGAAGGAAACACTTCCTTTTTTTATTGCGATGTAAAAAAAAAAAAAAAAAACCCTGAAGGCCTAACTGAGCACCTCTGCTACACATTTAGTAAAGAATCTAAACCCAAAGGGAAGGAGCAGCGACCGTCTCCATGTCCTCGCTGTTGATGAGAACAGTTGAAGCTCAGCTGGACTGAATATCTTGGCTCCTTCTTGACTTGGTGTCATCACCGGCCTCCTGAAACACGAGGCGTTGTCGAGTTTTCTCGGGTCTGCTTTGAGTTGGACTCTGGTTGTCGTCACTGTCGTCCCAGGAAGGCTTTGTTTATTCCTCCGTGTTTAGAGTCGCTGAGCGTCTCCTGGAAGCTACCTGCTGTTTTCACCACACAGGCAGCTGGTTTACCGGGTAATCCGCAGATTACTGCGGGTTTAACAGAGCTCTGGGGCTGGTTCCATCGCACAACCACCCACAGGTTTTCCCTCAAACTGGTGAAAACGATCAATAGTTCCTCCCAGGGAATCTGATCAATGAGGGAAATGGTGGGTTTGGGGTGATTTCTCCACTTCCTCCTCAGGAAGGAGCGTTTGGAGGAAGTGGAAGTTGATGAGTTGCAGCTGATTCATTTCAAGTCTGCTGCTTCTTTCTGGGCTTTTTTTTCCTATAGTTTAAAAAATCTTTTCCGTTGCTGGACGTGATTCTTGTTCTGAGCTTAATATAACCGGGAGAAACTGTTAACATGACAGACGTCTGGAGGGCGTTTGGCAAACGTTCCATCAGTCGAGCGGAATGGATTTTGGCAGCGTGTTGTTGGGTTTTAATACCAACAACTTATGGGATGACAGAAAGTTCGACATGTAGTGCCATCTAGTGGTCAGAGTGATTCTGACAGCAGCACGGTGGAGAGGCTGGGATGAAGACGACAACACTCACCAGGGGCAAACGCCAAAACACACCTTCACAAGAGTTTAGCGTACAGCAGAGTCACTGAAAACAGCTCCTAAAGTGGAACGTTTTGAAAAAGACGCAGGATTCCAAACTGCACCACTCTGAGCCGGTACATCAGATGAAGGATGAAGCTCGTTAACGGTTTTAGTGGGATGATAACGGAGCTAAATCGTAACAGAGACCACGACTTTGCTAAACGCTAACACGCTGGTAACCGATAGCAATGTTGGAGTTAAAAAATAAGTGATGAAAACTAGTGACATTCCTTTTATGAGTCCCCCCCCCCCCCCCCCCCCCCCCCCCCCCCCCCCCCCCCCCTTCGCTGCAGCATCATGTGTTTGTCTTCATTTCAGTATCATGAAACGTGGACCACACTGCCCCCAACAGGTCGAACCAGGAGTGACAGAGGCTCGTCTTTTTTTCTGCCTAAAATATCTCCAGTATTTAAAGATATGAGGTATTTTTGAGCCTCGTTGTTCCAGTAAGTAACCTGAAGGGTGTTCAGGAGTCCCTCAGGTTAGCCTGCGGCGGACTGAACCTTGAAGTGATTAGACGCTCCCATCTTCAGCACAGAGGGTCTAATCCGCCCGGCTCGATGCTGCGAATAGCAGCTCTGAGCTGCTGGAAATCCTGACGCCTAATCAGCTTGTCCTGCGGCTTCCTGATGGCCGACCGGCAGCCAGAGAGCAGGAGGAGCGCCAGCAGCGTCCAGCAGAGGCCGAGGAGGCGGCACGCCACCCGATCAGGGCGAGGCTGGGGTGGGGAGGAGGAGGAGTGGCAGGAGTCTCACATTTTAACCTCTTCCAAATTCAACAGGTCCTTCAGAGAGCGAAATAACCCCAAAAGTTCATTTTCACCTCTCAAACCAAGGTTCTTTCATTTAAAGATGGTTTTGTTATTTGAAGTAACTGAGGTTCAGTGTTTTAAAATGGAAAAACTTGCAGTTGAACAAAAACAAGCATTTAACGTTTGACTGCACATTTTTAAAGTGAACCCAACATATAAAATGAAAAAAGGTTTGAAGGATTATCATCTTTGAGTATATAAAGGTAAATTTAAGCTTCCTGCATCTTTTCTGTTCACACTGAGAGCCATCCAAGTTGAGCTAAAGTAGTTTTTTCATTAAATAAAAAAGTTAAAATTCCATTGTTGGCTGAAGTGATGAAGAAAAAGAAGAATATACAAATCTGATAATAGAATTTACGGCCTGAAAGTGTCTCCTCTAAAATGAATTAAAGCTGATGAAAGAAGAAAAAGGAAAATTCAGGTTACATAAATAAGCAACTGAGCTCATGAAAAAGTGGAGACATGACTTTGACTTTTTATGGTAATATTCCTTCAGACCGTTTCTCCAGATGATAGTTATTCATGTCCAGAAAATACAGTTTAAACAGTTTATAATGTCAGTTTTTAGTAGAAAATAGAAATGAACTTACTTTTATCTTATTTCACTTCAAATCAAAACGCTACAATTTTTGGCGGGAAAAAAATGGGACAAAAAAATGACTTTTTAAGAATCTTATTTTAATTTTCTAAGTGAAAAAAACTTCATCACTGTTTAAACTTTTTTTTTTATTGCTAAAAATGGAATTACTAAAATTGATTGTTGAGAGAATGAAATGCAGACAAAACAGAAAAAAGTTTAGAGACTTTCAGTTTTGTTAGCGGCTAGGCTAATGAAGCTAACGAGGCCGAACCAGTGACGAGCAGCTGTAGTTTCTGAGGTATTATGGAGTAAAAAGCTGTTAAAGAACATTTTCCGAGAATCGTGTGCAATACTGACACATGATCTGTACAGTTCACAGTTCTTTTCCTCCTCAGATCAGTAATCTGATTGAAAACAAGCGTTTTATTATGCGCCGCAGTTGTGAACTCTGCTCAGTTTTCTTTTAACCCTGTAATCCCGGCGGGGAGGGAAGGCGAGCGCGACGCAGCAGAGGGAAGCAGCCGTGATCAGATTAGAGGCTGAAAGCAGCAAAGCTGCGCTGCTGCACCTCACTTCGGGTAAACCTCTTACAGAACCGACACACACTCCAACACACTCCACCAGCAGCAGAACTGCAGAGTCCCTGGAACAACAGAGCAGGTAGATGAAGTCCCACTGCTGCACAGCCAGAGGTCAGAGGTCCTGCAGGAGCTCAAGACCTGCAGCATGAACAGCTTTATTAATTAATTCATTAAACTTTATTTAAACATGTAAAGCAATGACGACATTTGAATGGCATATCCCAAAAAAAGGCACTACACTCTGATATATTGTCTACACATAAACTAATCAATAATATAGTTATTCTGTTAATTAAATCAAATTGCATTTAATTATTTTTAATGATCAATTAAATTGATAATGATCTGTAATATTTCTTGAATTGCATTCATAAAGTTCAAAAACTAAATATTGAAATTAATATTAGCTTGACTTGATAATTATTCATTAATCAACATGATTGACTGATGATTGAATAGAATATATTCAAAGTGTAATAATTACATATTTAATACACATGGATTTAATGTGCAGTAATAAAATTCTGTGCTTAATCTTGTTATATATAATAAGCTGTTCGTATTTAGTATTTTAGCACTTACTGATTAATAATGATATGTATCAAAAATTAGTACAGTACTAGTACCTGATACATATACTAAATATTCAATAATAAATTTTGAATACTGATCATATGAAAAATATTAAGTTATGCTACAACATTGACTTATTTTAAATCCGTCATAGAAACTAATGCATTAATAATGTGACATAATTATTCTAAAATATTGAAAAGCAAAAAAGAGAAACCGGATGCTCATCAGCAACTGCATGTTTTTTTAACGTTTTTTTTTTTAATTTCCTGAAGTTTCTCTGATTGTTAAACTCAGGTGTCTGTCGCCCCCTGGTGGTCAGAGTCACTGTGACTGCAACAATGTAGAAGTGAAGTGTCTGTTTTATCGAGTTTTTGATAATTATTCACATTCTTCACACTCAGTGCTGCACATGCTGCTGGAGCTGGGCTATTCTGAATTTCAGACAGTGAGTTTGAAATTAAAAAGTACAGCGCCTTTCTCTCTCTCTCTCTCTCTCTCTCTCTCTCTCTTATATTTATCTTTAATCTGTCACTCAGGATATTTTCTCCCTAAATCGTCTGCAGACGGTGAGATGTGAGAGCCGGTCTGGATGAAACCCTTGCTCTAATCTCTGCCGTCCATCTCAACGTCTGAGTTGACTGCGGAGGCGGGGGAGGGGAGGGGGGGGGGGGCGTTTCCACCCGGCCTCGCCGCTCATCAGTCTATCAGGTATTGATGATTGGTTTGTTTCCAGAGCGCTGCCGCGCTCTCATCGATCACTTTTAGGAAACCCAGTCGATGCTGGTGTGGAAACTCAAAACAGCCAGCATGAAATTAATAATGTTTAATGGTTGCGTAACCCTCCGATTCGGCCTGCGTCCTGCCGCCCGGCGCCGTGAACACATGACTGAATAATTCATTCACTTTCCATGAAGCAGAGCCATAAGTTGAACCGGAGCCACGCGCCTCATGAATATTTCTACCGCCACTTTGCTGGGTCTGAGCGAACCCTTTGACTCGCTCCACTCAGTTTTTTTATTGTGGTTGGACCTGCTGAATGCTGATTGGTCGGTTCCTCTCCGAGCTCCACAGTCATCATTAACTCTTCACAGGTCCTCAGAAGACACTCTTCACAGCTGATTGCTTCAAGACGAGGAGAAGCGGCTGTTTGGATGCATTTAGACTCATTTGATAAATTTACCAAATCTGTAGCTTACTTTGTCTGGAGGAAATTTAAGAATTAGTATTAAAAACTGCACTCTGTCGACCTCATTTTCTTTTGGCCATGTTTGCAGTTTTAGCCAGTTTTGCTATGTTAGCAGCTTTTATCATTTTTGCAGTTTCATCAGCTCACTTTAGAGTTTTTTTTAATAATTTTAGCAGCTTTATTCCTGCTTTTTTTGTTAGCCATTTTGCACTTTCACCATTTACACATTTATTTCTCATGTCTTTCACTGCATTTTGTTTTTCTGATATGTTTTATGTTTCCAGTGCGACAATGATAAATACAGACGTGTATTTTTAGTTTGAAGCTCTGTGACTCGACGCCCACATGCAGCCCAGTTTGATGGTACCTGTTCATACTGTCCGTCACCACGAGTTTGACCTTAGCTTACATCCTGGACTAAAGGTCACGCTGTTTTCATTGTTGCTCGACTGCTCATGTGATTTACATTCAGAATCTCCTCCTTTGTTAAAATGTAGCAGTTCATACCATCTGTCACCACTAGTAGTCACTGTCTGACCACCGTAAACTGCGCTGGAGTCACTGAAGAACCTCGGTAACAGTTCATGATCTTAACCACAGATAGATATCCAGAACATTAATGTGAGGAGTTAAGGTACTTTCTAAATCCCAAAGCAGGAACTCAGAATTATATTTGACGGAATGCGGTTTTCTGCATCTGAACATTGCTGCTGCTATCATAAAAAACGACCATGTGGGGGCACCACAGGTCCGTCAACTGCAAATATAGAGTATTATTTTAATCTGAGAGCTTTGATGTGTTTATACGAACTCCTTTCATCTTGATGCTCATTTCTCTGCCTTTATAATGATCCAACCACTAGAGGTCACTAGAGGTCATTATTAGAACAGACACCTGCTGCTAATGAAGCGAGGAGAAACGTCAACCAGGCTGCTGAAAGTCATCCAGGGAAATAGAGTCAAGCTCGCCGTGTTGATTGTTCTTATCAGTTCTTGGACGGATTATCTTCATCGAGCCGTAATCACAAAATGTTCTTCCTTCACGCCGAGGTCAGGAGATGAACGTTTCTTTCTGGGTCATGGCCTCCAAAATGGGAGCCGCAGATCCAGAAATGGGCCGAAGCGAATGTTGGGAGATTAGATGATGAAGCTGAAGTGGAGATGTCGAGAGCTCAGAGGGCCGGTTTGTTCTCCTGCCTGGGAACGGCGCTCATTAACACTCACCGCCACCACTCGTCTGCTCGCCGCCTTCACTGGTGACACACATTTGGATGCTTGCCAGCCATTTTGAAACCCAAATGTGTGTGTGTGTGTGTGTGTGTGTGTGTGTGTGTGTGTGAGTGTGTGGTGGGGGATGGGCTCGCACTCAAAGTGGGGCAACAATGGAGGAGGCATAATCAGGATTGGGAAGGAGAGGGTCTTCATTTGACGGGCTGGCGGCGGTTCACGGTGAAACGGCACACAGGCGACCATTATGGACCCCAGAAGACAGGAAGCCCGTTCAGCTCAGTCCGGTTCCAGAGTCAGAGGGAGAAGTGTGCTGCGTTCAGCAGCTGACGGCCGAGACGTGAGCGGTGTGAACGTGAGGCTTTGTGGCGTCAGCGTCTATCAGTGGCCGTTTCTCGGAGGTCGGAGGCGGGGCCTTTGTCCGGCCTTCATGTGACGGCGGCGGCGGCCGTCAGCCGAGTCCTTGTTTCTGCAGCTCCACGCCTCTCGTGAGGCTCCGCCGCTGCTGCAGAAAGTTTGCACAGAGCTCAGAGAGGATTTACGAGGCGGCAGATTAAATATTCCTGCTACATTTTTAGCTGCGCGCTCCGTGATGAGTGCCCTCTCCTTCAAATATGCAAGACTTTTATGTAATAAGCCCCCCGGTGCCTGTGGCCCATTCACATGGTCTCATTTTCCACTGGAACCGTGTTCCCGTTTCCAAAGGTTATGGCTTCATTTCTTCTCCTCTCTTGACGGATTCACAGCTTTTACTTCTGGTGGGAAGCAGCTAAAAATGGTTTCCGTCTATATTTCTCTTCAATAGATTATAGAGCGTCTCCCACAACATCAAGATAAATGACTGACAGGAATTATGTAACCGAACAAGACGGCAAACAGAGACACTGAAATCTGTTTATCTATTTTAACTTCTTACCTGGAGCTTTTTACAGGACATTTGGGATGTATCAGCCGAGGCTGAATGTTCTGATGTTCTTTATAGCTTGAATTTTATTCACAGCCCTTCGACCCTGAACTCACCTTTATCTCTGCTCCTCTAAGACACTCCTTCAGCTACTCGTGTTCATCCAGGGAGCAGCATTTCTCTCCACATGGTCAGTTGTGGTCCGTAGTTTCTTTTACTTTGAAAAGGCCTGTGTTGAGTCGATCGGCAGCTGACTCAGCTGCTTTATTTGGATTGACTTCCTGTTGCAAGGTCATGGGTTCGATCCATCGTCTTGTCCTGTCCACATGTCCTTGAGGGACACACTGCGTGTGTGTAAGACAGATCATGTAAAACACACCAAGATGGAGTGTATAAGGAAGGCTTCAGATCTGCTCTTGCCATCAGTTTTCTGGTTGCAGGGTTGATCGGCTGGATTTCAGATGTTTAAACCTCCAGTGCCGTTTGCAATGTATCCTACAGGTGGCGCTCTGGAGTTTTCTCTGTGACTTGGAGGTTGTTGCGCGTTCATCAGCGGCTTCCAGCAGTCCCAGAGAGTTCCTTCCAGGCTGTTTGAGACGTTCCAGATCAGCCTGACAGACTGCAGTGAGGACTGCAGTTCAGTCAGCAGACCCCCCCCCCCCCCCCCCCCCCCCCCCCTCGCTCTGCATGCTGCCACACTGCAGCAGCCTGAACATGCCTCTCAGCTCACGTAGCATTTGTACGCGTAGGATAAAAAACCCACCGCGGCCGTCGGTATCTTATCGTGAACCTGCTGACGGCGGCCGTCTGAGAGCAGAGACGCTGAGTGGAGGCGGGCTGGAGTCTGTTTTTACCTCTGCAGCGGCGACGGCGTGGAGAGTTTCCACGTCACTCAGGAGTGATGGAGCAGAAATCGTAAAGTGTCACGCCGCGCTGCTGCTGAGAGACGTTATTCGAACGGAGCGGAGTGGATCGGTGCTGATGGACTGTTTAACGGCTGGAAGTCCTCCAGGTGAAAAACCACCAGGAGGAGGAGCATCGTGAAAGTTGGTGAATGTGACTCATGTGCAGGCGTGTGGCGCCCTCTAGTGGCTGGAGTGAAGATTAAAGACTCAAAACGGCTCACTATGGAGGGATCACAGTCGAATTCAGTTTAAGAAGGTAATTTGAGTGCTGGAACCTGCGACAGTCCAGGACGACCACGACTCGGCCGCGGTGTTCTCCCTCCTGTCACTCAGCATGGCTCCAGCCTCCAGTCAGCTCCGACTGTTGATGGTTTCTGCTTCAGCTCCTCTCAGCCACAAAGTTGGTAAAAAATCACCATGTTTGATTTCTGCTTCACTCCTGATGTTCCAGCTTTCATTCCAGTTTCCACTTTTATTGACCAGAATGTGAGAACAACTCAGCTTTTTAATCAGCATTTAGATTCAGACTTTATTTCTCCAGCGTCAGCGGTTGAAGGAGTTCTGCCTCTCCTTGTGTCGTGTTGCTTAAAGGCGCTGTGCTAAAAGGGCTGTATCATGCTTTTTTAGCTAGTCCAAACCCTAGAAATAGCATGGTAGTTAAGCATTAGCATTAGCATAAAGCATTAGCATGGTAATAGTTTATTTTTGGCGCTAAGGAAAAGTCATTTTGTGTGAAATGAAAGATTTTCTGGGGCTAATTCTGAAACCCGGAAGAGAAAACGCTCTGTTTGACTGAAATCCCGCCTCTCCCCCTGTGGACTTTGACTGACAGCGAACTTCAACCAATCAGCACTTCAAAACAAATACGCTAGCTAACTTTAGCTCTTTAGCTCTAGCTTCTCTACACGCAAAGACACGCGAAAACGTCTTTTCCTGTTAGAAACTCACCAAGCGCAGACCCTTCAGACTCTTGCTCTTGCTTGATTGTTGCTTTCAGACGATGGTTAAAGTTTATCTCCGTAATCAGAGTTAGCAAAAAGCGGCAACGCTGATTGCCGAGAGCCTGCAGGAGGGAGGGGGCTCAGGGGAGCCATCTTCACCGTGTGACGTCAACATGGGAAACAGAGCGTTTTCACTGTGCGGGAGGGGCTGCCTCTCTGAGCAGCAGAAACACGAGGAAAGCTCAAACACACAGGGACGAAGGAAAAAAACGCTTTGGGGAGTTTTTGGTGAGTACATAACTATATAACAAGGTTAAAACATACAAAAACTGAATTTTGCATGATACAGCCCCTTTAAAGCGATTCAAGGTCATGTGCATCAGGAATAATAAAAACTACAATAGGATTAAACATTGACACTGGGATGGCCTCAGTTTTCTAAGAGGGATGTGGATCACGGGGGGGGGGGGGGGGGGGGGCAGGTGGAATGCGGAGCTGCCTCCATATTGGCTGCTGCCGCTGTCGCGTGTGAACGCCGTGTCATTGAGGCATCGTAAACAGGCGATATGTGTGAGACGAGCAGCCGCTGACCTCCACCGCACCGCCAACGCCAAACCTCCCAGCTCGCCTAATCTGCAGGCTGGACGGAGAGCGCTCAGCCTGATAACACACACACACACACACATACACACACACACACACGGCAGTAGGTGCACTTTGATTGTGCAGACTCTCAAAACATACGATTAAACTCAAAACCTGAACCTGAAAATGGTTTAAATGATGTTTTCCTGATTTCGGTCTTCCTGTTTTCGGCTTCTTCAGCATAAGAAAAGGTCAAATTAACTAATTTAAAAAAAACCACATCTGATTACAGTTACTTCTTGCTTATTAAGTATTATGTATTAGTTATTCCAGCCAAATATTATCACTAGTAGCAACAGTGTGAATCTATATTGATGTGTGACTGTGAGGTGTGTGAGTTTATGGAGGAACATGCTCTATAATCTGGATGTTAGTTGAAGTTGCATCATTTCGTGGGAGGAAGATGCTCCAAAGTGTGAAGTGAAGGAGTGTTTGAAGTGACTCAGTAATCAGTTGCTCCCGTAGTGTTGCTCCATGTTCCAGCTGGTCACAGATCAGATTTGTTCTCCGACTTCATTCACGAAGAGACTCAACGCTGAATTTCCTCCACGCCCACTGCGACATGCCGGCGCTCCACCAGCTGAGCCGAGAGTCCGGGTCAGATGGGAGGAGGGAAGACAGCAGCGTGAGGAAGAGACGGCGGGCGTCCAGACGCCAGGAGGGGCGACGTCTGAAGGCCTCCGCTCCATCACACTGTGACCGAGGCTGAGCGGCAGGAAGCATCCAGACGCCCCCCGGCTGGATGAAGGTGAGGGGGGAGGAGGAGGAGGAGGATGATGATGGGCTGCCCCCTGCCGTTCAGGTCTTCATGCCTCGTCAGGTCCAGCTGGACTCTGGTCCTGAAATAGAAACGTTGGCTCAGAGTACAATCTCTCTCTCTCTCTCTCTCTCTCTCTCTCTCTCTCTCTCTCTCTCTCTCTCTCTCTCTCTCTCTCTCTCTCTCTCCCCTCCCCATCCCTGTCTTCTCTCTCTCTCCCTTCATAAAAGCTGACAGTTTTTCTCTCCCTCCCTCTTCTCTCTCTCATCTGTCTTTCTCGTATCTCCCTCTGTCTCTCTCTACCATTCCCTCCTCCCTCTCTTCTCTCTCTCTCCCTTCATGAAAGCTGACAGTCTTTCTCTCACACTCACCTCCGCTCTGCTGTCGGAGCTCCTCTCGTTCGTCCGTGCCCGTCAGAAAGCTTCTGATCTCTCACTCGGTTGAACTCAGTGCACTTTAGAAAAGGTCACATTTGAAATGCTCGGAGTCGTTTCTGTTGGGGGAAGCATCATGGATTAATCCAAACTCCAAATCTTTCCCTCCTGAATTCCTGCATGGATGTGTGATGATCCCAAAGTCAACCTTCAGTTCCAGATATTTTTTTATCAAATCTGAAAGAGTTAGATGTTTTTTGGATGTTGGTCATGTTTCGATCAGGAGATGACTGTCCGGGTAAAACGATCATGTTGTTGCAGAAGTAGCATTATTAGAATTTATTCTGTATTCAGAATCATTTGTTTCCCACCTTCCCTACAATGCTGATATCATATTTACTGCGACCACAAGAGGTCGCCATAAATCTGTCTTTCTCACTGAAGACCTGTGACAGTAACACGTGGTGAAGTCCCAGTTCCCAGTTCCAAGTCTTCATGTGACAAAAGTCTTCATCGGCAGCATGATACTGGATGCTTTTAAATATTTATTTGTATTCATACTTACCTGAAGAACCAGGAAAATTCCAGTTGGGAAGTTCCCATTTCCCAATTCAAAGAATTATAACAGGGCTGCCTCATGCGGTTCAGTTATCCTGCTGATATCAGAGTGGGAAACTCCCAGTTTGATGGGATTCAGGGGTCTTTTTCCCACTGGAGGTGGGACATCTCCCACTTTCTCATGAACCCAGTGTTTTGGGATATTTTTCCTTTTCCAGTTCTTTTTTTCTTTCTTTTTTTAAATGGCTATACTGCAGTCATGCAACTGCCAACTAGGAAGGTTTTTAGTTGAGAAAGTCCCATTTCCCACTTTAGCATTCATGTGACAATAATAAACACAGTTCTGTCCAGTAGTATTAGTAGCATTATGCTACGTCCATACACTGCCCCCCACAGGCCATCAGGAGTATTACTCTGCTCCACACTGCCCCCACAGGCCATCAGGAGTATTACTCTGTTTGCAACACATGTAAGCTCCTTGTAAGCATATTTGGGCCTTAATGCTGAAATGATCATCACGTTAGGTAACTCCCTCGATGTTTCTGCTGCCACTGGTGCCATCCCCCCCCCCCCCCCTCTACCTCCTCTTCCTCCTCCTCCTCCTCCTCTTAGACAGATTGCTGGGTGGTTTGCAGATGTGAACCGTGGGAGTGGAGACACACAGTAACGTCCAGAGGGCAGCTGCAGGACTGAGTAATTCCTGCTGTTGCCGTGGCAACCGGCCAAATATGGCGGCGTCCCCATGGCTGTCAGGTCCAAGTGTTTCAGACGAACAATCAGTCCTCATCAGGTACCAGCCTGACTCACACACTCCACAATCACATTGTGAGTTCAAGTAGTATAAATGGGACTCTAAGATGAAGGGTTTTGGCTGAAAAAAGGGCTTTTTAAAAATGTATTTTCAATATATATTTCACTGCTTCCCATACTCTGCCACTAGTGGGCGCTATAGCTGTTTGTGACTTCAGTGAGTTCCGCTGTGTCCTGCGATAAGGGCGACTTTGTGTTCTAATAACAGTTAATCCACTGAAAAGCAGAAAAAGAAGCAACTGTCCACTGATGCGTTGAACAAACCAACCTTGAAATGTCCCCAGCTTGTTCGTATCGCCATCTGGTGGAACAAAAAATAAAAACAACTCCTCTGAGCTAGAAAACTGGAACTTTGTTAACTCCTGTTTAATGGACTGAATGTCTCAAAGATGAGAATATTAACGTCGCACTGTTCCTGGATGGACTTTACTGCTCTCTGGTGGACAAACATGAGATGAAACACGCTGAAAGGACCGATAATCTCCCTTCTCCTAATTAGTTTGCTCTATCATTACGATGGCCACTAGAGGTCACCGTAATGTTTGTTTTATGGTTTTACTGGGTTCAGATCGACCTGACTGCACAATGATACGGTAATGTGACTGATGTTGACAAAAATAAAATTAAAATTTTAATAAATGACTAAAATAAGAAGAGATCACGGCCAATGATTGAACAAAATGAGCAAAATGAGACAAAGAGAATCTAACAGAGATGCTTACTGACTCCAAAGAGATAAAAATCCATAAAAAATGAGATTAAAAAAGCCCCAGTGTCTTGAAAAAGGAAACAAAGCATCCCTGAGCTCCAGACACAAACCACATCTGCCTGTTTTGTGCTTATCTTGAGTGGAAACATGTATTTTTACTCAGATTGATGAGCACGTGCACGCTGCAGCGACGGAAACGTTTCATTCTCTCCTGTGTGCGTTTCAGAGTTTTGGCTCACAGCTGATCTGTTTCTCAGTGTTTACACTCACTGAGTGGGAAACGGAGTGAATATTTATAATTCAGTTGGTTTCCCCTGCTGAGAAATATCAAAATAAAAGCAAATGTCCCCGAAAACAAACATGAAATCTTCATATGTCAGTCTCCAAGGTCGGAGAGAAAGCAGGAGAAAGAGGAGGACCAGGAGCAGGACTAGGACTGGGACTGTGTGGGACTGGGACCAGGACTGGGACCAGGACTGGGACCAGGACTGGGACCTACTTCTCTTCATGTCTTCATCAGACTTGGCTCCGGTCCTCGGACCGTCTGCCTGATGTCGGCCGGGTTTCATGTTTCTGTCCTGTAAATCCAGCAGAGTCAGTGCTGCAGATCCGGAGGGCGTAAACTCATTTTCCTCCAAATCTCTGTGAAAGAAACTTCATATGGTTCATTTTCACGGACTCAGTGAAATCACACGAGAGGAATTTACTTTTTCATAACAAACCATGGAGCAACTCTCCAGAGAGCTTTCTAGAACCCTGAGAGGAATGGAGCCCTCTGCTGGTCACCAGGATCATGACAGCAGCAATGGAGAGATTCTTATGAGCTGTGTTGAGCTAACAACAACTCAGATTCATTTTTTCATTTTGACATATTTTTTTCACAGTTATTCTTGTATCACTATATTTTGCTGCATTTATTTTTTTTCTTTCAGTTACTTTTGTCATATTTGAACTGCTTTGCATCATTGAGTACTTTAATCATTCATTCACTGTGACAAGAATGTTTGACTCTTATTCTGGTAGTTTCCTCCTCTTTCCTCTTAGTTTCCTCCTTTTTTCATTTTGTTTAACTTTCGTGGATTCGTGGATCTTTTTCAACCATTTTTGTTTTTGAAGCAAATTGCATCTTATTTTATCTAATTTTCCTTCCTTTCACATTTATGGTTTTTGTGTTTGACCTCTTTGGCCATTTATTCTTTAGTTATTTAAATATTATATCTATTTTTTACATGGTATTTTCTTTGGAGCATTTATTTTTTGTAGATTATTGTCACATTTTTGTTGTTTTTCAAGTCAATTTGACCAAAGTAATGACATTAACCAATGCATAAGTCTCATTTGGTTCCTATGTGTTTCTGTCTGGGATGAAGATGTTTGCGGTGACGTGTGTTTGTGTTTCAGACGTTCTCAGATGTTCTCATCTCATCTCAGCAGCAGGAACTTTACAGCCTTGTGGTTTTTTACTCAGCCTGCTGGTTAAATTGTTCTCAGACTGTTTGAGGTTGAACCTGCTCGGCGCTGCAGCTGCAGATTCCACTGATCGATGCAGCCGTTAAAGAGGCTCGGTGAGGGTTGCGTAACACTCCTCCTCTTCCTCCTCTTCCTCCTCCTCCTCCTCCTGCTCCTCCTCCTCTTCATCCTCCTCCTCTTCCTCCTCCTCCTCCTCCTCCTCCTCTCCATCCTCGCCCCGCTGTCTTTCTGCACCGTTGCACAGCTGACAGCACCATAGACCCTGCTGCATGCTGCAAGACACAACCCCCCCTCCACACACACACACACACACACACACACGCACACACGCACACACGCACACACGCACACACGCTCAGTTTGATAATAGGACGTCAGGCTTTGCATCACTTCCCGTGAATCGTCCTTTTTCTTGCTCTCAGTCTCTTCTGGGCGCCGCCATGTTTCTCATGACGTAACGCTCACCCGCAGAAAACACGTCGCTCTCATCCCTCCATCGTCTCATCTCTCCATCCTCTCATCTCTCCATCACTTTCATCCCCTCATCCCCATCCTCTTATCCCTCCTTTCCCTCATTCCTCGTCCTCTGTTCCCTCCATCCTTTCATTCCTCCATTCCTTCATCACCTCATTCCTTCCTCTCGCAATTCATCACCTTGTTTTTCCCCTCTATCCCCTCATCCCTCCATACCTCCTTCCTCTCATCCTTCCATCTGACCTTCCCCTCACCTTGTCATCTGCTCTTTCCTCCCTCTCTCGTCTCCTTTGCAGGAATGCTCCGTCACTCCTCCGTCCCTTCACCCTTCATCAGCTCATTCCTTTCTCTCACCCTTTATCACCTTGTTTTGCCCCTCCATTCCTCCGTCCCCTCATCCCTCCTTCCCCTCACCCTGTCATCTGCTCTTTCCTCCCTCTCTCGTCTCCTTTGCAGGAATGCTCCGTCACTCCTTCGTCCCTTCACCCTTCATCACCTTGTTTTTTTTCCCCTCCTTCAGTGTCCCATCCTCTCATTCTACATTTCCTAATTTTCTCATCATCCCTTCATCCTCAGATCCTCTCACCCTCTTTTCAGCTCACGCTCTGGTCTAACCGTCTCTGTCTGTCCCCCAGTCCCTTGGTCAACTCATCCCTCCATCACTTTCCTCTTTATTCTCTCATCTGCTCCTCATCCTTCCATCTTCTTTCTGTCCTCATCTCTTATTAACTCATCCTCTCATCCCTTGTTTCCTGTGTCCCTGTCATCCCTCCATCGTCTTGTCTTCCAGGTCTCTCCATTCGTGGATGACAGCTGTAAACAGCTGGAGGAAGGAAGCAGTCGTCGTCCTGCTGTGGTTTTCAGACTCGTGCTGAACTCGTCTCTCCTCCCTGCATGTTTGAGAACCGTTTTTTTTTTTGTTCCTTCTGGAGTATTGTGCACCATCTGATTCTTGATATGACTACATTTCCCATGATTCCTTGAACGATGCAGCACAATGAGCTGGATTCAGAGTCAGTCTCTGTGAATTATTTTAGAATGTCAGAGAATCAGAGTTGCCACTGAGATAAAAAAAAATGTCACTTTTAATCAACATTTCTCCTTCAGTCTGTTATTTCCTGTAAGGTCAGGGTCCTCTCCAGCACGTTGTAGTTCACAATGTTTCAGTAGATTTTTCATGTGTCTTTGTTTTATTGTCACATTTTGAATCTTTTTTTAAATGTGTGTCACTTTTCCTTCTTTTCATTCACGGCCTTTCCTGGACACTTGTGTAAGTGTAGGATGAACTGACCACCTTTTTTTGAAGGGTTTTATTGTGTCTCTCTGTGGTCGTTGTGACCCAGTTTTGAGTTTTTCCAGGTCAGATTATTTTCTTTTGTTCATTGTTTGTGGTGATTTGCATGTCATTTGCTTCATTTCTGTGTCCTTTTTGTTGTTCGCCTCTTTCTGGAGCCACTTCGTGCCTCTTTCAGATCAGTTTATGCTTTGGTTTGTTTCTCTTTCTCAGCTCAGCTTTTGTTTCTTGTTTTAAATCATGTTGTGGATGATAAGGGTTATTTTTTTGCATACTTGTTGTATATATATACATATATACATATAATATATATATATATATATATATATATATATATATATAATATATATATATATATATATATATATATACATATATATATATAGTTCCTTTTACAGCGTGTGGAAACCTCCGTCGTATTCCTGCTTCTGCGTGCATCGGAGTCCCGTCTGTTCCACTCTGCGTCACGGCGGCCATCTTGCCGGCTGGAGCCGCTGGCTCTTGTCTTTTGGCTCCTTTGTGGTCATTTCCATTGACTGTTTTGTGTCACACTTCTGGAACGTTTTCAGATCCTGTGCAGGTTTTGTTTGCCTGTTTGGGGTCAAACTGACATGATTTTGTGGACGTTTGGATCATTTTTGCACATTTTGTGGCTGCTTCTTGGCTTTTTTAAAGCCCTCTTCTGTCTCAGCCTGGTCTTTTTGTCATCCAGTTTTAGTTGCTTTGTGTCTGGTATCACTGTTTTTGTGCCTCACATGAGTTATTTTATATCTATTTGTGGTCAAATAGATTTAACTTTGCTTATTTTGTGTCACAGTTTAGTCATTTCACATCTTTTTGTAAACATTTGTTCTACTTTGGGCTATTTGTGCGTGACATTTTCACGATCTGTACTCATGAAGGTCACCTTTAACCCTCGGCTACTTGACATGAAGCTTTCTGGCGACACAAACGTGTGAAGACCAAAACAAACTCAGGCTCTTTTCTTAGCTCCATGTCTGATAGATGACTTTCACTGGAATTAGAGCTAAATCTTGAGAACCGTGTGAAATCTGTCTCTCCGAAGCCCTTTTTTTCAAAGCCCTGTCTGCTCCCTCTGCTGTTTAATGGATGCTGAATGGCATCGCGGCCATTTGCAGACTGATGAGGCCTCATCGATCGGCCTTCGGCTGCGGCGCCGGGGCAGATGCCGAGCTCCACGCTGTGAAACACGGACGCTGTTTTATCACCTTTGCGTCGCAGGTTATGCAAGCAGGCCTCCTCAGACAGACAGACAGAGAGCTGCATCACGCCACAGTGTGCTGTCATCTGCAGCCTCGCCCCTCTTTGCCTCCTGCTGCTGCCTCCTCTGTGCAGGTGGCGCCCTCTGCTGGCCGCTCCTGCAGCCTGGCGCAGCTCCTCAGGGAGGCCAGGCTGTTACACAACCGGCGTGTGAAGGTTTCTGCACCATCAGCTCCTGCTCGGTGACTCCGGTGTGTCCTCCACAGCTGCAGAGACACGGCGACACACCCAATCCGCACAGGAAAGCAACAAAAGAGGCTTAAGATGGGACAAGCCAGCACAGAAATCACCAGAGAGGTGTGGAAGTACCACAGTGCACCAAAGGAACCATGAAAGACATCCAGAAAACCAGCAAAAATGTGCAAAATGACCTCAGATAAACATGCATGAAATCACTAGTGATTCAAAATTACACATTCTGATCACAAATCAGTGTGTGAAAACATTTGTCTTCAAACTCTTCAACTTTTCTTTAGAAACAGACACTTTCCCTGATATTTATTTACTATCAAGATGATTTAACCCTGTAAATTACTGCTCTTTATCAAAGCCTGCATGAAACATATATAGTGATTCTTTTCTTTTCTTTTCTATTTTTGCGTTCTATACAATTGATTAAAAAATGATGTCATTAATAAAAACACATGCAGTAAAACAATTAAAAATGTGTGACAAAGAAATACCTCCTACCTTCAAAGAGCATCAAAAATGTCAAATAACCATAAAGACACACAAAGGAACCCCCAAGATATACAAAATGAGAAGTAATTATGGATAAATATGAAATTACTCCAAAAAAACACAAATGCAACAAAAGAAATGTAACATGACACGAAATAATCTAAAAAAGACAAGCCTGTGATACAAGATGACAGCAAACAAACCTGTACAAAAACAAGGACCAAATATAAAATTCAATTCAAAATTCTACAACAAAACTTACAACAAAAATTAACCAAAATATCAAAAATGTATCTGTTAAAATGAACCAAAACAATAATAATAAAAAAAAGGCAAACAGGTGCAAAAGAGATTAAACAGTGTCACAGGCTCAGACAAAGAAACAAAAAATAACCACAACGTTAGAGATGAATGAGCAAAAAGAAACTTAACATGATCATAACGACATGTGAAAATGATCCAGAGCCACTGCAGATCATGTTTTTGCTTCCAAAAGCTCGAGTCCTCCTCACATTTGTATTTTTAGCATCTTCAATCCACCTCCTGATAAAAGTGTCTTCCGGCTCCCCTTTGTTGGCTCGGAGTGCTTCTTTATTATTTATTGTTTATCTCTCACTCTATTTTTTCTACCCATTTCTGCTGTAACATCAGGAAACTCACAAACAGGAGCTCAGCTTATGTAAGAACCTTCAGAAGCTGTGCAGTCACTCAGGTTACTTACTTTTTGTAAACTGAATTTCAAGATTTGTAAAACATGTTCGAATATTAACTTATATTAAGTGAAATAAAGGCAATAATGTTGACTGATGCTAATGTAACATACGTGGAAACACAGCACCATGCATGATAGAAAAAGATTAAGGAGCCTATAAAACAGACTAAACAGTCCCCTCTGTTGATAAGTTATATTTTCATTTTTTATTTTATATCTTATTCATTTTTACTCTTCAGCCTAATTATAGAAGTCGATAAATAATGTCAGCCAATCAGAGAGCAGATCACTCAGGAAGCCCCGCCCCCTTCGGAGGTGCGTGACGTGCAGCGACAGCTAGCTTTAGCAATATACCAGCGATGAGACAAAAGTGGATTAACTTCTGAAAAACAGGTAACAGACGCCTGGGAAGAACATTGAAGACTCTTTAAAGACAGATTCATAGTCACTTTGGTGTTCCTTCTGAGAAATCTTTGTGAAAGAGTTTATGTAACTCAAACTTTGCTGGTTGCGTTAGCGCTAGCATGCTAAATTAGCCAATTAGCTCGGGCAGAAGTTCAAAGTTCACCGGTTTGGTCCTCTTTTCCTTCAAGGAGCAAGGTAATGTGAATTCTCTGATTACAGTGTGTAATTGTTTTGTTGTAAAGCGCTCTTTGGAGATTTGCACGATCTAGCAGCAGAAATAGCATCGATCCCTCTGTGAAGCCTGATCAGTAACTACTAAACATTAAAAATACATAGTATGAAATGGATATCATACCATTCAATTTCATTAGCTCATTAATGGTGCTTCATCTGAAGGAGAATTTACTTATGTGGCTCATATTTGTGTTTACTGAAGTGACCACTGGAGGGGGTGAGGGAGGGGCGGAGACGGTCGCTGGGAGCAGGCTGAACGGTTGATGTTCTTGATGTGGATTGGAAAGATGGAGGTGTAGATTCAGGGTGAAATCCAGACCGTCAGTCTGGGAGGAGGATGACACCCAGACCCTTAACCTTGAGGGAGGATGACATCCAGACTTTTAACCTTGGGGGAGGATGTCATGGAGGAGTTGTTGATGCCAACAGAAAAACTGCTTGTTTTTGATAAAGTGTCCTGTTCCACTGAGTTTCTGAATCCATTTATATTTCTGTATCGGCTAATTGCTTTCAAGGTGCTACAGCTGGGCCATCCTCCACATGATCGGTAGTATCCGTCACTACACAGCAGGAGGTTAAAATTTGCAGCAGCAGGGAGGATTTCTTTGTTTTATCTCCCTGACTTTGATGTAAAAAGGCTTCGGATAAACTAACGAGTGACCTAAATGCATGTAAATCATCCAGCAGCCCAAACCGAGGCCTGGCCTGCCTGCAGGAGCTGAACGTCTCCCTCCACTGAGCGGCGATGCAAACCGACGTGCCGAGAGAAACGTGTCCTTCCGTCCATCCGTCCATCCATCCGTCCAGCCTCTCTCTCACTGAATGGACTCAGCACAGCTCCGAGTGGCGCCACACCAGGTAACGAACGGCTCAGTGCTTTTCTGTGGATCTGTGATGGATTTCAGACAAACAACTCGTGTTTAATTTTTGACTCTGAATCTTGTTGATTTTCTGACATATAGTCTTTTGGGGAAAGGTGATTATTAAAGCTATTGTGAATGAATAGCTTTATTAAACACCATCCAAAATCCTTTAGATTTAACTCCTTTAAAGTATCCATAACAAGGTTAAAAGATTAATGAAGCTTTGATGATCTGGATTTATCTAGCATCATTAATCAGTCCTAAACTGTACAATCAGTGACATGAATGTTCGCCCATTAAAACATCAATAACATGAGATTTTACCAAACACACGGGATAATAAATTGATTTAGCATGAAAAAATAATAGGATTTCAATGATCTGGAATATTAAAAGCCTGTTTTTTCATGCATATAAATAACATAACAAGTTTGTGCCATCAGAAACAGGGATATTAACTTGGCTGTTGTTTATGTCAGTATTTACCTCGTACCATATTGGTAATTTGGGTATTTTCATCACAAATACTGCATAATTAGAATTTTTAAATTCTAAAATGTACTAAGCCTGAAGTTTAACCAGCAAAACATAATAATTTCTGGATTTTTTAGCTTTAATCTATTAAGTTTTTGACCTTCTTTCATATCAACCTAAATTTTAACCAGCTTCAGTTGTCTGTTTATTTTCAATAAGATGGAAAAGAGTTCATCCGACTATTGATCACATGGTTTGTTAATAATATAGTATTTTACTTGCACACAACAAATGAGTAGAATTTTAACATTTTAAATTTAATAAGCTTGGATCTTAAATCTGAGTTCAGCATTTCATAGTAATATGGGAGGTTAATATTCTGCAGAATTAAAATCCAGTTTTGAACTTGGTACACATAAATCACCTCAGTTTCAGTAACAAAGCATACATTAAAAATCAATAAGTTTGACGATGGGGACATTAAAATATGGAACACATGGGAATCAAAATATTTATTGGCAACACTTTACTTGAAGCACCCCTGTGTAACACATTATGAATACATTATAGCACTGTATAACTATAGTTATAAACACTCATAAATGATCACAATGCTTTATAACATTAGTACCTAACCCTAACCCTAATCCTACACTATATAGTGGGTTATAAAGCATTGTGATCATTTATTGAGTGTTTATAACTGCTTATAATGTGTTATACCGGGTGCTTCAAGTAAAGTGTTACCGATTTATTTTTAAATTTAAAGTGCCTTTAGTTCCACAGACGTGTCTCTGAACAGTGTGAAGCTGTAAAGTATGAAGCTCTGGTCACTTTTGACCTTAAACACTCCGTCCACTCGGCGCCGTCTCGTCTGGTCGGCCCGTCGTGTCACATCTTGTCACATTGTCCTGGAGCGAGAGACGCCGAAGCCCCGAAGCCTCTCCGGACTGCAGCTGAAACTTTAATGGACGCCGGCGTGAAGTGTCTTTTATCCAGCCTCTCCCGGGGGCGGCACGCGTTTTCTGGAAATAACCTCCAGCGAGCGTCTTTAAAAGCTCCTCCTGGAGAGTCGGCAGGAATAAAGACGAGACCGGAGCAGCACGGTGAACAAGACACGGCGTCTTTATTTAGCAGTGGAATACAAACTCGAAACACAACCATCCATGGAGCATTCACACAACACTTCTCTTTTTTTTTTTTACCAGTCTGTGTGCTTTTTTTTTTTTTTTGTTTTGTACAAGCAGTGTCTCGGAGGAGAAACATCAAAAAGCCCGTCACAATCAATGCAGTTAAAAGGCGACTTAAGAGAACGTCCGTCTGGAAAAATGAACCGACTGCACCAGCGTTTCCACCTCGGGACACTTTCCCAACGATTTCCAGGAAGAAAGGCAGAGCAGGGCCAAACAGCGAAACCAAACAAAGTGCTTTGGAACAGAAACGCCCACGGAGAAGCTCAGCAGTGACGCTCTCTGCAGTTTTGGTGAATCTATACCATCATTTTCATGTTATTTTTGTAAAGATTCAGCAGCCGGTGGCACCGATTCCACAGAGTCACACTGAAAACGGAAGATATGAAGGAAAACGATCAGCTCTCCTCATTGCAAACATTAACAAAGGGAATAATTTCATCTGAACAGTGTGAAAAAACATAATGCAGCACATCAAGTCAGTTCAGTAATTCAGAGTTCAGGAGGATTTTCTAACATAAATCCTTTCAGATAGAAATGACAAATGTAGGTTAAAACAAAAATATCACTTCATTCACTTCTTTTAACAATTAAATTCAGTGTTAATGTATTAAAAAAATATATGGAGTGATGATGCAAAACCAGGATTATAATTTACGTGACTGCTGCAGGCTGAGGGGAAAAAGAATGAATTTTAAGTTATTTTGTCTTTTTCTGTGATCATAACATAAAAAAAATCAGAATACTAAAATATTTCAGTATTTAACAAACAAGAAGTTTTACTTTTTGTGAGTTAAAATATAAACAGGATGACTTAAATAATTGATAAAATATTAAGAGAAATGATTCATTTTGAGCATCTAAAAACATTTACATTCAAACGTGCAACTAAGCTTTGAAAGAACAAACCTTCAGTCAGCATTGATGGAGATTTGATATCTGCAGGCAGAACTTTAACAGTTTTATCAACGACTCCATGAAGTAGATAAAACAAGCTTCTAAATACCATAAAAAACATTAAAATACTTTTCACGGTAACTGGATTTGGCCATATTGAAAACTCTGAAAGGTTTGAAAAGGGCACAAATTTTTAAAAACTCAATTCTAAAAACACAGAATTCTGACCTGAAAAGGAATGTGGAACTCTTTAAGTCTTTTGAAACTCAACTTTGTTAAAAAATAAATAATAATAACAATTTTGAAAGAAGGCGGGGAGTTTAGGGTTCTAACTCATTTAATATAAAAACAGAATTCTGACTAGAAGGAGGCGGAGCTTTTAGAACTGGAATTAACTGCGTATATAATGTTTGACCTGAAAGGGGCGGAGCTTATAACATGTTTGACCTGAAAAGGGGTGGGGCGTTAAACTGTAATTAAAAATAATCTTGTATAATTTTCAGTCTTTGAATCTAAAAAGGAGGCGGTGCTTTGAGAACTTCAAACTTTAACTCTTCAACTTGGTAAAGGAAAAAAAAAACAAGCAAAAACCCTGAATTCTAAAAGAAGCGGAGCTTTTTTAAACATTGATCCTCAAGTCCAGATTCCAAATATGAGATGAACAGGAACACACTTGAACTCCTGGAGGTGCGACTGGCTGCTGAAGCATCCAGACCAGATGGAGTTAACGCCATAAAAAATCCCTCCAGTCAATAAAAGCAATAAAGCATGCTTCTTTCTTCTGTCCTTCCACAGTAAGTGGAGCTTTGGTCCTTTGAAACATTCCTCCGATGACTACATTCAGACTGAGGGAAGGAGCTCGGCAGCTTTCACAGAAACACAGTGAGAGTTTTTTAGCTTCAGTTAAAGGTTTGGGTCAAATCTCAAAGTGTGTGTTTCTCTCACTCGTTCAAACTTTACATTTTAGAGCTAATTCTGACACAGGGAATTAAAAAACTGCATATTTTGGTACAAACACCAAATCACTTTTCAAACTATTGATCAAATCCTACTTTTTTTTTTTTTTTTAGGTTTTACAGGTTTATTAAACTGTCAGCGAATCGGGAACAGCGTGAATGTTTAATATGTATTAATCCTACGAAGGTTTTAGCTTTCTGACTGACTGGGATGGAACGTTAACACAGTTTGTAGAGCTCCACAGAACTGTGGATGTGATTTAGACGTTTTAATTTTAATTAACTTTCCATTCATCCAACCATCCTCAGTCTGTCTTTTTCCCAGTGAAGTCATTGATTCATGTTCTTTGCAGCCTGTCCTCCTGTTTGACATCGGCCTCACTTCAGAGGGGAACATCAAAATTAACAAAAGTTTAATAATCAGAATTATCATTACGACTTTTCCAATTTTGAGAAAACATTACCTTAACTTCAGGAATTATGTATTGTAGTTTTGAGAAAATATTTGAAGTTAAATATTAAAATTCACTTTACTGATTCTCAAACTGAAACATTTTCCAGTGAAACATAATTTGACTCCGTGGTGACTTCATGATTCTCAATGAATCAATTCTTAAAATCTTGAAATTTTCATTTGCATTTGAAAAATGCAAAAATGTAAATAGCTGTTTTTTTTTCTTTTGAATGACCCAAATATGAGAGAACAAAATCTAAACATATTCCTCATCAACTTTCTCAGACTCAGCGAAATGCTTTTTTCAGAACCACAAAAAAAAAACAAACCCTGATTCCATACATTTTTCAGTTTCTTCATTTGTTCAAACCAACTGCTGCTCTGACGAGATCCTTCATTTCAACTAAACTCTTGGTCTGTTTAAGATCTGCAGAAGCTGGAGGAGCTTAACTTCGACCAGACGAAGAGATCTGAGCAGCTTTCCTCTCCAGAGCTCTGAACCTCTGCTGCTTGGTGGACGTTAGTGTTTTACTGCAAACCAGACATTGGAGGTCAGGAGGTCGGTTCGGCATGTGGAAACACCAAGCTGCGTTTTCCCTCGTTTCCATGGGGACGGACTCGGAGGATTCTGGGGAAAGTTCCACCCTGGAAGTCGTTTTTCAGTGGCTCTAAAACGCCGTTGCCATGGAAACGGGCCCCCAAAGCGCAACAGAGGTTTTCCGTTTCCGCCTGTTTTGGGGTAAACGGGGCGAGCAGATGAATCGGTACAGTGGGGTTAATCTTCGTTCCCCTGCTGCGACTCGTCTTCCTCACAGAACGAACCACGGCCAGGAAACGCTTCCAGCTGCAGCTTTCAGCAGATTGTTTTTAGAAAGAAGGAGAAAAAAAAAAAAAAAAAAGTGCGTGGGAGTTTACAAGAACATCTTAACAAAAAAAAAGAAAAAAAGAAACATTCTGGATGAGCCAGAGAAGATCTGCGGGGCTTTGAGGATTTAATCACTTGTAATAACTTGTTGTGGAGTGAACCATTCGGCATGGTGGAGGAAGCAGCCGAGCATGAATGCTTTCCCTCTTTCCACAGGACCCCGACGCCCCGACTCCTCCCTGGGAGGTGGAGCAGGTGGAGCAGGTGGAGCAGCCTCTGAGTCGGAGGTGGACGGCTGATCAGCACATCCACTAGTTTACGCCTGAATGTGAGTTTTTTTTTTTTAAACTAAAATGATTTGATTTTGAATGCGAGTGATGGGGATTTTTTTGAGATTCATCAGGTTTTCCTCTCGTGTCTGATCAGACCCCCGGCGTGAGAGAGGAGCTGAGCCTTCATTTTCCCCATCTAAACACAAGATATGAATATAAATCTGAATTATTCATTCAGAATAAACCAATTCCGAATTAAAAACACCACGTAGCCACACTCAGTACTCCATAAACACCAGCGGTGAGTTTGGTTGTTCACCTACTCTGGACGCCGCTCATTCGCACACTAGTCCAACACTTTGGGCCAACAGTGCAGTCGGGATGGAGCCCCATTTTCAACAAGCCTCACTGTTTCTCTTTCCGTTTTCGTTGTCAGGCTTTAGATTCACCGCAGGTTCAGAGGAAAAGCTCTTGATCTTTGGTTAAATTGGAGCATCACTGAACAGGAACGAGCAGCTGGGGCTAAAGGGACACACACACACACAAACACACACCTCCGTCTGGCTTCCTCATGACCAGATTATTGCTTTTACAGGTCAGAGGAGGGACTTGGATCATTAATTCTAATGTGTTTTGGGGAGAAAACCAAGAAAGACATGCATGTAAATTCAAAAAAACAAAACACCATCTTAATTTAGAGGAACACGTTTGGACCTTGTGATGTTTTAAAGCTGTTTTTGTGTCACTGGATGTTTTCTGTTCAGTTTCTGTGTTTAGGTTCAGCAGAAGGCTCTTTCCATCTTTTTTTTTTTTTTTTTAATTCAGTTGTAGTGTTCGGCTCCGTCACGGAGGCTGTTTGCAGCGTAGAAACATGAGTCACGCTGTTGATCTGTGGCTCTGCAAATGACTGACCACAACGTTATCGAGGCGGGGGGGCGAGGGGCGGGGGGGAACACTGACACAATCTGACAAGTAGTGCAAATCAGTTGCAGCGATAATAATAGCCAAGGTGCTCTCCACAAACACATTCAGTGCCTCCTCATTCTTGTGCATCGATACGTAGAAATCAAGAGAAATGAAAGGGAAGCGTTCTCGTCTTTGTACGGCCGCCGCACGGCGAGGATGCCTCCGCACGCGGCGGCTCAGAGGGAGACGGCTTGAAAACAAAGGCACAGAGATTTGGACGTGTCTACGGTCCCTTCCCTCCTCCCAGCACGAGTGTCTCGAAGGCTGCGTCGGCCGCCATCACCGTCAGCTTCAGCCTGGATGTGTCAGTCCTGAGGATGTCTCCTCCTCCTCCTCCTCCTCTTCCTCTCCTCTCTCCGGGGACCTCACACAGACCCCATCACGAGGAGCAAAACAAAAATTGAGGCAGCAGCAAATTTTAAAGAAAAGAAAGAAAAAAAAAAAAACGCCTCCTCTTCTCTCTCTGAAGTCAGACCGGATCCATTTATAGACCAGCACGTTCACACACACAGAGTCACAACACACACCTGAAACCTGTCACACACTAACAGCGACGGGGGGGGGGTCGGGTGTCATCCTCGTCCTCCAGCATCCTGCCCGGCCTCGTGTCGGCTCTGACTCCAGCTGAGGAGACTCCAGAGTGACCGTCAGACCGGACCCTCCACAGTCTGGTCTTCTCCGGTTCCCCCGGCAACCAGCCAGCAGGAGATCAACCCTCCACTCATCTGACGATGAAGGATTGTAAACCCAATGAAGATCCACCAAAGACGGGGATTACAAGATGGAGGCCCGTTGGACTGATCCACACAAACGACCGACACACTGATTAATCAACCGACGAGCGGAGCTGTCCTGCAGCGCTGTCTAATTTAGGGATGTCTCGATCGGGTCGGAGGATAATCGGATTAGGGTCGAAATTATGATTTTGATCAGTTATCGGCAAATCCAGCCAATCATCTTTTTCTACATCAGCTGCCGTGAACTGAGCCTCGTTCCAACCTTGCTGGATTCAGACAAATGTCAGTACAGCATGAGCAGCATGAGCAATCCAGTGACGTGTCAGCAGTCCGACTGTGGCCATCCTGCCTCCATCAGCCTACTTTCAAATAAAACTCAGTGCGACTAAAGGAAATGCAATGTAGATTTTCAAAATAAAAACTTTTTTTGGAAATTGAAAGTTCAAAATTCAACCGATATCGAAATCTACAACTGGATTGGTATCGAGAGCCAAAAGTGATCAGGACATGATCAATATCAGGTGCAGTTTGGAGGATGCGGACGATTAGGAATGATTTTGTGCTTCAGCAGCACAAAGCAACAAGTCACACACACATACATACGCACACGCACGCACACACACACACACACACACACACACACACACACACACACAGGAGGTACGAGAAGAAACCTCTAAAAGCACAAAAACAGACGTTTCCAGTGTCTCACGACGGTGTTTCCGTGTTTCTCAGCAGGGTCGGCCATGACTTCCACAAAAAGGCGAAGAGAAGCGCTGCTGCAGTGCATTCTGGGGTTGGAGTTTCTATTTACAGCCCAGAGAAGGAAAGGTTTCCATATTTACACACATCATCAGCACCTCTTCTTGCTGCAGCGACGTCAACAGGGTTTTTTAATTTCGTTCAGTACTCCCACTCGTCCGTCTTCATGTCCAGGTAGTTGAGAATGTTCTGGGCGAACTTGACCGCCTGCTTGCGCGCCACCTTGGTGGACTCGTCGCCCTGCGGGTCCACGGCGTCCAGGGTCAGCAGCTGCTTGGTCAGCAGCTCCTCCAGCATCATGTAGCTCTTGTCGGCCCGCTTCCCGTCGAAGCCCAGCACCTGGGCCTGCAGGTCCGACAGGCTGCCCAGGACCAGCCACACGGCCCGGTGCGACGGGTGCTCGGCGGGGCCCGGCTGGCGGCGGGCCAGGGCCTCGCGGAGGTCCAGGAAGGTGATGATGGCCTGGACCTCCACCACGGCGCGGCGCCGGGCCTCCGGATGCACGGGTTCCGGGCCGTGTCCACCTGGTCCTGCGTGAGGAGCTCTGCAGCTCGGCCTTGGGCCCGGAGCCCAGGTCGCCCATGGCGCAGTGCCGCAGGACGCCCTCGCGCAGGTGGGACACGTGCGCCCGCACCCCTCGATCTCTCGGATGGAGTTGTTCTGCGCCAAGTCGTACCTGCAGACACACACGTCAGTCATCAGGGAGGAACCTTTAAACGAGGTACGTATTTATTTATTTATGTCACGGGACGAAAAATGTGTCACGAGGAGAAAACGTCTCTTTATAACGACTTGATCTTTCGACAGAACAGAAAAAGCTGAGCCACCAGAGCGCTGCCACCAGGAACTTCGAGTTGACGCGTCGCCTGTGGCGCCTGAGCAGGTGAGTCCCTCAGTCCTGACATGTCCAACTTTCTGGTGACTGACCAGATGTCCTGAGGCTTTACTGACGTTTCAGGTCGGTCCAATATTGTTCACACTGACACGCTTTAAAGGAGCTATATCATGCAAAATCCACTTTTTTAAGGTTTTAAGGATGTCACAAAGTTGAATTCCATTTAAAACCACCCCCTAAATGTTATTTGCCTTTATCCACACGTCTGAGTGATCTCTTTCAGTCTGCTGCTCTTTGCAGCAGCCCCTCCCTTCGGGTAGAAAACAGCTCGTTTGAAACTCTTCAAACTTAAGTACGTCACAAAAGTTGAACTCCTCCCCACCACTCTTCTCCCACCCCCCCGCAGACAACCCCACTGTCCTCTGACCAGCAGCAGCTGATTCACATTTTCCACTGAGGAGACCCCCCCCCCTCCCAGGGCCCTCGGCAATCAGCGTTGCTGCTTTTTGTATCTCCGATTACGGAGATAAACTTTAACCATCGTCTGAAAGCAACAATCAAGCAAGAGCAAGAGTCTGAAGGGTCTGTGCTTGGCGAGTTTCTCACAGGAAAAGACGTTTCGCGTGTCTTTGCATGTAGAGAAGCTCGAGCTAAAGAGCTAAAGCTAACCCTTAGAGAAGCTAACGCATGACGTATTTGTTTTGACGCTCCGATTGGCTGAAGTACGCTGTCAGTCAAAGTCCACAGGGGGAGAGGCGGGATCTTCAGTGGAACAGAGCGTTTTCTCTTCCGGGTTTCAGAATTAGCCCCAGAAAATCTTTTATTTCACACAAAATGACTTTTCCTTCGCGCCAAAAATAAACTATTACCATGTTAATGCCAATAATAGGGTTTGGACGAGCTAAAAAAGCATGATACAGCCCCTTTAATCGCATTGGAAAATCGGTCCCATTTACACCCCAGTGTTTCCACGACGGTGCTTCTCAGTGAAAATGCAACTTTCTGAGAAGGTGGAACTTTTCTATAACTCTCCAAATCCATCGCCGTGTGGAGGAGGCGAACATGCGTCTTTGCGTCTTGCAGCAGAAACGCTGCTGCTGCACCATGACCGTGGTCAGCAGTTACTCTGTTGATGTTTAGAACATATTGTTCTCTGCAGCGTGTGTGTGTGTGTGTGTGTGTGTGTGTGTGTGTGTGTGTGGTTTCATTACAGAAACAAACAGCACCCAGTATGAAAAATCTCCATGGAAACGAGAATCTTTTCTGAAACGAAAACGCAAGGATGATGCATTTTCACTGGAAACGTGTAAACAGGGCATTAGTCTGTATGAACATCCCCGTTTATCACACTGCAACGTTGTAACAAGGTTTCTATGCTGATGATATTCACTGTTATTTCATTGGTAGCTGGATTTCACAGTTGCACTGTTGCTCTCTGGGCTTCGAGCATCGTTTCTCTCTGTTGTTCATTTCTGCAACAGTAACTACTGTTACTAAAACAAGACGACTCCTGGTGGACAAAGCAGGAACAGCAGGCACTGGAATTCCAGCACCTTCTTTCCACAGGCCGTCATTTATCCTCTCATTCCTGTAGTGAAATGGAAATACTTTATTTCCTTTCTAACACCTCCTGACGAGTCAAACATTGTTTCGAGATCATGTTTTACTCTCTGCTCTCATTCGGTCGAAGAAAACATTTTCATTCTCTGCATGTAATTGAGTCCTGAGCGCAGGCTGCGTGAAGACGGGCGTGTGAATGGAGAGGCTCTTGAGTCGGCTCTCCAGTCTGCTGCTCTACATAATGGAGCGCTGGTGGGCGAACGCGCTGGCAGCGGCCATCGTCAGCTGACAGCAGTCTAATCACAGAGCAGATGATTCACATCAGAACGTAGCCGAGCCCGTCCGCCGTCCTGCGTCAGCCGGCGTGTAACAGCTGCGGCGTGAGCGTGGAAACTGGCGGGAACGTCTGCGACTCCCACTGAGGACAGTGGGAGAGACGGTGGAGAGACGGCCTTTCTGAGGGCGAACCGTGGAAAGGTGTGTATGCGTGGCGAGTGTGTGGTACCTGCGCGTGTCGTCGCCCTCCACCTCCAGGTCCAGGTGCTTCAGCAGCCCGTTGATTTCCTCCACCACCTGCTTGCGGTAGTTCCTGATGGCCGTGTTCCCCGAGACGTCCAGGGCGTCCAGCTCCACCTGCATCTCCGTCAGGATGCGCGACAGGTGGGCGCAGCTGTCCCGGCCGCTCAGGCCCATCAGCAGCGCCACCAGCTGGCTGCGCGCCACGCTCACCTTCACCATCACCTGGTTGATGCGGTGCACGGCCTCGTGCGTGTCGCCGACAGCGGCAGGGACAGCGTCTGCTGCGGCGTGCGGCCCTCCAGCACGTCCTGCACGGCGCACAGGCGCGTCAGCGCCCGGTAGCGCGCCTTGCGCAGCGGCACGCGGCCCTCCGTCTTCACCTGGGTGAGCTTGAGCACCAGCTCCTGCAGGGCGTCCACCAGCTCGTCGCTGATCTCGGCGGCGCCGCCGGAGCGCTGCGGCGCCACCACGCGCTCGTCCACCACCGCCGCGCCTCGTCGCTCAGCTGCTCGATGGCCCGGCGGGACGGGTGCGAGGCGTTCTCCTCCAGGTAGCGCAGCAGGCCCTCCACCTCCTGCGCCGCCCTCTTGCGCGCCCCCTGCAGCTCCGGCTTGCCCTCCGTGTCCACCTGGTCCACCTCCAGCAGCAGCCGCGTCAGCTCGCGCTCCAGCCGCTTGTAGTCGCGGTCGTGCTGCAGCCCGCTGAAGGTGCACACCTGCGGCCCCAGCGACGCCACCCCCTTCTGCACCTCGTACAGCCGCATCATGGCCGGGTGCTGCTGGTTGTACAGCTGCTGCGGCTGCTCCATCGGGTGGTGGTGGTGCTGCTGCTGCTGCTGGGACCGCCATGGTCCATCCTCTTCCCACCATCAAAGGGCTTCCCAAACAGGCTGCACAGGAAGAAGAGAGGGAACATATCATAGATGCTCAGAACTGATCGCTAGTCTGAAAATAAACTGAGAGTGAAGCTAGCAACCAGCTAAATGAGCACAATGGATAAAATAATCCTGAACTCCCCACCATGTAGTGGTTCGCTGTCGTTTAACAGTCACTCTGTCCAAAAACCCCCTTTATGGTTTGTGTCGATAGATTATCTCAGCTGTTCTGTTGCTGCTTCATTTTCTCATTCATGAGTTCTGAAGTCTTTGTTTTGAGGAAAAACAGGTTATAGAGCATCTTCCTTCTACTGACTGATGTAACTTTAGCAGGATGGAGTAAGTGAATTAGTCCTCAGACTGACCCACTTTGTGCTAACAGTTAATGCTAACACTGTACAGATATTTGATTGTTAATAAGACCTACTAAAATACAGAGAAAACTTCAAAGTAAAGCTGATGCCACTTCTGGAAGTTACTCGTTATCTTGAGCCTCGTCAGAGAGAACACCGTTGTTTTGGTGTTTCGGGGTCAGAATGGGTGACCCCTCTCTTTTGTTCATATTTGCACAGCCTGCTCCGGCTGACGGGACCTCAGCTAATATCTGGACTCCTGCCAGAGCTGCAAAGACAAAGTGTGTAACCTCAGCCAAGTACCACACACACACACACACACACACACACACACACCACCACACACACCACACACAGCCCTGTTCTCACATGGCACTTCATGTTTAAATAATATGTGCAAACAAAACGTGCTTCTGCACACAAACACACAATGGTGGAGCAACAACAACCAACCTTTTCAGGTCGATACGGAGGCGGTGATGATGCACGGTGACCGACTTCCGCCGGTTCTCCAACACAAACGGGACTAACTGTTGCTCCTGCAGCCGGAAATCCAGCCTGGAGGCTGAAGGGCCATCAAACCAGATAATAACCCAGCTCCACGATGGTCCAGCACCATCACCGCATGTGACAGTTTGTTCGGGATTCATGAGGCAGCAGGAATCCGGTGGACAGGACTTTAGTGCAATAGTAACAGAGCTGCTCTTCGCCGGAGGCTTCAGGTCTCGCTAACTGATCTCATGGAGGATAAACGGAACGAGCAAACTGATTAAGTTTATGGGAAAAGGCAAAACTTCTGCTGCATTTTGGGGGTTTGGTTTATTGGAGGTGTTTAATAACAAACCATCTAAATACAGTGAAAGCTGGCTGAGAGTTTTCCTCGCCACAGCTCGGCTAAAGACGCACATTCACGCCAGAGTCTGTCCTTTCAGTCCAGCATGAGAAGCAACGGGGTTAACCTACATTTGGTCTCGGCGAGAAACCCAACAGCCGGCCCGGACGCGGTTCTGATCCACGTCAGAACCAATCAGACGGCGAGCGGAGCGGCGGCGGGACGAGGAAACCGTTCAGGGGAGACTCTGCTCCGGCGGCGGCGCAGCAGCGTCAGCACTCAGGGAGAATCAGCTAAGAGGCCTCTCAGCTGGATTAATATCGCAGCTCTCTCTCCGAAGGGCTCAAACGATTAAATCAGGGTTTTTTTTTCTTCTGCCAAACAAACCAAAGCTCTGCTGAGTCCAGCTCCGACGGAGCAGGAAACTGACCGCCTGTTTCTTACGTTTTACATCCCGAGAGGGAATTTCAGATTTACTGGTCAACACACTGAAAGATGTCTTCTCAGAAAACTAAATTAGAAAACACAGAACACCCACAGAAATGCACAGTTTCAGATATTTTAATTAGATTTTATATACGAGCCTTTTCAGTCACCCAAGGTCACTGTTCACATTAAAATGTTACTGTTAGAAGTTTGTAACATTAAAAAAATCTAATCCCAGAATATTGGATGTTTTTTTACAATTAGTTTAATGTTTTTCAGACTTCTTGTGTTTTCTTTATTTAATTAATATTTTCTGTCCTTGATGTTTTGCGTTCCTTTCTTTTTCTCTCCAGTCTGCTCGGCTTTACTTCATTCTTGTGTATCTCTGCTCATTTCTTCCCTCCTCGCTGTCCCGAAGCGTCTCTCTCTGTCACATTTGCTTCTTTGAGGTCCACAAGTGTCTCTTTGCATCGCTGCAGTGTTGAAGCGTCTCTCTTTTCACTGGCTCGTGTTTCTCTCGGTGGTCTTCGAACATCTTTTCACGTCGATTTGCCATCTTTATACGTCTCTTCCAGATCATGGTTTGTCTCTTTGTGGTAATCATACGTCTCCTGCAGGTCTCTGCACATCTCTCAGAGGACGCCACGTGTCTGTTAGAGGCAGTAAAACGTGTCTTTGCTGTCATCGTGCGTCTCCTGGATCGCCATGCATGTCTTAAAGGTCATTGTGCTTTTCTGGCAGGTCTTCAAATGTCTCTTTGTGGTCTTCATACCTCTCTTAGCGGTCGTACATCTCTGCGGTGATCACATATCTGTTTTGGTCTTTGTGTCTCTTTGCAGTCACTCTGTGCATCTTTGCAGCCATCAACAACCTCTTTCTCTGCCTCGCGTCTTTTCAGATGTTTTTCAGTTGTTCTATCGTTCTTATCGATAAGAACTTCCCTGACAGTCTTTCTTTCCCCCCGTCAGATTCACGCCGACGGCGTCCCTGCAGACTTTACCGCTGCCGATGAGATGAAACGTCATCGGGACGCTTCAAACCAAATCTGATTTGTCTGTGACTGGAATCCGTCCCGCTGATTTACCCTCTCTCATTCATTTGAAATATGATCTGAGGCTAAGCTGCCTCTCCGCCCTCTGACCTTTTTCTATAATCTGTGCATGATCACAGTGAAAACTTCATGCTTAGAACAAAGTAAACAGAAAAAGCAGCGAGGTTCTGGAGGGCGCCGGGTGAACGATGGCACAGGATGTGGATAATGAGGTGGAGGCTGCGTCACAAGACTAAGCTGCTGTCATCATCAAACATGGTTTAGGCTGCAAATATCCGCTGCAGCAGGGTAGTTATTGAGTCTTCATCCAGTGTTTAGCGATGGAGCATCAAATTCAAACAGGATCCTGATTATCGGTTTTCACTGAAATACTGTCCTTACTTAGGTGAGACTGTTTGAGTTTCTCCAGAGAGACGAGTTCAGCTAATGTACTGTGTTAAAACAATAATGTGGAGATGTCACGATAATTTAAAATCCATCCAGGTACGTCAGAACTGCCATTACTAACACTCTCCGTACTCGGCTGCATGTTTATCTTCAGATCTTGTGTTAAATTTGTTTGTACTGAACAAAGCCTGGATGCTTTGCTACAGATGCTATTTTCACATTCCAGGTTTTTGTGTGAACTACTGATGCTGCTAGAGTGGGATTATCACACTGGTCGTAAACGCTGTCTCAGTTTATGGCAGCTTGTGGGTAAACAAAGGAATCCAATCTGAAGTGCGTCTCTTAATTTGCTGATTGTCACTTAAAAAACACTTTATCTGATATAAAGTGTAAAACTGATCAAAGTGACATTTATCATTGCTACAAAGTAGAATGTTGAAAGTCTTCCTGGACTTTCTGTTAAAGATGGTTTCACGCTGCAGAGTCCTGTGAAACATCACTATCAGACATACTACTGCTTCAAGGAAAAGTGGAGATGGCCAAATGTGGTCTCATAAAGGGTTAAAGTAAGCGATTCATTTGAATAGTGGAGGATTTGTTTTAGCTCCAGCGGGCGGTCTGATTGTCACTAATAAGTTGTGTTGCCACAGTACGACGTCTTTGTGAAGCACGGCGTCAATAACAATTATGAGACAGGCAGCAGGATTACGCAGCAGCGTTCCCTCAAGTACTTTTTATGTAGAGGACGACAGGCCGGGCAGTTCCAGAACAGTGGATGAGCGCACGCTGGGCCACACGCTCGCAAAGCTCAGTATTATTAGGATAATCTCAGCAAAATCCACTCCGGCCTGGCAGACACCTTCTCCCTGCGTCCCAATCAAGACAGGCCAGGAAAAAAAAAAAAAAAAAAAAAAAGCAGCTGCAGCCTGAATGTGGTGGGTTTTAAAGCTTCTCCTCCCGAAAGTCACACAGGAGGAGACGGCCTTTAGCTCTGTGGTGTGTGTGGTGTGTGTGTGTGTGGTGTGTGTGTGTGTGTGTGTGTGTGTGTTGTGTGTGTGTGTGTGTGTGTGGTGTGGGTGTGTGTGGGTGTGTGTGTGTGTGTGTGTGTGTGGGTGTCAGAATCCAGCCATCTCATGAATTGTGATGACTGGATATAAATCACCACTAACCAGATTTCAGAATGAGTGCATGAATGAATGAATGAGTGAATGAAGGTGACTGGGAGCTTTGCTCAGAGCTTCCAGATGGAATATTCTTATATAACAGTTTTCCTGAGAGGCCAAAGTGTGTGTGAGCTCTTAGTTCACTGAGCTCCTCCAGCACTAACAGGACAATGACAGGAAGCCACCAGTAGGTGGCAGCACTGCGAAGGATACTAGAACCTTCACCCACTTCACCAATGTACGGTATTAATCTGAGTATTATGAGAACACGTGCCTTCATTTGTAATGTGTTATAGTATTTACTGAAACCATGTTTCAGACCTGTCGCTCCTCTTTTAACCAGCTCCATCCCTGCATCCACAGCTAGCACCAGGAAACCAGCACATCAGTGGATCACCATGAGGAGAACCAGCACATCAGTGGATCACCATGAGGAGAACCAGCACATCAGCGGATCACCATGAGGAGAACCAGCACATCAGTGGATCACCATGAGGAGAACCAGCACATCAGTGGATCACCATGAGGAGAACCGGCACATCAGTGGATCACCATGAGGAGAACCAGCACATCAGCGGATCACCATGAGGAGAACCAGCACACCTGTCAGTTCCTTCCCTATTTCAGTTGCTCATATGACAGAAGGATTTAGGAACCCAGTGTCCTCCCGGTGTGATTTCCGTGTCTGGCTGCAGGTACCGAGCAGCCACCAGCCTCTCCTCCAGACCTCCACCCAGCTCCTGCACGCCTCCCCAGCTGCTGCTGCTCGGCTTGGCGCATTATACCGCCACCAGAAAACCCTGAAGACCAGCATGCAGACCCCCAGAACCCGCACCTGCAGCACCGCCACCCCCTCCTCCTCCTCCATCACCTCCATCCGAGCTGTCAGCTGCTGCAGTCCACCCCCCTCACGCACGCACACACACACACGCACACGCCTCCATCCACCGCGCTGGGAAGCCTCACCTCTTCAACACGCCGAACACATTCGCGCACATTTCCGCGGGTGTTTGTTTCCATCAGCCGGAGGCAGACAGATGCGTGCAGCCGTGCGGGGTGGAGGAGGGGTGGAGGAGGTGTGGATGGAGCTCCGGTCAGCCTCACACTGACGGACGGACCGACTGCGGTGGATCGGGCTGCTGCCTCAGCCTGTCGCCCCTCCCACAGCCCACTCCGAGGGGCTCCCCTCCGCTCCGCTCCGCCGAGCTTCGAACCGACGACTCACGATAAAAATACCCCCATCGCCGGCCTTTATGTAATATCTGGGAGCGGGCTGGAGCGGTGGCTGGGGCGGCGGGAGGCAGCGGGAGCTGGCCGGGTTCTCCTCTTCGCGTTCCGCCTTTGTGTACGTCTCTGTGTCGGTGTATGATCACCTGACTCTAACCCCACCTCGGCCCCCACAGCCCCGCCGCCTTCAGCCCCGGATAAAGCCGCGAACGGGACGCTCACACGGGCGGCGGCAGTCTTACCTGCAGAGCCAGCGGACAGCCATCTGGACGGTTGCGGGAAAACTCGGAGCTCCTCCGGGTAAAGCTCCACATTAGCCCACCTAAGCTCTACCTTCTAGTTACTTCCACCTAACACGGAGTTCAACTTTCTGCCGTTCCATCCATTTAAGAAGCTTGTTTTGCTATTTACTTACCGTTTACGAAAATAAACGCAATAAGACGGTTATTTATGCTATTCTAGATTATTTAACACCCGCAGCGAACTGAAAAGATGAGTTATATCTCGAGTGAGCGCTTTTACGAGTAGTAACCGAGGGTTAGTTTTGGTTGTCCAACATTCGAGGCGTTCCATTTTCTTGTCGTGCTGTCCCGTTCGGTCGCAGTGAGATGGGCGGGGAAGACAAACTGGACGAATACAGAATTTTATCCTCATGATTTAAAAAAAAAGTTCATGCTTTTGAAAGATACATTTGTAGCTGCATTTTTCCAATAATATACCAACAAAGCCAAAACAGATACAGAATACCAAAATGCAGGGATTATTAAAAATCCTTAAATTGCAATTTCACGGTGCCGAGAAAAGATAAAGTAGTTATTAGTGCTAGAATAGATTATCTGGATTTTTGCAATCTCTTACTGAGACTAGTTTAATATTCCCTGGTATTTCTTCGTTGGTGATTCCTGTCCGAGATGCGCCGGTGACATTTTCGAGCGCACCTTTGCCCCTTGCTGTGCTCACGTGATCAAACGGCCTGTTTGACAAGCAGAAACATGCGCGCTGCGATGGTTTCTCAACGTTAAAAAACCGCGTCGTTGACGTGGTTTTTAGCGTGACTTTGTTTGTTTAAAATGATTATTCTCTCACAGACGCTCCGCGTGGTGGCGGCGAGGTGAGAGGATGAGCGCCGCCGGACGGTTAACGTGGAGGAGCGCCGGTGTTTTCACCTTCAGGAGACTCTGCAGCTCCGAACAGAGCCAAGCCCCGGCGCAGCGGGACAGTCCGCCCAAAGTGAGTGAACTCACGCCGCCTGTCCGCAGCTCTGCTGTCTCCTGTGTGGCCGATTTCTGCTCCCTGTGCAGAATTCCAACACATTTCCCCAAATGTTGCTCTCTGCTGTGCACTGAATAGCCTTTCATTTGGAGCAGCTGGAGCTGCTCTTGTGTTTTATGCATCCTGATGCACTCATCCGAAATTTCAGATTTTATGATATTCAAATTCAGAAAATAATGGCAAATATAGTATTTTCCTATTACAACAAAATGCACATGGCATGAAACTAACAAATTCATTCATTATGTCGTTTTCATGGACAGTAAATACAGACTGACTGAAATACCTTTTACAGTGTTTCCATGCACTTTGCATTTGCAAATTCAAAATTACTGTTTTAAAAATGAAATGAAATGTAATTTCTTGCATTTAATTTACAAAAATGTGTTTTAACTAACATGAATTTGTAGGCTGACAAATATATCAAAGCACAATGCATTAGGTGTGTGTTTTATGTAAATAAGTTTGTAAATGTAGCTGTAAACTAAAGTAAACTGAAGTGTGGCGGTTTGCATTTCTACAAGCTTTTGTTTTTTTAAATAACCATAACAGATTTAGTTGATCAATAGAGCACACACTTGACTTAAAGTTCTCTTTAAAGTCTTAATAACATATTCAGAAAAGTCTGTAGTTTCTGTTTGAGTAGTTTAAATGTTCAAAGTGGACCTTAACGCTGTTATCCGTGAAGGTTTTTGTTGTTTTTGAAGGACTTCGGTGTATTATGATCCTGAGTTTTGCTGTTTTTACCTTTCCGCGCTCTCCGACTGCGTTTATTCTCCTCATGGTGAAGTTTGTTCTCAGCTGATAAGAAAACGTGTTAATCAGTCAGTCACGTGACCTCCAGACTGATCTGACCAGAGGAAAAAATCATCTGACAACAATATGAATGAAGCAGGAAGTGATTTCAACCTGGAATCATGAATTCAACAGGGATAAAGAATAACCTGGAATCAAATTCTGTTAGATGTGCACGTTCTAGAAAAATACAGAAATTGTGATCAGCAATTAATAACAATTACAAAAATGGAAGAAAACGACAAAGAATTATCAGTGTGATATGAAATCCTCCATGAAATTATTGTCAGAGTAAATTAGTCTGATTAAAAAAATAACATATTTGTAAAAATTAACCCTGAACTATTATTTCATTTAATGAAAATATTACTCAGAATCAGCTTTAATGGCCAAGTCTGTGCAACACAAGCAAGGAATTTGACTCCGGCTTTTGTTCAGTCTCTACATGAAGAGAAAAAGATAAAAACAAACAGCAAACAGGAGAGAAGAGAAGAGGGGGACGTACTGGAAATTATATTAGAGAATGATAATATAAATAAAAATAAACATTCTGAAAAGCAGGAAGTCCCAGTATTTACAATTGTATGAACATTTGTAAAGAAAAGGGAAGAATGGGAGAGAACATTATATCCAATAGCATCTGTAGCACAGTGCTGTGCAGCAGCAGGGGTCCTGGTAGTGCAGTACGGTAAGTGATTACTTTTGACAGTGATCCTGAGACTCTGTTTGCTGAGAGGTCATCAGGGTCATGTGCCTGGGGAAGAACCGCTCTGTGGCTGCTGGTTTTCACTTGCAGTGCTCTGTAACGCCTACCGGACGGGAGGAGTTGTAAGAGTGTGTGTTCAGGGGGTGTGAGGGGTGTGTGGAGACGACCCTGGACAGGTACAGGTCTGGGATGGAGGGCAGGGCGGCTCCTGTTATTCCCTCTGCAGACCTGATTGTCCTGTTTGGGGGCCGATCCAAACCCGACAGTGATGGAGCTGCTCGGGGCTCCATGATGGCCGCGGATTCAAAGGATTAGCTGAAAAGAAAGTTGAAAGAAGTCGATGAAAACTCATTTTATCCCTTAATAATATTAGATGGATTCTGTTCATTTTCTCATTTCTTGATTTTTTTACAGTAGTTTTAATTTCTGACAAACAAATCGAACTTGTAAACGTATGCAGCTAATTTGTACATACAAAAGAAAAAATGATTTAAAAAAAAGTTAATACAAATCAAAGAAAACAAAAGAAAACATCAACATAGTTCGAAAAAAAGGAGTAGGAGGAAGTAAAGACTTTTTTTTAAAACGATTCCTACCCCTTTTTAAGTTTTAAAGTCATACTTCAAGGAACATCCTGTAATATGATGGCACAATATGACCAAATATAATATGCATAAACCGTGCAGATATCCTTATAAATACACAAACTATGCCCCCACATACCACAGAGTCATCCCCATAAATATATACTATACAATAACATAAGTACAGTATAACAACAATATATCACTTTACACCACATGCATAACACTAAACACTCCCCCCCCCAATCATCCACAGTTACTGGCTTCCTCTTCCATATACTTACTATGAAATATTTCTTTGTACCTTTTTTTAAACAAATTCATGTTGCTACTTTATTTTATTTCTGTCTCCAGATTGTTCCACAGAGCCGCCCCACAGCTTGACATGCACATACTTTTCAGAGTAGTTTCGAACCTTAGGTTTTTATAGTTCAGGTCTCCTCTGAGATTATATCCACCCTCCCTTTCTCCAAACATACTCTGTATATTATTTGGCAGTAGATTGTTTCTTGCTTTATACATTACTTGTGCTGTTTTGAATTTGACCAAATCCATGAATTTCAACAAGTGTGATTTTAATGAATAGTGGGTTAGTGTGGTCCTGTGTATCCTGCATTGTTTATTATCCTTATTGCTCTTTCCTGTATGGTGCATATCGGCTGTAGAGTGGCTCTGTAGCCGTTTCCCCAGACCTCAACACAATAAGACAGATAAGGTAAAAAAAAGTGCGCAATATAAGGTGTGCAGTGACTTAATGTCCAGGATATGTTTAGTTTTCCACAGTACTGATGTGCATTTTGCCAGTTTTGCTCGTATGTAGCTCACATGAGGCTTCCAGCAGATTTTGTTGTCCAGTATCACTCCAAGAAATTTAATTTCACTTACTCTCTCTATTTTGTTATCATCTATTATGAGTTCTACGATACAATCCATTCTATGTCTCCCAAACAGCATGATCTTTGTTTTACTTAGATTTAATGATAATTTGTTTTTATCAAACCATAGTTTTAATTTATTCATGTCTGTTGTGATGGTCTCCAAAATCTGCTGCAAATTCTCACCGGAACAAAAGATATTTGTGTCGTCCGCAAACAGAATAAATTTCAATAATTTAGATACACTACATATGTCATTAATATACAATATAAATAACTTTGGTCCTAATACTGACCCCTGCGGTACCCCACATGTAATATTCATCAGTTTTGATTTATGATTCCCCATCTGTACAAACTGTTGCCTGTTTCTTAAGTAACTTGAAAGCCAACTCAACCCAACTCCCCTAATACCGTAGTTATCTAATTTCTTTATTAATATATCATGATCTATGGTATCAAATGCTTTCTTTAAATCCACAAATAATTGACACTCAATCACACGAAACATGTCAGCGGGATGAAAACCATCTGTGGTGTAAACGGTTTCATAAACTTTTATCAAACTGTGAAAGTAAATTTGAAGAATTGAAAGATTTTTCAAAAGGTGACTTTTTCAAGAAGTTTTTCATTTTGTTTTATTTCAAAATGTAAAAGTTAAATTCCTCAATATGTAAATTTAAAGCCCAGAAACGGATTTTCCTGTTTAAATTTGGGACTTAACCATTGTTAAGATGCATTAGAGTTAGAAGAAAAAAAGATATTTTCCTGAGCAGTTTAGTTCATGTTCATTTAATGTTCTTTAAGCTGAAACATTTGTAATAATCCCCAACGTGTTTCTCTCCAGAGATCCGCCGTCAGACCAGCAGCCAGCACCACCCACGACTGGATCGGGCCGCCCAACCCGCTGTCCAACCTGCGTCCCATCGTCTACCGCGTCCCCGAGGACGAGTCGGAGCTGGAGAGACGCCTGAGACGCCTGAGGCAGGAGACGGAGGACTGGAACCACCAGTTCTGGACCAAGCAGAACATCAGCTTCAGCAAGGTGCAGTCCTGCTTCATGTCTGTCCCCCCGTCTGTCCCCCCGTCTGTCCCCCCGTCTGTCCCCCCGTCTGTCCCCCCGTCTGTCCCCCCATCTGTAATTAAGCATCACGGTACAGAAGTATTTTCTAATAAAATGAGACAAATTCTAGCTGGAGCTACAAGATATAGGGTTAAAATAGAGTTAAAATAATGTGACACAAAACACACACACACACACACACACACACACACACACACACACACACACACACACACACACACACACACACACACACACACACACTCACTCTTTGAGGGGACCTGAGCTTGTGTGCAGGTGTGTAATACCTCCGTTTGACCAGCAGATGGCAGGTTTTCTGCTTCCTCTTGTTTTACTTATTTAAACTGATTAAAAAGTCTTGATTGAAGCTGATCCTGTTTTTTTTTTCAGGCTCAAACTGAACAATGTGGTCACGTCTGAGTGTTGCCAAAATGTATTTTCTGTTCTTGTATTCAATTCTTGAAAACGAAAACTAAAAAAAAACGATGCCTTTGTTACTCACCTACTTTACGCATCATTATTTTCCTGGATTTGAATTGAACACAGTGTTTCTATATATTTTTTTTTAATTTATTGCAGGAAAAAGAAGCTTTCATCCTTTCCCAGTTGAAGTCCAAAGGTTTGACGCTGCTTGACGACAACGGTGAGGAGAAACAGGCTCTTCTACTAATGTTTATCAGCTTTTTAACAATTTGTATTGGAAAAAAAAAACATTTTTATCTTGAGTAAAATCCCATTAAAGATTTGTCTCAACTCCTCAATCACTTTAAGATATTAATTGGAGAAGAAATCATAAATTAAATCAGAATTTTAAATGACTCAAGACTTGAATTTGTTTCTTCGTCACTATTTTCAATACGTCGACTTTTCATCTTTTTAATAATGTAGATGTTTCTGTGTATTCTCATTCGTTCTGTTGGAGCAGAGGCTGGATCTGTTGATATAACCATAAATTCTACAAGTGTAACGCAGCTTTTATTTCTTTGAGTTCACACATCCTGACTCGTCATCGAACAGCGAGAGGTCGTAGAAAAAGTGTTAAAATCTTCATCTGGTAAAAAGACTGAACGCATCACAGTGATGCCGCCTCCTCATGAACACGGCTCAAAAGTATGCAGATGATCCGTCTTGCTGTTTGGGAGAATTCATGATTACGGACCGCCTCAGAAAGTAAAACTGCTTTAATTATTAAAAATAGTGTTAAGTAATGATTCTGTATGACCACCAGATGGCGCCACTGCACCACAGTCTGAGGACACTGGAACATTCTAAAAGAGTGTAAAGCTGTGGTTTCATTCAGTCTGTTCTCCCGGCTCTCGGGTCAACGTTTGCCTTCACTTCACACTTTCAGGCTTTTGCGTCCATCGGTGGCTGAAACTGAACATTTCAGAGGGAAGCGGCTCACTTCAGTCTGCACTGTTCCAGAGATGCTTTCTGCTGCCACACATAACAACACACTGACGGGCTCCACAATACTGTTTCTTAGTACAATTAGCATTTCAAATGAGTTTAGGGAGTTCTTATCACATGATGTCCCAAAATGCCTGGATCCACTCAGTGTCTTTTTATATCTTCCAAACGCGTCTCATTATGCTTGGAATTATTCACATCTGTTTATTTACGGCTCATTTTCTCCTTTAATGTATGAGTTCTGCTCAGTAAACCTCTGATGTGAGCAGGAAAACAGTGGAAATGAGAGTGTGTGTTCCCTCAGGGCGCCGGCGGCACCTGAGCAGCGAGGAGATGGCCGTGTTTTACAAAAGCTTCCTGGACAGAAACCGAACGCGCCACGCCAGCTACAACAAGTGAGTGTTTCCTGACCGGGCCGGGCGGATGAGGGGGTTTCTGGGTGGTTTAGGGTTGATTTAAGTGGTTTCCTGGTAGGTTTGGGGTAGTTTGTGGGAGTTTCATGTGGTTTCTTGGTAGTTCAGGTGATATTGGGTATTTCTGGGTGGCTGGGGATCATTGTTTAGGATTGTTTTGGGTAGTTTTGGATGATCAGGTGGTTCACAGTGGTTTGGGAAGTAAGAGGTTTTGGTCTCAGGTGATTTTGGGCAGTTAGTTGGTTTCCTCTGATTAGCGGGAATCCGGCTCCAGGCGCTGGTCTGTTCTCGTCTCTGGAACCAGTGAAACTCTCTCAGCGTCGCTCTGCTTCTTTCCAGGGAATGGTACCGACGGAACTTCAGCATCACCTTGCTCATGGCCCGAGTCGCCCTGAACAGCATGTGGAAGAGTGTCAGTGACAGAACCAGCAGCAAGAGGAGCAACACTCCACCCCCCTGAAAATAAAGCCAGTTCCCAAAGCCCCCCCCCCCCCCCCCCCCATGAGGAACTCCAGTGGGACCAGCTCAGACTCAGCTGGTCCTCGGTCCGGAGCTGGAGTCAGAATCTAGACCCTCTCTGAGAGACACGGCTCTTTAAAACTCATCATACCGGTCCGACCCGTTCTGGATCAAACCGGACTGTTCATGACCTCTGAACTGAAATGAGTTTGACTCTCCTGATTTCAGAGGAAATGAGTTCTCTTATTAAAGTACAAAAGTGTTTTTATGTCTGTGTATCAGCACCTATAAATGTCTGTATCCACAAAAACATCTGCGTACAGGACCTTATTCATCAGGATGAAGTATTTTGAGGATCATAAGGAATACTGAGACGAAATAAAATGTGAATATGCAATAATGTCAACACAAGTACATGGGAATACTGAAGAAAATGACATGGAATCATTTAAATAAATCCTCTGTCACGAGGAAGTACACAAAGTTCATCAAACACAAAAGGAAACTTCAGATTATTTACACCTCTGTCGTACATCAAAGGTTCACATCTGAAGGGTTTCAGGGTAGTTTTGACATCAAGGATGCTCAGATGCAGAAGTTTTTTCTGTGAAAAGAGTTTTTCCTTTTCACAGTCCTGTGCTTTTGGTGATGGAGGCGCGATTGCAGTGCGCAAATAATGGATCCTTAATTAATGGATCCTCAATAGCGCGCAAATTAAAGTATCAGCAAAATAATATGTAAATCGCCCTAAAGTGCTCTACATCCACAGTAAAATCAGAGTTTTTGTCGGTAGAATGTGTTTATTTTGCGGAGCAGGTGCAGAAAGTGCTCCGGTCTCCCTCCCGGTTCTGACCGCAGCTTCCCCTTTAATCCGCGGGGGGATGACATCAGTGCGGCCGGGCGGCAGAGGGGGGAGCCGGGGAACGCCATTTTCACGCTCCGCGCAGTCCGCCAGTCCTCCAGCCTGTTCGCCGGGGGGGCAGCCGTCACCTCACCGCAGCCGCCGTCTCTACGGGCAGTTCTGCGGGGCAGTTCCGGGCATGGACGCAGCGGGCTCTGGGCTCGTCGTGCAGCCGGGGGAGGCGCTCTGATCTCGGCGTGTTGACGCGGTTAGCTCGCAGCTAGCTGCCCCACATCAAGCGGCGGGTGGATGCGGTGAAGCCTCGGTGGCGACACGTCTGACAGCAGCCCGGAAACACCGCTTCCTTGCTCAACAGAAATCAGCCACACGCCACCGGAGAAGGATTCTAAACGGAGGAGCGGGTTTATCGGGACTTGAAGCGGGGAGAGGAGCTTTACCACCGGGCTCTACTGGCAGCGGATGTCCCGGAGAACGGTAAGCATGGCTGCGTCTATTTCCTGGAGCGCTGTCATTAGCCAATTAACGATTCGCGACCATTTTCACGTCTTTAAGCGAGTTTCTTGAACGTGACGCTCTGCTATAAGATCCACAGTTGACTCAGTTAAATTAAATCATTCACACGACACTGATTAACGGGGTTGTTTTTTTTTCCATTTTGCGGCCGGTGTTTACGATTCGGTTGCGGGGATTAGACGCTGCCAGCGGGCAGCGGTGTGACAGACAGGGAGGCACCGACTGGTTCTGCAGGTTAATCCGCGGCTGGAACCGGGATGTCCCGGTAAGGGGGGGTCGTCATGTGATGATCCGTGCCTCCGTTCATTGATATTCACGGCGGGCTGGAGGCTCTGAAAGCTGCCTGTGTCTCGGCTCTCTGCTCACGGAGACACTGGAGCTCAGTGTGGGACTCACAGCTGGGGGGTCTGGGGGGTGGGGGGGCTTTAAAACACGCCAAGAGGTGAATATTTCTCCCATGTTGGAGACAGTCTGAGCCCCCTGGAGGAGCCTGTTGTCTTCCATGCTTCATCCACCCAGAGGAGCATCCATGACAACCAGCCTCCCAGCCTCCCAGCCCTGCCTCCCCCCTCCTCCTCCTCCTCCTCCTCCTCCTGGGGAGGGAGGCTTGTTGTTGTCCCACACTCCCCTCAGGGGCTGTTCTGTTGCTGCAGAAATGTGAATTTCACTGCGGTGCAGTGGGGTTTTGTTGCATTGCTGCACACTTTAGGTTTTGTCTTGTCGTCCTCGGCCCCTGCTGCTCCACACCGGGTCCCCGCCTCCGGGGGTCTTGACATGGAAGCGCCGCAGCGAGGCTGCCCGGGTCCTGCTGATTGTTCCTGTCATGAAACCATCCGTGTGGCAATCAGCATTCACAGTGGGAGAACAGGAAACTGATGTCGGTCTGGGCAGCTTGTTACGGCGACGGTCAACTGGAAAACTACCAAACCGGAGTGACCCAGGAAGCCTCATTTTCACCTGTTTTTCACTATGATTGAGCTCAAGCGTTTTGGGAAAGTTTTGCCATGGGAGCTGTTTGCATTACGTGTTGTTTTCACCCGTTTACATGACGACGGAGCGTTTTCAAAAAGCTCCACCTTGGGAGCTGTTCTCAGAAAGTTGCGTTTTCAGCAGCTGTCTTGTGAACAGCCTCTCCGTCTCCCTCTCTCACTTCATCTGTTCGTCTTCTCGAAGGTCCTTTTCCTTCTCATGTTTCCAGAGAGCTCCGTCTCCAGCATCACTTGTCTGATGTGTCCCCTGACTGTCCCCAGTTGAGGTCCAGACTGTCTCATCCGTCTGTCTCGGTACTGTTCAGTCCTGTGCAGGGTGGCACGGCGCTGGAGCCAATCCCAGATCACTGTGGGCTGGGACAGGTGGGGACAGGTGGGGACAGGTGGGGACAGGTGGGGACAGGTACATCTGGACAGGAGGACCACATACTTTCACTCCTCAAGGCAATTTTGAGTCACTATCAAACCTCACGTGAACGTTTCTGGACCGTGGGAGGAATTGGTAGTGTCAAAACCACAACAAGACCAAGACTTTAAGGGACTGAGACTGAGTCTCACAGCAGGACTGTGGAGCAGAGTTTTCCCGTGTTGGTGGAGGTTTGCTGGTTTGTTCTCTTGAGTTTTAAGTGGGCGTCTCAGCAGCAGGAAAGATGTGGTCTTCGGGGAAGATGACTTCTCATTCTCATCTGTTTTCCTTCTAATTTTTCAGAGGTCACGATGAAGCCTCTGCCGTGCCGCCGTATTTTAAAATCAAACTGCTTTGAACTGACAGTAACAAACTGACCGATCAGAGGGATGTTTAAGAGAAAATGATAATGAACTGCAGCCCCCAAACCTTTCTTCTGTTTTTATTTTTAAATAATGAAGCAGAGAGTGTTTGAAGAAGAGTTTTTCAATCTTTTTGGAGCATTTTTTTCATTGAAATAAATCACAAAGCGCATCACCAACTGAAAATATCCGACATGTTGCTGCATCGCTTCTCTCCACGCTTCACTCACCTGAGGAGTATTTTATTTGCAAACCTGTCAAAAGACCTATTAATGATCTGGAAATGAACTCAGTCATTGTCTTTGGGGAACGTTAGATAGAAGAGAACAGATTCATGAAAAGAAAAGCAGCATAATGGATGATGCCACACGGGTTCTCTCATGTGGATTCCTGGCTTCACGTCGGTGTGAAAAGCAGAATTCAGCAGTGACATGATCAATCTGCCAGTCCTGAGCCGGCAGAGACGCCCGGCCGTGACTTATCAACGGCAGATTACAATCAATCCATTTTCAAAGTTCTTTTTTTTTTTTGATCAATTAGGTGAAATTGGGCAACATTCCAATGGAAAAGCTGAGAACCTCTCAGGGCACAGCAGAGCTCTGCGGCGCTGTCTCTGCTGTCCCTGGTTCTGTTGTCTCTGCCGTCTCTGTGGACGCAGCTTCTTAAACTCGTCCAGTGAAACGATACTTTTAATCTGAGCTCTCTGCCGCCTCGCCGGGTTCCTCCAGACACATTTCACTTAATTTAATCTGAGATCAATTTCTATCGACATCTTTGTTCAAACTTGTATTCATTTAATTCAGTTGCACCGCTGACTTTACTCTGAAAGTGTCTTCCTGTCTCCATCTTCCTCCTCTTCCACGTCCATACATCCCCGTATCGCTCTTCCTGTGTCTCCATATTTTCATCTCAACCTCCGTCGTCCCTTCTCTCTTTCTCGCTCATTCATCTTTCTATTTCTATCCTTCACATTTCCAACTCTCTACTTTCTCTCTGTTAATATTAGTTTGTCTGTTTTATGAATCCACTTTTCAGTTTTTTGACTTTAAACTTTGCCTGGGACGAGCAGGAAGTGGCTGAGTTCATGAATACCAGTCCTTCTTGTCACTTCCTGGCTGAGCGGAGTCGGCTCGTGACCGGACGCTGGCTCAGCCGTCTGGTGTGGTCACATGATTCCAGCTGCGTGGAAAAGTGAATGGGGTGAGAGCCTGACGCCGCGGAGCGTCTGGAGCCGTCAGCCGCCGCCGATGGACCAAGCTTCAGGTCTTCCGCTCGGCGTCAGACTGAATCTGTCTGTGAACGCTGGAGGGAAGGCCGGCGGTGAATTGGTTTGAAGTGGGGTTCTCAACCTGTGGTCCGTGCCCCCTTCAGGGGCCAGCAGAGAAGGGCCAAGTGCTTCCTCGAATTATTGGTGCACGATATCTTTTTTTCTTCTTCTTTTTTTAAACATATTGAGCAGTCTGATAAGTAAAACTGGTCCAATATTAACAGCTGATGTTTGTTTCTGTCTGATTCCTGTTTTGAGTGGAGGTTTGGGCTGCATTTCGTTGGATTTCTAATTAAAACTTTCCAAGTTAAACTGTACTTCAGTGGAGCTACTTGCTCACAGTTTTAAAGTTAACCTGAAACTCACAGTTTTTGTTTAAAGCTCTGGAAAATGAAGAAATAATTACTTCTCCATGTTCAGTCTTTACATGGTTTTCAGTGGACAGAATCATCAGAGAAAGGTGTTTTCATATCAGTATTGATATCGGTAAATATTGACTGATGACCAGAGCTGCAGCATTATTGTTGGATGTCGGTTTTGGTCACAATGTTCAGATCGTTATTTAAATGGACGGGTGGATTGGTTTACAGTGACTGTCAACTGTAAAACAGGATCAGGATTTGGACCAGGACCGGGATCTGGACTGGCAGTCATGGCGCTCCGGAGGAAAACATTGTTCTGTCCACTGAGCCTGAGCAGAACGATCCCCATGGTGCCCATGAGCAGCAGCAGCAGCAGTGTTTCCGGCGCTCGAGAGTTTTCAGAAAGTCGTGTTTCTCTCTCAGCAGCTCTGAGCGCCGTTCTCACATAAAGCCCCAAAATGAACCAGAGTTTTGTGTTTTCACTTGACGGTGTTGTCGTGTAAACGGGCCTCAGACACTTTCTGGTTCCTCGACACGTTGGTGACATTTTTCCCAGACGAGCAGAACTTGGTGGAAAAGACGAAAGCAGGTCGTTTGCAGCCCCTCTTCACGTCAGACCGCTTCATTCTCAGCGCCATCTACTCGCTTCCTGGTGGAGGTTTGGTTTCTATGACGACCGCAGGGCCCGGCTGCGGTGACCCCGTGTTGACGGTGAACGCCGGCGTCTCTTGAGTGTTGGTTTGCTCCTCTCTGCTGAAGCCGTTGGGACTGGGAGGGGCGGCGCGTCGTGGCTGTTTTCACGTGTTTTCCTGGGTTTGCGTGGCGGTGACCACCCTGCCCGCTCTTCATTCCAGACGAGCAGAAAACAGGTCGGACCGCCGCCGCCGGCTTCCAGTCACGCGGTCCGGCGAGCCAAGCTATGTGGGAGGCCTTTCCCTGCTCTGGTCTGATGGGCGACCGACTCCGGCACCCCCCCGCCGCCGCCCTGTGAGCCGAGACCCGGCCGACGGAGAAATGAAGAGTGTGTTGGATCGGAGGAGGAAGAAGGTCTGGTGATGTCTGTCACTTTCACTTCTCCATGCAGACACGGCGCTCAGCGGAAACCTCTCTTCAGGATCGACCGCACAGCAACAAAATCTCAAGTTTCATATCGAGATGAATGATTTTAATCATCAAGCTCATCACTTTACTCTTTAGTGGACATTTTCCGAGCTGCAGTCTGTTAAAACTGATCCGAATGACGAGGCTGAAGGTTTTTATCTGCTTCAATGTCTGTGAGGGCCGTTCCTGAGAGCGCTTCATCAGGAATGTTTCACTGATCTGATGAGTAAAAACCTGAGAATGTGTTTCTCATGGTGTGTTTCCTCGCTGGGCACGGTATCGGCCCCGGGCAGCTCTCCCCCTCCAGATGCTCTGCAGCTCACGGTTCTCTCCTGCTCCACTCTGAAACAGGAAGTGTGAGGCGGTCCAGGATGAGTCTGCCTCCTTCACGCCGTTCCGCCGCATGCGGGGTCGATCGGTCTGGAGCGTCAGGCGGCGCTCAGGGACGCTGCGGTTACAGCCGCAGGGATTTATTAGGCTGCTCGCTGCAAGTGCTGCCGAAGCGCTCAGTCATAATCCTCTTAAGGGTGTGTGTGAGTGTGAGTGTGTGTGTGTGTGTGTGTGTGTGTGTGTGTGTGTGTGTGTGTGTGTGTGTGTGTGTGTGTGTGTGTGTGTGTAACGAATACCAAGCAAAGAAAGTCGGGCACTGAGGAGTTTTAGCGTCAGATGAAAGACGTCGAACATGTTTCATATGTTGAGTTGTTTCGTTTTATTTCTGGATTGGTTTGAAAGCAGATTTAAGGATGAGCCCAAACTTTAACCTATCGGTGATGAAACCCTGAAACCCCGGAGACCCGCTGCCTCCGCCTGAATCCAAACCGTTGAGCAAGGCGTGTTGTGACCGTCGGTGTGACTGTGTCGCTGCTGCCGGCGGTGTTGATCGGAGCAGGAGACGAATCCCTGCGAGGCTCCGAGGTCAGTAAAGGTCAGAGGATGGTGACTCTGATGGAAACTCAAGGTCGAGTGTTTGACCTTCAGTCTGCTCGTGTTCGGTGGATTCATGTCTGACTCAGCTCATCAGTATTTTTATTCTCTATCAATGTTTGATGAATATTTTATCTTTATTGATGCTTTGAGGATTTCCATTAGAACAGGCCTCATTTACATGATTATTACTTGAACACTTTGGTTGTGTTTTGGCGGGTCTATTTACACGCCGACAGAGACCTGAGCTGCTGGAGGTGAATCCTGTCGCCATGGAAACGGTGAAAAATACACCTTTTTAAGAAGGCTTCGACTCTTATCTGAGTGGAAACGTAAAAAATGCTTCATTCCTGAAGCTGAATGGTTCTTCTGAACCTACAGACAGTATCATCACGTTCTGGATTTGTGAGGTTTCATTACTGAACGACCCACAGCTCCCCTAGTGGCCTGGATGGCCAACTGCATCATGTGTGAGCGGAAAACTAACCGTGAAACTTTCCTGAAACCAAACGTTTTCTTTAGAAATGCTGTCGTGTGAAGGGGCCTGACAGTGTGTTCTCCTGCAGGATGCGTGAGGACATGTCCACCATGGTGTGTGTGAAGGAGGAGGAGGATCCCGGGGAGAAGCTGTCCCAGGACGAGATCATCTCGCGGACCAAGCAGGTGATCCAGGGCCTGGAGGCGCTGAAGCAGGAGCACCACTCCATCCTGGAGGGCCTGCTGGGCACGCTGCGCTGCCTCAAGCAGGACGAGGAGGGCGTGCTGGTGGAGGAGAAGTCGCACATGATCCGCAAGTCCCTGGAGATGCTGGAGCTGGGGCTGAGCGAGGCGCAGGTACGTCTCTGAGCAGACGGACGCCGGGAAACTGGTTCGCACCGGCGGCGGCTGCTGAGACACGCCTTTACCGTCACTCACCAGGAAAGCAGAACACACACAGTTCAGGGTTAGATGTGTCTGTGTGTGAGAATAAAGCGAGGAGAGGTGAAAGGGATGGAAGGCCAGAAACAAAAGGGTGAGGGTTTGATGAGCGCCGTGACTCAGCGATGAGTCAGCCTGACGTTCCTCCTCCCTGCAGCCGCTAATCTCTCCTGTTCACCGCCGAGCTCTCGTCTCCCGCGAGGTCCAACACGTTGAACATGATGCTGCAGATCGTCTGTCTTCACCACACATTCTGCCTCCGACGCTCTCCCACAGTGTTCCACCACATTTCTACTCCTTCTTTTGTTTTTCTTTTTGTTTCATTCTGTATGTTTTGCTCGTTTTTTTGTTTTTGCTTTTTGTTTCTCTATTTTTAGCTTTTGTCCTTTTTCCTCTCTGGCTTTTTCTTTCTGTTTTTCTTGTTTTTTTGTTCCGTTTTCTTCATAGATGTCATCCTGTATTTTTGCTAATTTTTGTTTATTTTTACCTTTTTCTCATTTTTTTCTTTATTTTAGTTTTTCTTACTTTTTGTTCTTTTTAGTTCTTTTCTTATTTGTTTTAATTCTGTCTTTTTTTGTAATTTTTTTGTTTATTCTTTTTGTTTCTTTAGTTTTTGACCTTTTTTGCTTATTTATGTTTGTCATTTCAGTTTCTCTTGTTTTTTGTTTTTTAGTTTTTTCTTCACTGTGTCATCTTCTCAGTGAATTATTTTTGTTTTTTTGCTTCTTGTTTTTTCTTTGTTCTTTCAGTCTTTCTTTTTTCTTGTTCTTAATTTTTTTCCTCATTGTTTCATTTAGATTTTTTTTATTGCTTCTTCATTTTTACTTTTTTCCTTATTTGCTCTTTTTTGTTCATACTTTATTTTCTTTATTTTAATTTTCCTTATTTTTGCATGTAGTTCTTCAGTTGACCCCTCGGTGTTTTATTGCCTGACCGTCATGTTTCCCGTTCCCTCCGCCTCTTGGTTTGCATGTCGTCATGTTTGAAGAGCTGAATGAGCAAAACGGCACCAGTGAAACTCCCGATCAGTGTACTGGTGACTGATGGGGGATCCTGGCTCCGCCCCCGCAGGTGATGATGGCGCTGTCCAGCCACCTGAGCTCGGTGGAGTCGGAGAAGCAGAAGCTGCGCGCTCAGGTGCGCCGGCTGTGCCAGGAGAACCAGTGGCTGCGGGACGAGCTGGCCGGCACGCAGCAGAAGCTGCAGAAGAGCGAGCAGAGCGTGGCGCAGCTGGAGGAGGAGAAGAAGCACCTGGAGTTCATGAACCAGCTGAAGAAGTACGACGAGGACCTGTCGCCCTCCGTGAGTGTCCCGCCGCAAACCTCCAAAAATCTGCAAATGGAAGACGAGCAGAAAGTATTCAATCAATTGAACGGTTTCTAAAACTCCCAACATAGAACCTTTTTTTCTATTGTATTTTATGACTGTGATATAAAAAAAATACTATCGTGTTAAATTCTGTCAGATTTGCTGAGATCAGGCTCTGGGAGGCAAAAGAAGCATCTTTAAAATGGAATAAAAAGACTCAATTCCAAGTATTTCATAAAGAAATGTCCTGAATTCATCAGCAGTGAGTTCATCTGTGAGGCGTTCGAGTGCACCTGGGACGGATGACGATCCCGGGCCGATCTCAGATTAGAGCTGTTTCACTGGCACCTCTGTGCACGTTTCAGAAAGTCTCAGAACCTCCGATCAAGAATTTCAGTTATGCCTTCAAAAGTGGAGGAAAAAAAAGACTCAGAGTCTCAAAGTCTGCTTCAGATTTTCAGCGATAAAAGTGAGGAATCCAGGAAGGAATGGAGAATTTAAAAGAGAGGCCCACTGTGTGACTGATTCCTGCCTTTTGAAATATTTTTCCTAAAGTAATTCTGATTAAACTGACGACGCTGTAATTACCCCCGTCTGCCCCCCCAGGAGGAGAAGGACTCGGAGTCCAGTAAAGAGACTCTGGACGATCTGTTCCCAGACGACCAGGACGACCCAGCCCCGGGCAGTAAGTGTCTCACACACACACACACATACACACACACACACACACACACACACACACACACAGATATTCACAATGTTAAAAATATCTATCGAATTAACTAGAAACCAACATAAAGAAACAGAATGAAAAGAAACTCAATGATGGAAACGGTGCAGAATCATTTAATTTAAATCATAAACAGTAAAAAGATAGAACACCTGAGCGACTACAGAACTGAAGTAAGAAGGAAATAATCCTGTCCTCACTATCAAGGAGTCAGACTGACTGATTAATCCCACCTGAGGGATTTACTGAACCCGTTTCTGCCGCGTCCAGAGAAATGTCATCTTAAGATCATAATGCCGTCTGTTTCTGAGTGAAACCAGGTTGAATTTGATTGACAACCGTTAATTTCTTCTAAAGAGGAAGAGAACTGGAGTTCGTCACACTGACAGCGTGATGGAGGAGAGAAAACCTCTGAGTGTTCCTCATTCATATTCAAACGCGTCTTTCATTGAGATTAGAGTGTGTGTTTGTGTGTGTGTGTGTGTGTGTGTGTGTGTGTCAGATTAGCTCCTTCCTCTCTGAACACGCTCTCGCTGCCTCTACGGAGCTTTCTTTCTCTGGTTTTGCTCCTCGCCGTCGGCAGCAAGGCGATAACACCCGACAGCTCTGCTCTTGATTGAGTCGGCCTCAGGCGCCTTCCTCTGCAATTATTTACATTTCATTCATTCCTTCATCCTCCTGAAAGCCGCTGCACGAGCAGCATCGACCGCCGCCGCATTCTAATACAGCGAGCAGGTAAAGCTCTCGAAACCAAAGACACAGTGAAACGTCAGAGAAACCAAGAGAGACGGGTCAAAGGTCGTAGAGCATCCGGGACCCTGAGAGCTCGGTCCTGCTCTCCAGCTGTGCGTCACTTTTGACCCATTTCCTCCTGGAAACAGCTGATTTGAGTCGAGCGGAGTATTTCAGTGTGAATGCTTGTTTTCTGTCCTGAGGACGGCGTGGTTTGAGTCAATAGTCCTCGTGTAAAGTGAAGTGATCTGTGTCTGCAGTCCAGCAGGCTCACGGCAGCGCCGCGGTGGCCGCCGCCCAGCAGGGGGGCTACGAGATCCCCGCCCGTCTGAGGACCCTCCACAACCTGGTGATCCAGTACGCCTCGCAGGGCCGCTACGAGGTGGCGGTGCCGCTCTGCAAGCAGGCGCTGGAGGACCTGGAGAAGACGTCGGGACACGACCACCCCGACGTGGCCACCATGCTCAACATCCTGGCCCTGGTCTACAGGTAACCCCCAGGATCCGGCCCCTCCGGCGGCGCCGAGCGGCGGCTGCTTCCCATTCCTTCCCCAGATTCCAGAGACAAGATGAACTGTCCGCAGCATTCAGCAGATAACAGCAACATGCTGCTTCTCACCTTGTTTTAGCTCATTTCTGACCTTTCATTCCGGCGTTTCTCTCGGCTGCCTGTGATAGTGACTGCCCAGCAGTCTGCGTGTCGCCCTCGCCGCCCCCGTTTCACCGTGGGAACCGCTGCGAGGCGGTTTCAGCAGCCGGGATGTGACGCCCGTCTGCGTTTGCTTCTGCGTTCCAGAGACCAGAACAAATACAAGGAGGCGGCCAACCTGCTGAACGACGCTCTGGCCATCAGGGAGAAGACGCTGGGCAGAGACCATCCAGCGGTGAGTTCATCTGCCCCTCCGTCTGCCTCGCCGCTCCGGGTGGAACGGTCTGCCGCCGGGTCACTTCTGCTCCACGACAGGAAGCGCCAACATGGAAGGATCAAGCAGTCAGGCTCCCATCAGCTACACTGAAAGAGTAGATTTTGTAAATAGTGATAGAAGTTGCTGAAAATGTTCATCTGCTTGACAGTTGCATCGTTAGAAACGGGTAGAAAGCGTCTGATTCAGTGGAAAAATGCACTAAAACTGACTTGTGTTCAGGCGGTATCCACACCATACAGTCCTCCAGCCTTCTCTGGTTTCTGGACCACCGTCGTCTCACCAGGCCGCCTGAGCAGCTGCTGGAGGGAACTGCATGTTATCTCTGATGTTCTAGATGATTTTATCGCCTGGAAGCTTGAAGGAAAACCTCGAGATGAGCAGAGCCACTCCATGGAGCGAGTGAGCCGTCCACCACTGGTTTTATTTTCTGTTTTCATCGCCTTCATCTCGCCGCCGCACAGCCCCCCTCCTCCGTCCTCCGTCCTCCCGCATCGGGAATCAATGAAATTCATTTCCAAGTATTTTCCCAGCCCCCCTCCAGGTAACTCATAAAGCCTAACGGAGCCTTATATCATCATTAAGCAGCCTGTGAAGAGAGCAGGGCGCTGTTATCACCAGGATTTCTCTGCTTCGTGTAAACTGGGATGAAAAGAACTGCCGACTTTCTGCTTTTTCAATATCAAACAGTCCAGACTCCAAACACCCCGATCAATACAGACACCAGTACTCACAACAGTCTGACACTCACTGTTTATATACTGCTGTCGTCTCTGAATAAACAGCTGTATTTTATGATTTTATGGATTGTATTTAACCAAATTCAATAAGGATTTTTTTTGACGCATGAGCATTAACCTTTAGCCTCTTACTGATATTGATATGAGTGTTTAAATTACATTGATCCTCCCAAAAAAGATGAACAAATACATTCAATATTCTCAATATGGTTATACATTATGTATTCCTGTCATCAGTGAAAAAAGGACCGTGACGTTTCAATTTTAAATCCTTTAAATCTTCTGTTCTGAAGGAAAAACACGTTTTCTTCTCTCAGTAGCTGCAGAAATACTATAAACGCCTTCAGTCACTTTGTTTTGCACCTGATTTACACAAAAATTCAGAGCTGATAAATAATTAAATCCACCTGCTGAGGTACCAGAGTTCTGGTTGTCATGACAACCGTCCCCACAACCCTGAAACCCTGAACCATCAATCATTCATGGGTGGTTGTCCTTGTGTTTAGCAGCAGCGTGTTTTCACAGCAGGCCGAAGCCAAATAACACGCCTTCCTCAAACATTCTGAACGACAAAAACCAGAAGCCAGGCGGCGAGCTGCGAGGGTCTGATGAATAATTGAAGGTCGTCGGTGCTGATGGAGCAGCAGGTTCTCTACCTGTGTGAGGATGCACCGTGACCGGATCCGTTCAGTGGATGACGGACGGAGGAGGGGGTTCCAACTGCTGCTGCTTCCTTTATATTTTAGGACGAGCTGGAAGAACGGAGCCAGACGTCCGGGGAGGCCGGGAAACAAAGCGTCGGCCGGTCGGAGGTTGTTTCAGGGTGACGTCCGTTCGTTTAGTTTCTCTTTGCCTGGAAAAATGTGATCAGAAACTCCATCGGTTTATTAAAATCTGCACCGATGTAGATCTGGAAAATCAAACTGAAGCTCACTTCCTGTCCTCCTTCCTTTCCCTCCGCTGAGCCAGCCGTCGTCCTCTTCCTCTCCACCCTCCTCTTCCTCAGTGCACATGTTGGAGATTCAACACTCGCCTGATTCGGATCAAATAGTCGGATCAGCGGCGCCGCGTGGCCGAGCCGATCAGCGGCGCCACGGGGAGTCTTGCGGTTGCACTCGGGTGAAGACGAACCGGGTCCCGGCGGACGCCGCCGTCTGATCGATGCCTCTGTGTCTCCGGCAGGTCGCCGCCACGCTCAACAACCTGGCCGTCCTGTACGGGAAGAGAGGGAAGTACAAGGAGGCCGAGCCGCTGTGCAAGAGAGCGCTGGAGATCAGGGAAAAGGTGGGTCAAAGGTCATCCAACAGTAGGCGCCTGGTGTTGAAAGAACTGGTTTTTCTTTTTCTTCTCATGAACTCCAAACTTTCACTTCCATGAAGTGAATTTCCCTGTTGGACTGAATCTGCTTCCTGTTTATGTAAAGTGTTCAAACACTCTCATGACTCGGTGTGTTTAAAGGCAGCAGAGTGAACGGCGAAGCTGTCCTCCCTCCGGAAATCTACCGAGCAGACAGTCAAATACTCCATTCACCCCTCAGTTAATGTTTCTTCTCCTTCTTAGACGTTCTGCACCAATAGATGTGGAGTTCTGACTGTGATCCGTTGGCTGTTTACAGCTCAGCTGAGCTGCTTTAGCACCAGCAGATAGTGGAGGCATTTTTTTCCACAGGACAGGATTCTCGAGCCAAGTGAGGAAGTTCCTGGGTTTATTACCAGCCACACCTCGCCTCTTTTAACATCTTATTAATGTTTGTTGAATATGTTAAAAATATGTTCAAATTAAAAACAAACTGCATGATGTAAGTAACGCATATATTTACTATGAATACGATATATTATTGGAAATGTATTGAACATGGCTGTTATTAAATTACTAGAGCCCACCGATCAGTCACTCTTCCCATAAACCAGCACAGCAGTAAATGAACCTGAGGACCAATACAGGTATCAACCATTTTACCCAGTAACCATCAAACCAACCACCCAACTGACCAACAGTCAAACCATCAATCAAGACACCATTGAATCAGTAAACACACCCGCCTGTGATTGAACTGACAACCGACACACCATCTACCCAGAACACCCTCCACCCAGCCATCACACCAACTATTGAAACTGTCAGTTTACCCAGAGACCAACAGACTCCTCTCCTCCCTACCACCACACCCGACGAACCACCGACAAGCCAGCCAAATGACCCCTGACCCTGCGGGGTGAGGTGACTTTGCAGCAGTTGAAGCTGCAGATCTTGGTTCGCAGTGCAAACCTCAGGGGCAGTTGCTAGTTGAATCCCTCCCCCGCGTGGCACCAAGCTTAACGTGATCAAATAAAAAGTTTGAAACATGATTATCCACAGTTGAAATAGCGAAAGTGAATGTAAGCACCGTGCACGTGGATTTGTGCGTGCACGCCTCAGAATGAGGAGCTCATGTGTCTGAAATAAAACTCTTCACACACGAGGACGCCTTTAATCTCCTGTTGTGCTCCCTCCGTCCTCCCGCTGGCTCAGGGATGCGAGCGGCGCCATTGTTTCGCCTCGCCGCTGGTTTCGTGCCGCAGAAGGCGTCGTTCTCTGTTGTGAGCGCAGACCGCCGCTCGCCGCTCCCTGGGAGCAGAACGTCAGCTCCGGTTAAGCTGAGCGGTTTCATTTTCTTCCTGCTACTTAAACTCACTGGATCATCCTCTGGCTTAAGCTGTGAGAGTTTACCCGCTCGAGGTGGCGCACCGCCGACCTGCTGACTCACAAAGATTCGTTTCCTTCACGCAGCTTTGCCTTTTCTTTTCTTTTCTTTTTTAAAGTAGAGTCTCTGAAAAATTCAGCCCTCGACAGTTTGGTGGGCATCAAGGAAACTGAAAACTGGCATCAAAGCATTAAAAAAGACCTGATTTTTGGAAATATTCAGAATGAAAAGTTTAAATATGGACATTACTTATTGTGAATGTTTGAATATTTGGTTTGGATTTGAAGCAGTTTGCTTCTAAATGTTGCCGGACAGGCATTTATTATTTGACTGATTATTTGACACTGTGCTGCTGCACATGAGTTGAAATTACAGTGGGATGGAGGGTAAAGGGCAATAATAAGAACACCAGACACTCCAGGTCAGCTCTAATAAAGCTCTGATCTGTAAGTGTGTTGTGGAGCCTGTGAACACCGTTTCTCTCAACAATACCAGGTAATAATGATCAGTGTGCGGGCTTCTGGTTGGGCTACATGCATTGTGTAGTGGATCCAGGACTCTGTTAGACCTCTGAAGGTGTGCTGTGGTATCTGGCACCAGATCCTCCAAGTCCTGGAAACTGTGCTGTGGAGCCTCCAGGGATCCGTTTGTTTAGCGCGTTCAGCAACGCTCGCTTTGAATTGAGAGTCGAGGGATTCGGAGGCCAAGACCTCAAACTGGTTGTTGTTTTCCTCAAAGCGTTCTTTAAAGAGTCGGGGAGCCGAGTGAAGCCTTCTGGGAATACTGTTGTCAAGGCAGTGTTGACGTGGTCTGGATCAATGCCTTGGTAGGTGCTCTCTGTTAATTTAACATCCAAGGCGAAGTGTTTGGTTAAATTCAGGCAGAAGCAGAGGACCTGGAGCTTTACCTTCATTAAAGGCCTCGTTTCCCAGAAACGGCGACAGGTTGCCGCTCGTCCGGTGATTCAAGGCGGCAGTAAACACAGTCGCTTCCTCAGTGCTGCGCCGTCTCGCCTCAGGCAGCCGTGTTTCCAGGGAAGCCGAGCATCGGGACAGGACTGGCTGACGTCCTTTTGGTGGCTCGGCTCTGATCACAGACGGGATGCAGCGCTGAGACCCCCCACAGAGCGCTAAACTGAACCAACAGACCCCCAAAGGTCAGGCGACAGGCTGCAGGACTCACGTTTTGACAGTGATGCTTCTTCAGGCGTCCTGAGTTTCATGGCGATGCCTCTCGGCGTTCTTCTCCTCGGGGTTCAGCGTGGCGTCGTTTTTCAGGGATTTCATGCAGGTCAGCAGTGCGTTTGGCGCAGGTCCCGACCCAGAACCAGTCCCTGCACTGGCCTGGTTCCCGATATTAGTGGCTAAATTTAACACATGTGAAAGTGCTTCATCAGCACCAGTTCAGGGTCGAAGCAGCTTGGCTACGGGTGAAACACTCGTGGGGTAAACACATGTGTCCTCATGGAAGTTCAGAGCGATGCAGTTCAGCTCCAGTGTTTGAACTGGGGGAGGAACCTGGCAGAAACCAGGTGAAAGGTCGACTCTGCAGACTGGAAGCCGTCAGCAGCAAGATATGAAAACATTCAGAGGACACACACATCAAACATAAAACATCCAGTTACCAACAGAAGCTATAATCCAAACAGTCTGGGGTGATTGTGTGTGTTTTCCCCACATTGTGCAGACCTCCAGCTGCTAACATGATCGATTTAAGAGGACTGGTCTGACAGTTTGGTTCAGAAATCAAATGTCTGCAACACAATCTCATAATTCTGTGTTCAGACTGAGCTTGGGGTTTTCCAAGTAGTAGTTTAAGATGAATGAAATGAATGTGAGTGGATGTGAAGTTTGTTTTTCCTCACTGGAAGATGAAGAGGCGGTCTCGGGGTAATTTGCCACCCGGGTCCTGACCAGTGGACCAAATGGTCGCTTCACCACATTGTTGTCTAAATCTGGTCCCGAGACACAGGTTAGGTTGTCTAAAGCTCCCGAGCGTCTGTTTATTTTAACCCCGTCTCCCCCGTCCCCCCCTTGACCCCCTCCCAGGTGCTGGGCAAAGACCACCCAGACGTGGCCAAGCAGCTGAACAACCTGGCCCTGCTGTGTCAGAACCAGGGCAAGTACGAGGAGGTGGAGTACTACTACATGAGGGCGCTGGAGATCTACCAGACCAAGCTGGGCCCCGACGACCCCAACGTGGCCAAGACCAAGAACAACCTGGTGAGAGGGACGGGAGACGGGGACGGGGGGGTCAGTGTCTCACTGTGGTCACAGCACTGATGAGTCCAGGTCAAACCGTCAGGAGAACACGTCAGTACTTCACAAGTGTTGGGATGATACTGTTTCTGCACATCATTCAGTCCAGATATCGTTATTACAACCGTCACGATGACTGATATTACTACTGAAACTAATTCTAGCATGATCCATTATCCATCCTTACACTTCTTGGACTGCAGTTAATAGTAGTATTACAGATATAACATTTACTGATTGAATGACCACTAGTATTAGAACTAATCATAACTTTACCTCAAGACATCCAGGAATAATACCTCTACTACTTCTACATCTACTATAGCTAACTAATACCATTTAAGTTACTTTTATTACCTCCATCACTGAAAATGCTCTATTACTACTACTAACAGTAACTCTAACCCTACTGCTACTACCTGCACTACTTCTACCATGACTTGTGCCTTTGTTACTGCTGACACAATACTCCTGCTGCTCATCAGACCCCCCCCCCCCCCCCCCCCCCCCCCCCCCCCCCCGACTGTCCATTTTTAAGAGAGATCTTAAAACATTTTTATTCATTGGCTTTAAATTCAGCCTGAGACTCTGCTCCTGGTGTTTACTGTGTTATTACATGTCTTTTATTGTTTTCCTTGTTGTTGCTTTTTATCTTGCACTTTATGTGTTTATGACTTCACACAGCAGCTGTTGTTTTAAAGGGCTGTAGAGATAAAGCCGAGCTGAGCTGAGAACCTCTACTACTAACACCAATACATATACTGCTACCAATAATACCACTAATCCCAGTACTTCCACTAGTACTACTACTAACACCTGAATGGTTAGTGCTCGTCCCACGGGACTGAAGCGTCCTGTGTTCCTGTCCTCGTCCTCTTGCTGCTGGTCTGTTGGGTCTGAGGGGTTTTCTGTCCTCTCGTCGTCTCCTGAAGCGGTTCTGATCCCGACGTTCCTCTGTCCTCCAGGCGTCCTGCTATCTGAAGCAGGGGAAGTTCAAGCAGGCCGAGACGCTGTACAAAGAGATCCTGACCCGCGCCCACGAGCGGGAGTTCGGCTCCGTGGACGGTACGCCCTCCACACACCACTCACACACCGTTAACACCCCGTGGCTTCGATCCAGAGCGGCGGTTCATTGATCCGGCGGCTGCTTCGCAGCGGCCCTCATCCAGAAGGTTAATGCAGCCGAGCCGAGCCGGGGAGGCGGCCGTAAACAAAAACAACCTTTAGGAAGGAGAAGAAGCCGTGTCTGAGCTGAGGGACTTTTAAAAGCGGAGTGTGTGTGTTTTCTCTTTAGATGAGAACAAACCCATCTGGATGCACGCCGAGGAGAGAGAGGAGCAGAGCAAGGTGAGCTGCTCATAACCCCCCCCCCCCTCCCGGTGTTAGGTTCCCATCCTCCTGCCAAGTCTCCCGATCTACCTGGTTGTCTGTGGACTTACTTCCTTATTTCAGCCGTTTATTTCGGTCCATGGGAGACTTTATATTCGCTGTTATCGTCCTGTTTAACATGGACGGAGGAGGATTAACAGCTGCTGAAGCGTCTGACTTTCACAGCTCCCAGCTAATTTCCCCGCAGTTTAAAAAGAACAGAAATCCTTACCGGCTCTAATCCCACAGCTCAATACTCCATGTTGTTGGTGTTTCACGCTGCTGGCTGATTGATCGGTGTGTCCAGCCTGCAGACCTTCCTCTAAACACCTCTGTCTCGCAGGGGAAGCCCAAAGACGGCTCACCTTTCGGAGAGTATGGAGGCTGGTACAAAGCATGCAAGGTGGACAGGTGAGTCTTTTGACTTCTATATCAAAATATACTGATACAATACATCTGTGGCCACTAGAGGTCACTGTTTGACCACAGAAAGCTGCTACAGTACTGTAAAAAAAACCTCCATTACTGATGTATTTAACTGACAGAGCGAGAAAAACATCTCCAAAAATAAAATATCCTCAGTAGAAATTAAAGTGAGAACAGAAAACAGAAAGAAGGCTGGAAAATACAGTAAATATCTGCACGAATCACTGGAACGGTCTTTATCTGCTCTATGAAGCGCCGCTGGTATCGCAGACTTGTGTTTTAGAAAGCAGTCAGAGATGACAACGACGCGCTGCGCTGACGTTTCTGGTTCTGGTGGTTCCTGCAGCCCCACAGTCACCACCACCCTGAAGAACCTGGGCGCCCTCTACAGGCGGCAGGGGAAGTTCGAGGCGGCTGAGACCCTGGAGGAGGCGGCCATGCGCTCCAGGAAGCAGGTGAGCCGACAGAAACACTCCGGTTCCGGCTGCAGACGAGACGAAGGCTGTGACGTCTCGGCGATTCCGGCAGATATCTGTCAAATGACGGATGAAGTGACGGAGCGGAGCCGAGAATAAAGGTTCAGAATAAACGTTCAGACAGCAGAAGGGAGTCCGGTAACGTGACTGCGCTTCGTGTCGCCGTCGTCCTCCTGCTGGTTTGCTTTTCCTTCTTTAATAATGAATGAGTGAGTGAGGAGGGCGCAGTGGAGCTGGCGCCCGTTTGAAGACAGACTCTAAATGTCACTCAGGTTTTCAGCGTGTCTTTTTAGTTCAGGGTGGACTGACCGCTCCAGTTCAGCCTGAGAGGCCCGGACCAGGAAAACACAGCATTTATAACCTTTATGTTCAAACTTTGAAGTTTTCTGTGTTCTTATATGAAGCATACATGATGGAAACGTTGATATTTTCACAAAAACAAATCATTTCTACTGAAAATTATTCAAATCTCAACGTAAAGCCAATTTTAATGAAACCTTCTGGAGAAAAAACAAAAATTGGCTTCAATTAAAAATATTATTGATCTCGATTGGAGCCTCTCATGGGCCGGTTTTGGTCCACGGGCCTTATGTTTGACACCACTGATTTACTGATATTAAGACCTCGATGTGAATCTGTTGACGACGAGCTGCTTTTATTTGACAGCAGGACGCTGCTGTGGAGCCTCAGAGCAAAGCAGAAACTAAACATCAGGACTGCGTCAGCCTGGCTGAGGAGTCAACTCATGAGTTGACAGAAGCTTCTGGAACAGCAGCTGCTGGACGAAGCTGCCGTCACATCTGGACCGGGGCAGAAAATGATCAGGCTGAGACAGATGTGATATGTAGTCCAGAAAATCCGGCACTTTCCTCAGAGCTGGAGGAGGAACCTCATTTCTTGACCTGAGTGGAGGAATCTCAGCAGCAGAAGGATAAACGATACACTCTGTCTGCAATTCAGCATCTGCAGAAGTTACTCGTGAAGTGATCATTAGTTGTGCTTCGTCTTGGAGTGTGTGCGTCAGCTGCTGGAGCTGGCGGTGCAGAGGAGTGTGTGTGTTCGGAGCAGCAGGTGGTCAGGGTCCAGAGCTCCTGATTAATTGGATTGGATGAATCTGCTGCTGTCAGCTGGCGGCTCAGACGCTCATTTGGATGTTTATCGCCCTCTGCATCTGTGTGTGTGTGTGTGTGTGTGTGTGTGTGTGTGATCAGGGCCTGGACAATGTGCACAAGCAGCGCGTGGCGGAGGTGCTGAGCGAGCCCGAGGCCCGCGAGAAGCAGCGCAGCCGCGAGAGCCTCACCTCCGACACGGTGAAGTACGAGAGCGGGCCGGACGGCGGCGAGGAAGTGAGTATGAGCGTGGAGTGGAACGGGGTAAGTGCAGTACACAGCCCGCCACACAGTCTCACACACACACACACACACACACACTCACACACACGGCATCGCCACACACTGCCGCCTGGGAGCGTCTGCAGCGTGAGGCTGCAGATCCAAACCTCTGCTCACAGCTGATGCCTCTCATGGCAACAGTCATCCTAGCAGCGCCTCAGCAGCCAATCAGCAGCATCCGCTCCCTCCGCCCCCTCCGCCCCCTCCTCCCCCTCCATCCTCGTCTCCGGGAGGTTTCTGGGTGGGAGACGCTCGGACGTCTCCTCCCAGCAGCAGCAGCTGATCTCTGCTGTTATTTATATCAGAGTTTGAACAAGAGAGCTTCTGTCTGGTCCAGAAAACCACATTAAAGCCACAAACGGCGATCAATAATCGCAATGATGATGGATGGAAGATGCAAATATCGATCACAACAACTGAAAAAATTCAGACTGAGGAACAGTTTCATCATCAGTGATGAGATTATCCAAACACATTTGAATCATTTCTCTTTCTTTCTCGGTGAGGCCAGAGAATCGAACCTGAGCTGCAGGATGCAACAAAAAAAAACCATAAACATCTCAAAGAAAACATTGTTCTGTTTCCACTAGCTTCCTGATCACGATCAAATGCGCCGCCAAGCCATGCTTTCATCAGAAAAACACCCATAATGCAACAGCAGCAGATTTCAGGACGTTTCACTGGATTCTGCAGCAGAAAGCTTCAGTTTATCGTCTTCATGTGGAGATTGGACTCATTTTTAGCAGTAATTGTTTGGTTCTGGCAAAAAGGAAGACATTTTCCACACACACTCTGCGCCACAGCCAGACAACAACACTGTAAAGTTTGAATTTAAAGGTTGTTGGGCAGCTGTTTCTAGAGGAAGTGGTTCCAGATCGAGTGGTTTCCCTCCGTTCGCCGTGGTTTCTCCTCGGACAGCGCTCTGCTCACGGCTCATTCCTCGTTTCACACCGATTTCAAACAGCCCTTCAGTCATGCAGAAGCAGGGCTGTGGGTGTGTGTTTCCTCCTGCTTCCTCCTGACACACACACACACACACACAACATCCAACCGTTTCCTCACTGCGGACACAGCGACTGATCCGCCTGTCAGCTGACTCCACACCTCCACATGGGCTCTGTACTGTACTCCTGCTGGCTTCGTGTGTGTGTTTGTGTGTGTTTGTGTGGGTCTTCCTGTTTCCTTTGCCTGTCGGTGTGTGAGCGGCCTCAGAGGGGGGTCGGGCTGTGGAGTAAAGAGAGGTTAAATGTTTGTTCGGCCCTGATGATTTCAGAGAATCGGCTGTTGAAAATGAAAGTGAAACGTGAGTTTGGATTTGTGGTCGATCATTTGAGAAGCGGACTGGAGCCCTTCTCCCCTCGCCTCCTCCTCACACCGTGGCTGATGGGAAAGTTCCATGCTTCTTCAGTCAGACTCAGTTTCTGCAGACTGATCTCGGAGCTCCACCCTGTGGACAAGCAGTCACATTACACCTACCAGACCTGAGCTTTCATCAGGACTGTTTATTTGCTTTCATATTTTACTATTTTGTTTACTAAAAATTATTTGTTCATATTTTTAAACTTGAAAAAATTCCACCTTTTTAGCCAAATATTTTTTTAATTTGTATTTGTTGCACTGCTGAATTCATATAAAAATGTCATCAAATTAATTACAGCTTATATTTATGATTTTTTTTTCGTAAGTTCTTAATTTGGATACATTCAGTTATTCACTTTCTCAAATATCTGCTTTTAAATTATTAAATATTTGCTTGATGGTTAACTTATATTTCTGTAATTAAAGAGAACTTTAGCTTCCTATATTGATTTTTTTTTGTAGATTATCAATATTCTATTTCAGATATATTTCTCTATCATAAGTTGAATAAAAATTAATTATGTTAATCAGCACTGATTAGAAATCCTGTTGAAATGAATTAGTTTCCTACACCAGGAAGCTTCTCTCTCATTGATCTTTGTGTTTGATCAGTCGTGTCAGTTTCACTGATCTGCTGTGAGGAAACTGTCTGACTGATGACGTCTCTCATGTTTTCTGCTCCTCACTCGCTGGAATCTGCCGTCAATCTGAGTGTTTGTGTGTTTTTCTGGCTTTTCACTGTGTTCTGTGTTTTCTCTCCTTCTCTCCTCGCTCCGTTTGGCCGCCAGGCGTAACTCCAGATGCCTTCTAACGGTTTCTAAAACAAACAAACAAACAAACAAACCTTGTCTTCTGCATGACGGACGCCTCCGCTCGCCTCTGCTGCCCCGCAGCCCCCCTCCTGCCCCGCCCCGCCCCGCCCCGCCCCGCCCCGGGGTAACAGCCGGACTCCTCTGGCGTCTGCAGAGACGCTTCCTCTGCTGTGAACTCTTCTCACTCCTCCTTCACTCCTCCTCTCACTTCTTCACTCTGCTTCTGTTCGCCTCTCTAAAGGGGGATTTCTGAGAGGAGACCAACACTTGGTCCCATTAACTCTCTGTGAACTGTAAAAACTGTAAAATTAGTAGAAAAAAATATCCTATCTGAGTTAATATATCATCCAGAACGAAACAAGAACGACCAAAAACAGCTTATGTAGATAAACTCATGAGATCAGAGAAATATGAAGATTTTAATGTGATTTATAAGAGTTTAAAGGTCAACAGGAACAAAACGATTATTTATTATCAGAATATTATTTACAGAAACATATTATGAGGAAATACAGATGACACAAATCATCTCCAAAATGAGAGGAAATGGACAACATCTGACCACAAATGTTCACAAAATGAACATGCATGGAAGAAAAACTGCAACAGAGAATCCTAAAAACATGAAAAGTGATGAAGACGTTCAGTAATCAACCAAATGATTCTGGAGTCTGAGTCAGGGCATCAATAAAAAACAGAGAATGAGCACATATTAAGACAAAAGAAGCTTTTCTAGCTTTATAAAAAAAAAAAACTGTGGAGACAAAGGAAACAGACGACGAGACGAATTAAGTGGAGAAAAGTGAAAAACGACCAGTGTGACGGAAAATGTTCACGTAGAGATGAGAATAAAAAGAATTATAAAAGAGCAGAAACATGCAACATGGTCACAACATTCTTCTGAATTTACACAAATAGAGATGTGAAAAACAGACCCTGGGAAACTGAACTTTAAACATGTTCAGCAGCTTGGAAAAATTCAATAAAATAACTTCATATGACTTTATGAGGAAGAAAACCAGGAATATGAATTCATGCATGTAAAACACAAGGCAGAAACGGCTTATTAAACATGATTTACAACAACAAAAAAAAACTTGGAAAATTATAAATATGAATCAAAATGTCTAAAAGAATCCTCCTCTTCATCTTCCTTCCTCCTCCTCCTCCCTGGAGCAGAGCTCCAGATTCATCGTTCATTTAGTGGATCTCAGCCTGCCTCCTGGTGGTGACCCCCGTCCCTCTGTGACCCCTGCCCTCTGTGACCCCGTCCCTCTGTGACCCTGCCCTCTGTGACCCTGCTGTAAATAACCTGACTGACTCGTCAGCATGATCGAGAGCTCAGCTGGTTCTCTAGGTTCTGTGTTGGTTCTCTAGGTTCTTTCTAGGTTGTGTGTGTGTGTGTGTGTGTGTGTGTGTGTGTGTGTGTGTGTGTGTGTGTGTGTGTGTGTGTGTGTGTGTGTGTGTGTGTGTGTGTGTGTGTGTGTGTGTGTGTGTGTGTGTGTGTGTGTGTGTGTGTGTGTCGCCTGGGTGCAGCCGCCTCACACTGACCTGTGTTGTGCTGTGAGTGTCGGGACGTGTTGAAGCCGCCGCCCTGCTGTATATCTCTGTATATAGACGTGATGGGGGTGGAGGGGGGTTCTGGGGCAGAACGTTTGCTGTAATTGTTGCATTTTTGTTTAAAAAGTGTAAAAGCTTGGACTCCTCCTGCTACTAACCTCCTTCCTGTGCTCCGTCCCGTTTGTGCATCTGACAGTTTGTCTTTCTTAACTTCTAATAAAACCTCCAGTCTCTGCTCACCTGAAGCTCCGGCTGTCGCCTCTTTGTCTTTCCTCCTGCTCCTGTTTCCACCTGCGCCTCGAGAGCTGACGGGGGCGTGACGAGATCTCGCGAGATTAAATCATGACGACATTTCCCGTTTCAATGAACAGCTGTCTCGCGGGCAGAAGCCTGTCACGCGGACAGCTTGCTAAACGTGGACAACGGACTAGTTTTTTTTCTGGCAAATTCCAGTCCGACAGGAAAACGGTCAAAATACAGTTTAATGTTCATCTTCCCAGTGTCGCGCAGAAGCTCCTGATGTTTCTTGGTTCAATGAAGCTGCGTCTTCTTCTTGTGTTGCCTTTGTTTACAGAACGCAGGAGGAGGGTGGCGCCGAGTCACAGCGCCCCCTAAAGGCCTGGCATATGAACTACCGCCTCTTGAGTTGTCATAATGCAGACACTTTTAAACCCCAAATCATTTCTATCCAGGAAAATTTAGTCTGAAAGTTACTTTTATTTAAAAAAAAAAAAAAAAGTAGTATTTTTTTATTTTATTTGCCAGAAATGATGCAGGTATTTTCCAAAAGATAATAAGATGATCTACAAGAAGCACCATTGTGGGGAAAAATATTTCTATGCTTTCATTTACATTTGAACAAAAAGTGGCATGTCCGGAATTATTCACAGCCTTCTCAGTAATGAATACAAAAACATTCATTAGCCACTACAGCAATCAAACTCTTCCGATAATTACTGAGCAGCTTGTTTCATGTCTTCACTTGGATTTTTTACCATTTATTTACAATAACAAGCTCTGGCTGTTTTATTTTTAAACATGTCCTCCATTTCGGCCTCATAGCCTGTCTCCAGGGGACACTACCCACTTGGATTTTAGGGTGTCCACTAGGGATGTCCCGATCAGGTTTTTTTGCCACCGAGTCCGAGCCCAACATTTTGAGTATCTGCCGATTCCGAGTCCCGATCCGATCTTTTTCTAATTTAGTAAAATATGTACATTATCTATAAAAATAAAAAACTTGTGAAAAGTTCTCCTTTTTTATTTTGTTAACGTCAATTCATAACAACACTTAGAACAGTGCATTTCTGTGACTGAAAATAACAATCAGAAAATAAATAAATTTTCTTTGTAATTACATCTTTCTGTAGCACGGAAAACCGAAATACATCTCATTTAACCCATTAAAGCCGGGCACGCATTACCGCTGAAGCATGCTTCAGTGTGCAGCAGCGGCCAGAAACGTTCAATACAGAGTTAGGAGGCAGTGCAGCAACACGATCTGGACCCGGAAACAGGATCAGTCACGCATATGCGCGAGTTTGATGCATTTCATTGCCCAAGAAACAGCCGATTAGTGCATAGAAGAAGGAACAAAGACCCGGCGTCGATGGTAGAACTGTGCAGCAGCACTTCCGGGTTTAATGATACAATTGCGCAACAACGCCACTACTGTAAATGCGTCCCGAGCTCAATGGGTTAAAAAGGAAATCGAAGAAAAAATAAACACGTGTGTCCAAATCGGGAGGAAACTTCCGATCCCGAGCCAGTCTGTAATCACGTGATCGGATCGGGACGTCCCCAGTGTCCACTCATTAGATCTGTGCACAAAATGCACCTGTATGGTTTTTTTGATAGTTAAATTTGAAAAAGTCTATTTTCCCAGTCATATATTCTCATTTTTGTTTTCTGAAAAGTAAAGAGGAAATCTCGTCTCGTGACCGTGACCCTAATATTGTGTCTCATCTCGTCTCTCGTCACACCCCTAACAGCTGAGGAGCTCTCGGCCTTTAACACTAACAGTCTGTTCTGACGGTGACGGAGGAGGCGTCAGGACGGCCGCTCAAGCTCGGCTTCCTGCACGTTCACCAGTCTGTCCTTAAACGTCAGGACTGTTTCACCTCACACCTGCTACACGGGCTTAAAAACACACGGTCAGATGGAAAAATGAGCCAATCCTGGAAGCTGAAAAGAGGAACCACTGTTCTGACCCTTCAACAACTAAGAGATCTAAATCCAGCTCCGTTCCAAAAACACTTCAACTCATGAAGGTTAAAGGTCCAGATTCACATCGTATCAGGTCACAGTCGCACCCTTTGAACCGTGCATGTGTGGGATGAGCAGCAGAGTTGAGTGTGTTTAGTATCCGATGCCACAGAAGCTGCTGCTGCTGCTCATCCCACAAATGCTCCTGAAAACACAGGACAGCATGGCAAGCTGACCGGAGCTTCCCAGCATCAGCAAACAGCATCCAAACATACTTTCCTCACATGTTGGTTCAGCCTGCAGCCTTGAGCTTCATTTTCAGTGAATTACAAACAAGTGCGTAAATGGCGGCGTGTGCAGAACGTTACAGATCATCTGCATCGTGTGCGAACGAGACTTTCACCCAGTCTGGTGCAGATCCATGCTCCAGTCTCCTTTAAAGAGGCTTCTGATGGAAATCAGTCAAGAAATAATGATTTTCACTCTTGAATGGAGCCAAGAGTTGGTTTTTAACCAGGCTGTCCAGGTATCCGTGGGAATTACTGTATTTTGAAGTTTTTTTCAAGAATCTCCAAAACTGACTCTGAGATGTGAAGTTTAATGTTTTTGATTGAATTTTTAAGCAGAATTCTGATAGAGTGAGTTGAGAGGTGCTCAGTCACAGTTTGTCCCTTGATCTGGGAGAGTGAACTTGTCTTGAGGAGAACTCTTGGTGCTTCACACTGCTGGTGTGAGTCGGAGATGACCCGACGGCTCCCTGCTGCCCCAAAACACGACGGCTGAGCCGAGTCCAACGGCTGAGGGCGCAGCGCTATGAAGCCGTTAAACAGTCGAGGCAGATCAGCCAGATGTTTGACTCTTCAGATCAGCCAGATGTTTCTCTTCAGATCAGCCAGATGTTTCTCTGTAGATCAGCCAGATGTTTCTCTTCAGATCAGCCAGATGTTTGACTCTTCAGATCAGCCAGATGTTTGACTCTTCAGATCAGCCAGATGTTTCTCTGCAGATCAGCCAGATGTTTCTCTGCAGTTCAGCCAGATGTTTCTCTGCAGATCAGCCAGATGTTTGATGTTTCCTCACATCCAGCAGCTTCCTCCTGGCTCTGGACTCCAGACTCCCAGCAGCCGTGACAGACCGGCCCTGTGGAGTCTGAATGATTCTTCTTCTGCTGGTCTGTGACTCGGTCCTCTGCAGGAACACTCTGACTTCCCAGAATGCCGCTGGTTCGAGTCACATCGTCCAGGTTCAAACCTCCGACTCACGGCGGTTTTTTTTTTTCCACCTCCTCATCGGGGAGACAAACCACGAAACACGGAGCCCGAATGTTCACTTTGCGCTCTGCTCTGCTCGTGCGTTTGCTGCTGTAACAGACCACAGCTCCCTCTAGTGGCCCGGCATGCAAACTGCACCGTCTTACAGCATTTCCGATGGTTCTGTACGTTTCCTGTTCATCAGACTGACATAAACAAGACCTGAACACACAAGTGTTGCACTGTGAGAGTGTGTGTGTGTGTGTGTGTGTGTGTGTCTGTGTAACTGCGTGCTGCTTTCCCGCCAGGATGGCTCCGGCTCTCTGAAGAGGAGCGGCTCCTTCAGCAAGCTGCGAGCGTCGATCCGGCGCAGCAGCGAGAAACTGGTCCGGAAGCTGAAAGGAGGCTCGGCCCGAGACGCTGAGCCCAAAAACCCCGGGTAACTATCCTCCACCCCCCTCCACCCCCCCCAACCCCACCCCACCGGCCCCGGGACCCTCTGTCTGCACGGGACGACGGACTCACTAACCGAACGCCGGGCGCTGGCTCTTCTTTGGTGGTGAAACGGTGAAGCTGTTCGTCAAACCAGGGACAAAAACACAGCGGCTGCTTTTCCCATCGCATCCCGTCACCTTTGGTTGCCTTTATTCACCTTCTTTAACCCTGAGTTGCTTTCATTGACCAACCTTAACCTTCAGTTACCGTTGGTTGTCTTCGGTTGCCGTTGGTTACCGGCTCATTTTCAACCGTCGGCGACAGAAAAGGCCAAATTCCGAATGTTTGAAAAACCTGTGAAGTGAAGATGCGGTTGTTGAGTTTTGATACGGGTGAAGTTTTCTGAGATAAATGGTGCAATATAATAAAAAATGAAATTATTCTCAGAAGGAAGAACAGTGTTTTAAGATAAAATCAATAGAATTGGTTTTATTTTACTGAGAAATCTCTTCATAAATATGTTTTTATCAAATGAAGAATAGTGAATATTTGTTCATTTGTAATGAGAGAAAAGAAGTAAATAATCTAAGTAGAGTAATTTTATTTAAAGAAGACGGTTGAAAAGCAAAAAAGTACAATATAAGAAATAGTAAAAAAAAATTAAATATCCAGATATCAAAATGTTTTTATTGCAAGAAAGAAATTTAAATATTAAAATATATACAGAGTATGAATTTTATTATTTATTAGCAACAGTTGTAAAATGATCAATATGTTATAACTAAGAAGGGAAAAAGATAAAAGCTTCATGAATACAGAGAAAAAAACACGGTGATGTAAAGCTTGAAATACTTCAGTTCAAATCGAGGTCTGGCAGCAAAAATTCAGTTAAATCACTTAAATGATTCTTGACAATTAGAAATTTACACTAACTAATGAAAAACGTAACTACCAACAGTTCAATTGGTAAGAAAAATAAAATTGTAAATTTTTGGGATTAAAATAAAAATAAGGCCACAAAAATATAAATGCAGTTAATTCAATCTTCTAAAGTTTTGAAACAGTTTGATACTTTAGGTGTTTTTACAAATGAAGATGTATTATTTGATGGAAATATCAGTTACATAAAAGCTGTAAAATATTGAGAATAATACAAATAAAATTTAACTAAACCTTAACTGTTAACATGTAACATTTTTTTTTACAAATTAATTTATTTTGATGCAAAAAGTGAGAACCTGAAGGAAAGAAAAGCTTTATTTTGACTCGAGAAAATCAGTATTGGAATTAACACTTTGTTACAAGTTTGAAGGAGGATTTATTTGCAGGATATTTTAAGGGATATATATTTTTTTTTAAATTAGAGAATGGTTTTTGATATTTTAATTGTGGTAAAAACTGTAATTTACACTAAAACCTTTTTTTCTGGTTTGATTTTTCTGACTGAACGTTTGAAACCAAAGGAAAGCAGAAGATGAAATGGGAAAAAAAACTCAAATCTGCTTTAAAGCTCCTCTGTGCACGCTCGTCTGTGCACGCTCGTCTGTGCACGCTCGTCTGTGCACGCTCGGCCTGCGGGACTCACGACTTCTCCTCTGAGAATTTATTACTATTTATTACACTTCAGTGTTTGTACGTGAGAAGAAACTGCCGTCAGCTGGATTTTAAATATTTCTGCTCTTTCTCCTCTCTGCATGGTGGATGTGATGCTTTTTGGGGGTTTTTTTTATTTGTTTTTATTTTTTTGGATTTATGAATAAATATTCAGTTTCCATGGCGACGTGTTTTTGCATGACTCTGTTGTTGTTGTTGTTGTTTTGCTTTGGGTGCTCTTCCTCCCTGCATGGCTCTGATGAAGACTGCTGCCACCTTCATCGTCAGTAATGTGAAATCACTGCAGAAACCTGGAACAGCGTGTCTGAAAAGTTCACCAGCACTTTTCTGAAGCCTGAACTCACTGAAAGTTTGGAGGCTGAATGAAAGCAGAACGAGATGAGCAGATTTCCTGAAGCACAGGTTAATTTAGTGTAAACAGAATATAGGATGTTAAGATTGGAGCTTTTAAGGTTCTAAAAAGTCATTTCTGTTTGACAGATCGTGACATGGATTGTATAGAAACAGCCGTTCATCGAAGCACAGCCAGATGTTACTCTGTGAAGACTTCATGTTTGAATAATGAGAGATTTACTATAAATGTCATTTTAGTGTTTCTGTGGTCGCTGTCACGTTTTAATGCAGATTCACCATCATCAATACGAACAAATACCAGACTAGATGTAGTCGTCTGAACCTCCAAACCTTTTCTGCAGCTTCATGTTACTAAATCCAGGTTTTTGTGTGTTTTGTGTTTCTGCTGTTTGTTGTTTTGTTCTCTTTTTGCATGACCTTCCCAGACCTGACCCCTGACCCGCTCACTTCTCCACGAACACTGAGATCCTGTTCAGTGATCAGTAATAATCATGAAGATGTATTGGTGCCTCTTTCTGGTGAAAGAAGAAATGTTTGAAACACTGACTTGGTGATAAATACACGAAGAGATCAGTAATCAATTGAATCCATCGACAAACTTTTGTCGTATTTCAGAAATCTTGTATTATTGAGATGAATTTGAGAGTTTTTTTTTACTCAGTTTAACATTAAATTATTATTTTTTTCTTTTTTTTCTGGGCACAGATTGTCAGTGAATCAATAGGAAAAGTTTTTGACGACCTTTCAACCCTGAACTGATCCCTCTGAATGATTATTGATGGATAAAGTTTTAATGGAGACTGAGGAAGTGGCACCAAAGTTTCACCTTCAGGGAACCAAAGTGTCTTAACGTGTGTGTGTGTGTAAAGTATCACGAGTGTTATTAACCAACCTGTCCACCGGGCTCACATCCACCTCCCGCCCTCTGACCCCTGACCCCTGACCCGGCCCTCCCTGCATGCGGGTGCAGCATGAAGCGAGCCAGCTCTCTGGGCGTGCTAAACGTGGCGGACAAGGCTGCCGGCGACGTCGACCAAGTAAGAAACCAGCAGAGAAAACTGAAGAAAACCATCAGACATCAGGGAGAGCAGAGAAATGACGAACTCACCACCGTCTGTTTGAACCAAAACTGTTTCTACGAAAAAGTTCATATAAAAACTTTTTTAAACAACATTTTCTCAGTTTATCAAGACGTTACTTGTTCAGAAATTTCTGATCTGAAAAATGAAGGATGAATTCTTCCAAAATAAAGAAAAAAAATCCACTTCATAATGGATACGTTTCAGTAAAACAATGGAGAAAATGAACAAGTGAAGCCAAGCGACAATAAATGAGGGTAAAATCTGACAGAATATCAGCCGCTGTTGGAGGGAAATAGTTTGGGAAAAAAAATGACAAAACATTAAAAAAATATTAAAAACTGACAACAGACGTGGATAACATTTATACTGCTAGGTGACAAATATTTATTTCTCCTAAATGTAAGAAACCAAGTGGAGACACGAACATTGACTGGGAAGAAAAAAGAAATACAAAAAAAAAAGATATTTTTCAATCATTAGAAACAAAAAATGTCAATGAAATTTAAAAAATAAGTAAGGAAATTTATAACAGATTAAAAATGGATGTGAAAAAATGTAATTGAATAACTATTGCCTATTAACATAAAATAAAGAACAGAAAACAGATCAATAATTTAATGGTGAAAGAATGAATTTTAAAAATATATGCTGAAGAAAAAGGATTAAACCGGCAGGACAGAGTGATAAATATGGCTAATTATGCTAATTTAAAATATATATTTAGCAGAGGAAATATGATTAAAAGCTAAAAGCAGAAGTAAATAGATCAGTGAAAGCTATACTGGTGCTTTCAAGAGTAACGTTACAAAAACCCCAAAGTATTTCTGAAACCACACTTAAAACAAAGGAATACGGGTGGATTAAATAAAGAAAAAAGTGCCCAAAATGGACTGGAGCAGTTTGAAAAAGTTGAGAAGAATTCTGGGAAATAACGTGGGAAAAAGTGGGGTTCTTGCTTGTGAAATAAATTTTGGTTAAAAATCAGAAAGAAAAAATTCTTTTTATCGCCACAAAATTTCCTTCCAGGGTCAAAACGCTTTAGCAGATTTTTTTTTTCTTTTTTTTTTTTGATCCTGTTTATTTCTGTTTTGTCTTTTAAAACTAATTTTCCATCTTGCTGCAGGCGGCTGAGTCAGGTTCATCAATAAGCAGAAAACACGACTAACTTCATCCTCATTTCTACTAATCAACATGAAATAGAAACATTTTTCATGTTTCAAATGAAAAGAAGAAATGAGAAGTTTAGTTTCTAAGAGCTTCTAGTCATGGAATTTATTATTTGATTGATTTTTATTATTACTAGTTTTTCCAAGTTGTTTCTGTCCCAGTGAGGAGATTCCACTCTGAGCACTAGGTGGCAGCAGTGAGTCACTCTAGGATTTTATCTGGAGGTGAAATCTGGACGTTCCGGAGCTCGTCGATTGAAACGCTAACAGAGACGCTGAAGGATCATCGTCATGACCTTTCTTCCTCTTCTGATTCTTACTGGAGATTTATTTTGAAAATTTCTTCCTTCAGGAGCGAAATAATCGTCTGAGGAAAAGCCGCGACCTGAGCGCTAGCCACACCAACCTGGCGCATTGAAGGTTTCCTGAACGACGGAGGACCTCCGAGGGGTGCTGGGCCCCTCGGACCAGCCAGACCGTCAGATCCCAGCCACACCTCCGTCCCCGGACAGTCCAGGGACCCCCGGACAGTCCAGGGACCCCCGGACAGTCCATGGGTCCTCAGAGTCCTGGGACTCTCCCTTGACATTGTTAGAGTCCTTGGACCCACAGAGAGTCTTTGAACCCTTGAAGTGTCGTTTGACCTCAGATTGTCCACAGACTCTCAGAGGGTGCAGGGATCCTCAGAGTCCTGGGACTGTCCTCAAACCCCCTGAGAGTCTATGGACCTTCAGAGTCCCTGTACTCTCCATACAATCCTTGGATCTTCAGAGTATCTTTGAACCCTCAAAGTGTCCTTCTCAGAGAGTCCTGGGACTGTCCTCAAACCTGCAGAGAGTCCACAGACCCTCAGAGTCCTGGGACTGTCCTCAAACCCCCTGAGAGTCTATGGACCTTCAGAGTCCCTGTACTCTCCATACAATCCTTGGATCTTCAGAGTATCTTTGAACCCTCAAAGTGTCCTTCTCAGAGAGTCCTGGGACTGTCCTCAAACCTGCAGAGAGTCCACAGACCCTCAGAGTCCTGGGATTGTCCTCAAACCTGTAGAAGATCCTTGGATCCTTAGAGAGTTTTTGGACCCTCGAAGTCCTTTGCCCATCAGACTGTCCACAGACTCGGAGAGTCCTCGGACCATCCTTTGACCCTCGGACCACCTTCCAACCCTGAGAGTGTCCTTAGAGTCTCGAACATCCTCTGACTCTCTGAGTGTCCTTGGAGCCTTGGACATTCAGACCCCTGGACTGTCCTCGGACTCCCGGACAGTCCTTGGACCCTTGGACCGTCGTACCGTCCTCGATGTAAATAGCTATTCGGGAAGCTGAGCGTCCCTCTGAGGCTTCACTCGCTCTGTGCTGGTTCTCATGCTCCTGAGGGGGTCCGTGGTCTCTGGGGGGGGGGGGGGGGTTGTTGTCTCAGAACCAGTCCAGGAGGAAGATCTGACCTGTGCTGGTCTGCTGTCCGTCTCTGTTTGAGCGGTTTGTGCCTGTACTGTATGGAAACCTGCGCTGGTTTCCTGCTGCCACTTTAATGAAGGCAGATTCTGAAACGTTTCTAAAGAAAGGAGGATTTACGGGTGGAGTTCAGTCAGTGGGCGGAGTTCAGTCAGTGGGCGGAGTTCAGTCAGTGGGTGGAGCCAAATCAGGAGGTCCCTTGGGTTTGATCAGACCTAACGTGTCCCAACAACAGTGACTGGAAGGTATCGTGACTTAAAATGTTACTTAAAATGAAAAACTCAACTCAGTGCACGAAGGCATCTACTGCTACTTCCTTCCACCACTAGAGGTCATACTGAGTTTCAACCTCTGACTTCCGGAAAAGCAACTTTATTGATGAGACAGTTTTTAAGCACCAAGATGCTCAGACTTCTTCACAGTACCTTCAAAATGGATTGAATTACCTGATTTTCCAGGCGATAAATCATTTATTGCATCTGGAGGTTTTCTTGTAGCAGCTTCTGTTGTCATACGCTGCCATCTAGTGGCCATAGTCGGTATGTTTTCATATTTAGGTCACTTCTAAACATTAGTCACATGAAAACCAGGTGATTAAAAGAACTCTGGCTGACAGGGCCCGAAAATGTACATCAAATTCAAACCAGGAATCGAAGCAAGAGAACTTTTAAAATGTTACAGAAAAGCCTTCAGAAGGATTTTACTGCCTCAGTCTTCAGATTAAATGTGTATTAGTCTCAAAATCTTTTTAATGGTGTCTCCAGTTCAGGGTTTGGCTCCACCCACTGACGTTTGATTCAGCCAGTCAGAACAGCTCGGGCTGATAGGAAGTGTGTTTTTTTGTTTCTCTCTTTTTGCCTAAAACTGCAAGTGCACTCAGTCGTCCCATGACGCCTCGTCAGGCCGACCCGGACGTCAACTTCGCTCTGTCAATGTTATTTAAACTCCGTCAACCACTGATGGGACGATGGACCGTAGATGGACAGGCCTGCCGAGGGACTGAAGGTTCCGCCCTTTTTGTTTCGTGTTTACATCTTTTGGTGGTTTTGTTGGTGACATTTTTCCGTCCTTGCGCTGCTCTTTGTTTCTTTATGTAATGAAGCTGCACACTCACTGGAAAGTCAAAGGAAAACTTTAAAAAAATAAACCAAAACTGATGAGTTATAAGTCTTTAGGAGAAACGCATATTGGATTTTTTTTTTTTATTAGTACTGTTACCAAATTGAGAAGAATCTTTTTACTTTTATTAGCTGGATGTAGTTAAAATATTTGAATACACCCTAAAAATATTTTTAAATCAAAACTGAGATTAAAAACATTCCTGGATCAGTTACTGAAGGGTGTGTCATTGAAATATTTTTTATTTTTTAAAACGCCTTGAACTTCTGCTGGTTTGCTTTTCCCGCCTTTTTTTCCCGCCATCTGAAGCTCAGCATACAAAGAGGGAAGTAATATTCAGTTTATTTTTATCCTCTTACACTGGCGGCAGGTGTGAATTAAACATTTCTTGCTCCTAACACTAGTCAGCATGTTGACAGCGATAACTTTTATTAAAAGTTACAGTGACAAACATGACCCTAAGTTGTAATAAATCCCTGAAACCCCTGAAGTGGATTTTCAGACTCTAAACACCAGGTTGTACGTTGCTGCTGTCATAACTGCGTGTGTCCACTGGGGGGCAGCGCTCCGCGTCTTTAAACTGATATTCATTAAAGCCCATGAAGATGTTAAAAAGGATATTAGTTTGACAGAGGATTTCAGGGATTCATAAATCAGTAGTGAGAAATTAATGAACTACTTGTTTTATTCGTTAAGAAGCAGCCGAAGTGGTTTTCGACTAGAAACAAACTATAAAACTCATTTTTACGACACGTTAACTGTTTTAAGATTAATGCCTTCACTGCATTTGAAGTTGTCTTTCTGTTAGGAAGAAAGTTGTATAAAATGTGTTTTTTTCAGGGGCAGGTTTGTGCAATATTGTTTTATTAGATGGAAAATTCTTCGGTTGGATCTGATTTTAAATTCTAGAGGAATTGGGATGAAAACACAGACCTGAGTTGAGGAAGCTTCACATGTACACCGATACTAAAACAACAAACTGAAGCTCTGAAATGTAAATATAGACTGTTTAATGGAGCAAAACCTGTAGTTTTTGAGTTAAATATATTTTTCTTTTTGACTGTTGATCAGTCTGAACCAGCTTTACTTATTGTCACTTTCTCTCGGGATTGTTTTCATATTTTGTGATAAATCACATCATTTATTCTTGAACTGGGCAACCGAAACATAAAAGCTTTAAAATCCACTCAAAGTAAATTACCGTAAACACAAAGAAAATGGATCAAATATAACTTTTAAATAAATTAATTTTCGTTTCCTATTTAAAAATTATTCCATTTTATTAGTAGTATTTGGCTTTGTTTGAAAGGTTAAAGAACGAGTCTTTTATCAATAGGAAAAAATAAAATAAAATAATTGTTTTTTTGGATAAAAATGTCTACTTCTGAGAAAATGCCATTTAAAAATCAAAAGCCGATTTTTATTTTTAAAAATTATTAAATATGCAACAATACAAACCAAATTTAAATTGAATTTTGTGAAGTAAATATTTTTGTAACAATCATCAGTGTGCTAGTTTTTTGCTTCTGTAACTTAAAACAACTCAATGTTAATTATATTTTTTATTAAGACACAGTGAAACAATTTTGATTGATTATTATAATTTTATGATGAATTAAATTGAACTTTTATTTTTTGGTAAATATTGCATTATTTCTTAAGCTCATGTTACATAATTGACAGCATGTAAACTTATTTAATTCAGTTGTTGCTCAACTGAAGGTTTTGCTAGGTCCAAATTGCTTCGTTGAAGTTGCTCTGTTTTAGGGGAAATTTGTTCATTCTTAGGTCAATTTTGTAATATTCGTTGTCTCAGATACTTCATAATATATTGATTTGCTTGGCTTCAGCCCAGATTTTCTGTATTTTGCTTGTGATTTTGAAGATTTTCATATGAGATTCATAGTGTGTCCCCATTTCTCAGCTGACCTTCATATCCAAATCCTGTAAACAGCATCAACAAACCTTTGAAACAACTTTAATTGATTTCGTGAGTGGTTTCTCTGTGCAGATTTATCATGAATGTAAATTATATGGATTTAATGTGTGTTTTAGTTGAACTAGTGAAGATTCAAGTCTTTCTATTTCTTTTTTTCTCCCATCATTTTATTATTTTTGTGTGATTTTTAATGTTATTTGGGCCGTGTTGATGTGTGGAAGCTGGATCTCAGGATGTGTTTCTTTAGAGTAGATCTTGAATATGACAGTTTGGGCACAATTTAAAAGAAAAGGTAATTTTCCTGTTGACTGGAGCTGTGCTGCCCTCTGTTGGCAATCTTAAGTAAAATGAAAAAAAAATTAAAATCTCTCCTGTCCTGCAGTCAGTCCCAAAGATGCCAAACATACCAGAAATAATCGAACGTTTGAGGCCTTTTATTTTGAAAATTAGTCACAAAGTGCATTTATTTATTTTAAATGGAACAAGAAGTGAACTTAAGATAATTGTAAGAAAAATATTTAACTGTCTATTTAATCATTTATATAACAGACTCATTAGTAGTCATGACAACATATTAGACGCTGCTGCTCAAAACACAAGTTTGAATGTAACTCGAAGAGGTTTTAAACGTAAATGTAACGTTTGAAAATCACTTTCCTCCACAGGGTGGCAGCAGTGAGTCGGCTTTCCTCAGTTTGTTAGAATTTTTCATCTCAGTGTTTTAATCTGCTGCTGCTGCTTCTTCTTCTGTTACTGGAGGCGGGAAAATAAGTAGAGACTCACTGCACCGCCTTGTGGTCCAAAGTGGTATTACACAGCTGATTGGTTTCTCAGAGCTTCTTGTGGTGTTTATTAGCTTGATTTCTAAATGTTTCAGGTTAAAATGTGAGACAATGTACCTTTTATTGACACAATCCAGTTTTTTTTAAACTCGGCTATATGAATTTAACCATCCTGAGTGTGTGTGAGGTAAATTAAAAACGTGATGGAGCTTATCTGAGTGGTGCAGGAGGAGCACTGACGTTTCAGCTCATCTCAGTTTACAAACCTTCCATTCTTTGTGTGTAACTGTCTACTTTGCACTGTAAGTTTGTTTGCATTGATTCTGTACCACCTTTTTTATGTGATTAGAAGTGACACTTAAAGAGCAAGTTATTGTACAGCTTACCTGTATTTGAAGAATAAAATGGTCAAATGGATGTTTTTGATCTTTTTTTTTTGTTGTCGTCTATTGCACACACAAAATATAAAATTTACTTCTTATTTTCACTTTTCCAGCATGCTGAAGTTACTCAAAGTGACCAAGATTACATGAAAATGACAAGCAACATGAAACAGAAATGATTATGAAGCGACACAGGTAACTTAAAGAAGACATAAAAATATCACAATAAAAAAATATCACATTAAAAAACATTACAAACATTAACCATTAACATTAAAAAAATTGCTCATAAATGTGAGATCTGCAGAAAAACACAGAACTTACCAAAAGGTGACACACAATTTAAAAAGAAACACTACTGAGAACTAGAAAATGTCCAAAATTAAACAAAGGATCACAAACAGCAACAGAAGAAAAGCAAAAATGGGGCAATCAGAAACAGTCACAGAAATTAGGAAATAAAAAGTTGAAAGATAACTGAAACAAGGCACGGAGACACAAAAGTAATTACAAATCTGTATCTGTATTTTATTTTTTATGGGAGCGGCTGGAAAAAAAAATCCCAGAATCAAAACACTCCACTGGAAGGTCACGCGACAAAATCTCTTCACTGTGATTGGCTATCAGGCATTTTACTCTGGGCTGCGATTGGATGTCATTCCTGTCAGTCATATTGAGGGGTGTGTCCGGGCGCGAGGCTGCCAGCAGACTCGGCTGGATCAAAACAATCCCCTTTGGAGAGGGGCACGTGATATCTATTCTGGGCGCTGATTGGTTCTTCGTCCTGTCAGTCATAATTGAGGGGTGTGTCTGGGTTTGACAGTATAAAGCAGAGTGGGCTGGATCTCAGAGGACGGAGATCGTCCGACATGTCTGCCGTGCCCGACGGGAAGAAGCTGGTCCGCAGCCCCAGCGGGCTGCGCATGGTGCCGGAGAACGGCGCCTTCAACAGCCCCTTCTCCCTCAGCGAGCCGCAGTGGGTCCCCGACAAAGAGGTGAGCTTTGCCTGATCGGGACGCGATGTCGGGACAGGAAGGCGTTAAGCTAGCAGCAGGAAGCTAGAGCTTCCGGTGGGAATCTTCAAAATAAAACAAACTGTGCTTTGGTGGAGTTTCTGACTTAATGACAGAAATTCTTCAAAATTCTGCTTTAATGAAACATTAACACGCTCAATCTTATAGTAACTTTTCAAGAAAGTTATATAAGTCGTCTGTTTCTTAGTCTGTGTGGTGACATATTTCATTGTAATAATTTGTGAATGCAGTTGTCAATGTTCTATAATCTGTAACAATGTTATTGTTTTCGTCTGTTTCTGCTTTTTGTTCATAATATCTCTAGATTATTGATTATTTTGTCCTTGGTCTCTTGTAATAATTGTTGTCTCAAGTCGTGTGGTTATTTCGTGTTTGTTGACGTTTTCTGCATAGTCCTGGTTATTTATGACTCATGAACAGGTCAGTGTTTTTTGCAGTTATTATACAGTGTTTTCGAACGGTTTCAAGTCTCTTTTTAATCTAAAATATTGTGCGTTTTAAGATGTATTTAACTATACTATATATCAAGTTGCCGCGCTGTTATTATTGAAGTGAAACCGCGCCATTCTGCTTCCGCTCGTGCTCGCTGCTGGTGACTTGACGCTGCTCCTCTCCTCTCCTCTCCTCCTCTCCTCCCCTCCTCTCCTGCGGCCCCTGGCCCTCGGCCCTCGGCCCTCGGCCCTCGGACTGGGCGTTGCGGCCTGTCACGGAGCTCTTTATCCAATCTGCTAATTACTAACTGATGTTGTTGTTGTGTGTTTTTATTGTTGTTGTTGTAGCATGTTAGCAGCTAACATGCTAAATAGCGCCTCACGTTCCGCTGGCGTGTGTGCGCGGGAGCGCGCGCGCGCGTCACACTTTGATCACACTGCTGAAGTTAATCATTTTCTGTCCTCTGGGTCTTTAAACCTTCCACTTACAAACATTTGATCTACAGATAAAGTTCAGCAACAACCTGAAGTTTCATTAGAAGATCATTCACATGTTGTTTAGAAACCTTCATTTTTAAACTTGAGCCTTTAGTTATGAAAGACTTCAGTTTTAACCCTTATTTATTTGTACATTTTGGTCTTTTGGTTTGACTCTTCGTTGTTTTTCTGCCTCTGCTGTCCTCCTGTCTGCTGATGTTTCTTTGTTTGTCTCACTTTCAGATATTTTGTGTCATTTTTTTGTAATGTTCCTTTTTGTGGTTGTGTGATCGTGGTCAGTGTGTTTGCTTTTGGTGCTGTTTATTTAATCCTGCTCTCTTTATCGATCATGCGTTGTCGTTGCCGTGGTTTATCCATCTGATTTCATTTAATGTCTCTGAGCTGTTCTTGGCTGTTTCTTTGTGTGTGTGTGTGTGTGTGTGTGTGTTGTAAGTGTTTGTGGAACATTTTTTATACCTGACAGTGTGATCATTGTGTAACGGTTGGTGGTAGTTTAGTGTTTGTTGTTTAATGTTTGTAAGATTTTCCTTCATCTTTGTGTCTGATGTGCTGTGACTTTTTCATTTTCTAACATGTTGTCATCACTGTTATTCTTATTGTTGCTCTGTGTTGCCTTTTTTTTTTTGTTTTCTCATCATTTGAACTCCTGAAGGTCGACTCAAACCCTCGACACGAGGCTCTCCAGTGCATCAAGCTTTATTTTGTTCCTCTGAAACATTGTTGTGAGGCTGCAGGGTGTGAGAAGTTCGGGAGCCGTTAAAGACAGATGGATAGATATGTCTGAGTGGCTTGACGTGTGAATGTGAAAGCAGTGGAACATCTTGAATCCAGCCAGCTCAGCTTGTTGTGTAACTTCCTGTTTTCCTTCTTTCTGTCTCCTAGTGTCCGAGATGTATGCAGTGTGACACCAAGTTCGACTTCATCAGGAGGAAGGTCAGTTTACCCTCAAACCGTTGACTTTTTTGTTTTGTTTTGGTGAAACCTCGACTGACGTCTGTTGGTTTATTTTGGCCTGAAAACTCTCCGCGCTGCATTTCTGTGGCTGCGCTCTTGAAATAATGATTTTTAGTTGGAGCGGCTTCAGAACTTGATTCCTTCGCTGAGCTGAAACTTTTTTTTTTTTTTTTTTTTTTTTCCCAGTCCAGCTGTGCTGAATAGAAATGGTGAGGAGTGAAGCTCTGAATGGACGCTCTGTCGCTTCCTTTGTCCCCTCAGAATTATGCTGGCTTCTCTTTTGGTTGTTCAGCACAAAGAATCACTGTTTGTGAGCTAATTGTAGATTTAAGAATGCTGTAAAGTTGATTTTGTGTTTTTATCCTGCTGAAATACATCACGAGATTTAAGTGTTTACAGTTTTTTTTCTGGAGATATGAAGACAAATGTCTGAATGCAGCCGTTTACTGTCCCACTGCAGAGACGACACACCAACTCCGTCGTGCAAATAGTTCAAAATATTGTTCATTTTTTTCTTCATTCTAATTTCTGAGTTCTTCACTCTTGGTTTTTCAGTTGACTTGAGCTGTCGCGCAGTGTTTGGACTCCGGCCGTTTAAAAGTGCTGGACCATGATTTTTCCTACGTCTGGATGCTCCGTCAAGAATTTCCCTCTGAGATTGAAGTATTTCTGTTCCAGCTGAAGTTCCATCAGTCAGGGGGAGGAAGATGCTCTCTGATCTGGATGTTAGAGATGCCGCTCCGCCCTCGGGTAACCTGACGTTGTGTGTCCCGCCACAGCACCACTGCCGGCGCTGCGGCCGCTGCTTCTGCGATAAGTGCTGCAGCAGGAAGGTGGCGCTGCCCCGCATGTGCTTCGTGGACCCGGTGCGGCAGTGCGCCGAGTGCAGCCTGGTGTCGCAGAAGGAGAGCGAGTTCTACGACAGGCAGCTGCGGGTGCTGCTGGGAGGTCAGGCGCCGCCCGCGCTCCTCAAGGCTCCAGGGGGGAGGACGACTGACGGAGTGTGTTCTGTTCCAGGGGGAACCTTCGTGGTCACGCTGGGAACGTCGGAGAAGTCGGAAACCATGACGAGTCGCCTCTCCAACAACCACAGGTGGGCGTTGAACCCGCGGCCTGCTGCAGCTCCGGCGCCAGCGCCGTTCCGTTCCTCAGTTTCCAGGAAAACACCGGATTGGGAGTCGTCATCGGCAGATGCTTGGTCTGTTTTCCAGATATCTGTTCCTGGACGGGGAAAGCCACTTCGAGGTGGAGCTGTCTCGGATCTCCAGCATGCAGATCCTAACGGACGGGACGAGTCCCGGAGGTGAGGAACTTCCTGTGAAAATCAGTGTTTCTGCCTCTGACTGTTTCTGAACCAGCTGCTTGTGTTAACCAGCTGACTCTCGTTTCTCTGCACTAACCCGGCTCCTCCTCTTCATCTCCCCCTTCCTCCTCTTCCTCCTCCTGCGGCCTCAGAAACTGACATTCACACTTACACCAGTCTGCTGGACAGTCACTTAATCTCTGAAGGTCAGCTGCATGTTCTTCCTGCTTTAGTGAGTTCAGTTGCATCAGATTGTGAGTTGCTGACACGGAGGCTCTGATCATGTTTAACGTTCCGTGTTTCAGAGTTCTATTACTATATTTCGATATCGGCCGTCGGTAGTTTTCCAGCAGCTCTGAAGATTTTCACCCTCTGAAGTAATCTGAGCATCACTGGTTTAAAAATCCCTCTTCTCTCCCTGAGTTGCTTTTTTAACTTTAAATTCCTGCAAAACAAATTAATAACTTTCCACATTCTGAGAAAATCGGCTCTAAAATCAAAGTGTTTTTTTTTAATGGCATTAATCCTGTTGCTTCGTGTTTCGTTGTCTTGTTGTGTTCCTCTGAGGTCTTGTTTTATATTTTCACATCATATTAAGACTCTAACTTTGTCATTATTCCTGCTAGTTTCTGTGATAAACCCTGAGTTCAGAGTCTTAGTCCAACCTGCGGCTAATTTTACAAATATAAAAACCCAGCAGTGAGACAGAGCAATGTTTTACTGTAAGTCTTTTCTGAAGTGTCATAGAAGTAACTTTAAACTGTGTACGTGTGTTTGTGTGTGTGTGTGTGTGTGTGTGTAGGAGCCACGTCCCGCCCCACCGGCATGCTGCTGCACTACAGACCGATGGGATCTCAGGAGGCTCAGCAGCTCCGCATGGAGGCGGCGGACGACAAGAAGGTGGCCTCCTTATGGCTGGCCGCCATGCACAAGGTCTCACACACACACACACACACACTCCATGAATCTGAGCCCAGCGCGTTCCGTTCTCTCATTTTAAAATGACAAAGGCTGTGACTTGTCCCGGACTATTTAACTGAAATAACTCGGCCTCCTGCCAGTCTGTCCACATTTTAACTCCAGTAACTATTTAATACTCTCAGGTCTGCTGCACTGAAATAAACTGTTGCTCAATGTGTTCACAGTATTGAGATTTGAAGCACTGCAATACCAGAATGTGGAGGGTTTAAATGGAAAAGGGAAACTTTCCGCATGTTTTCAGAAAGTTGTGTTTTCAGTGACTCTGTGGGGCGTCTCTGTGGAGACGCGATCGGAGCCTTCTGGAAGCACAGATCTGTGGATCAGAGCTGATTGATCCGTGGATCAGAGCTGATTGATCCGTGGATCAGAGCTGATTGATCCGTGGATCAGAGCTGATTGATCCGTGGATCAGAGCAGTCCTGGATGGATCGGAGCCTCTGAGCTGTGTCGTCTTCTTCTGACAGGCGGCCAAACTCCTGTACGAAGCTCGGGACCAGTGAGGACCCAGACCAACACCCCCCCTCCAGGCAGCAGCACACACCCAAGTGTTTGGACCCGGGCCGCCGGGTTCGGGTTCCTTCTCGTGTGTCCGATCCCTCGTCGGGTTTCTGATGATTTATTTTTTTTTTTTTTCTCCTGGTGTGTAGAGAGAGAGAGACGTTTCTACAAAAACACTTTATTACCTCTATAATTAGTACTTTGTACATGATGTTTACCCCACACACACACACACACACACACACTGATGGTGTCTTTTCCATTCCTCACACCCGTCTGGCTTCAGGCGTCCGTCAGGGCCTTTTTTATATTCAGTCTGGACGAAGCACATTCGACAGGAAGTCATGAAGCCTTTTTTACAGTGAATCCACAGCGTGAGCCGCCGCCGCCGCCACCGCTGCCGCGGTTCAGACTCCGAGTCCTGCAGGTTAAAGGACCAATCCGCCTCAGATCCCTTTAAAACGCTTTCAACAGCAGCTGTTTGCATTTCACAGAACGTTTCCTCGCTGCTTGATCACAAAAAACATTTAATTGAACACATTTAATTCTAATTCTCCTCTTTGTGTATCAACTTATTGGACACATCTATGATTTGTAGTACAGTGATTTCCATTAATTTGACATCGATCTGCAGAATTACAGTATTACTAATCTGGTATTGTCTTTTTGCTGCTTTTGAAAATCAAACAGGTTTTCAGCTGAGTGTAAATTGTAAATTTCTCTACTGCATCATCAAATGTCTAAATTAGTGTTAAATCTGCTGCTTCCAACTCTTCATTTGTGGATTGATTAGAGCACAATTATTGAAATAAACGCGGATATACCGCCCCCATGTGGCCAAACATCGTCATTACAACTTAAAGCCACACTGTCATTGTTGATTAATGCTGAGCAGAAAGGCATTCTGGGAAATGAAAGGCGCAACAGGAAAGTTCCTAAAATGCAAAAAGCAGCGCAGACTTCTGTAGTTTCTATTAATGAGACTATTGGGTGGATTTCTCCTTTAAAGGGAGAAGATTTTGCTTTAAAACAGGAAGTGAAGGTTAAATGAAACCCGACGCGTTGGGGTCAAAGGTGAAAACGGCTCAGATTTCAGTTTGACAGCCAATGGAAACATTTTGGAGTATGTTTCAAAATTTGGAGGGTTTTATGTCATAATTTGAACTCAAGAAGTTCTGTATTAAAAAAAAAAAAAAAAAAAAAAATCAATTTTTAATTCATGCTCCAAAATTCATTTTGAGAAGTTTAACAAAAAAGTTAAAATTTGAAGAGAAGAATTTGAAGTTTGAAGAGGAAAAATAAAATGCATGGAATTGAAGCTCAAGTTGATCAATTTTGATTTATCTTTTTTAGCTCATATTTTGGGATAAATTACAACAATGAAGACAAATTGGAAACTGACAAAGTTTGTACAGTAATTGAATTTTTTCTTTTGTTTTATAAAACTTTAAAAATCAAACAGAATTTTTAAAAAATGCCAAAAGTGGGAAAAAATTTCAATTTAATGTGAAAACACAGAAAAGTTGTTTTTTTTTTCCTTCAACGTGTCTCAACACGTCTCATCTTTACAGATTTACATCTTTTAACACTGATTGTAATGAAACGGACACACACACACACACACACACCTGAGGAGAGAATAAAGGCTTTAAGTGACGTTTGATGGATCAAACTTTTTGTACGAGTTATTTTATGAAGTATTCCGACTTTGACGTGTGTAAACTTTTTGAATCTGAACTATAGTTTTTGTAACACCAACATCTGTGACGCCTTTTTTTGTAACACCTGTTCCTTCACTCGTTCATTCGGACCGACTGCAGCGGGGAATTCAAGGCGTTTCCTTCATTTTTTTTGTTTTTTTTTTAATCCTCTCACACCGGTTGACTTTGATGTAATTGGACGTGTGGATCAGTGTCTGTACAACTTCCTGTTCTTCTCAGAGGCACAACGTGTCTTAATCCACATTTCAGAGCGAAGCGTCCAGCCAGTACAAGCTTCATTTATTCCACAATTAATGTGGAGAAACGACCAAAAATGATCTCAACGTTGTAGAGATTGAAATAAATTATCTGTCATTTTAATTCTAACTTACTGATTTCAGGATCTGCAAAGTGTAAGAATTGGATGTGCTTCAAATATGCTTCTGAACTTTCTGAAAATGTCTTCAGAAATCTCAGTGTCTTCATGTTTCTCACAGACTGACAGTCAGCAGTGAATTTACTAAAGAAGACAAGTTCGTTAATTTTGATTTTCAACTTCTCTCGTTCACATCTGGAGAAACTCTTCCTCATTATTTATCCTTCCACTTCCAGACTAACAAAATGAAGAAGTCCCTGCAGTGCACCACCTTGTGGCACAGACTGGTATTGCGCTAATGTTTGAGAGTGATGGTGCCAATCAGAGCAGGTTCATTTAAACTTTTTTTTTTTTGATAAGACATTAACGGAGTGTTTAAAAGGCCATAAAGTCAAGGGCAAAAAACCCTGGCCTGGCCTCGGTTCTGTTCTGTAAAGTTTATTTTTCTACACTGCTCACCTCAGAAACAGACTCTGGTGTTTGGAGACAGACGAGCGAAGTGTTCAGTCGGTTTTTGTCCCGAAGTCCCGATAACGGCTGGACAGCGTCTGAAGCGATGCAGTCTGAGACGTTCCGACTCGTTCATTTCCTGCGTTCTGCGTGAAACGGGACTCGTCGCCCGGTGTTAGTCGGTTCCTGCACTTTATCCCCGACAGTCGTCCTTCACTCAGTGCTTCAACTCTTCTCTGTTCAGAAGAATAAAATCAGTCTTTCTACTCTGCTTCCTCTCGTCTCCGTTTGTGCTCGACACTCTGAACTCTGCTTTTTGAGGTTGAGTTTGGAATAGTTTCAGAATATTTGTGTTTGGTTTAAATAACTCGTTTGAAAGAGTTTAGGGATTCAATTAGAAAGGATTTTAGCCTTTTAACTGGTTTTTAGACCATTCACACTGTTATTGACAGTAACTTCTGGACCACTATTTTTCCGGAAACAGTTCTGGTCTTGGTTTTAGACACTTTTGAGATAATTTCAGATGAGTTTGACCCAGATTTAAACTTGAAAGGCTAAGTTCAGCTTGGTTTTACACCAGTTTGAGTGATATTGGATCAAATTTTTACTAGTTTTAAGGATTTCAGCCAGTTTCATCCCAAATAAAAGTATTTGTAGAGTGATTTTGACGTATGTTATGGAGGCTAGTTTGGCTTTAGGTTTTCGGTTCAGATTTTGACCACATTTAGGTGAGTTCAGTTTTAAACTCATTCTGGGATCTTTAGACCACTAATAGCCTGAACCCTGAGTCAAGTCCGTTTTATGGCAGGTTTTAGACTCGTTTTGAACTTTTTATGGTTTCAACTTAGGTTGTAGTCCTAGATTTTTTTTTTAACTTGATTTCTAAGTCAGGGTGAATTACTTTCAGGGTTCAGGATCACTATAGTTTGCATCTAGAAGACTGCAAAATAAATATCTTGACATGAGTTCTGCTCATTTCTGCTGCCAGACTCAGCGTTTGGCGTAAACAATTTTAAGTATCTGAGCATCTCCTCATGAGCAGTGTGCCATCTTCTGATGGACACTTCCAGAAAAACATAAATAAATCTCAGATTCATTTTGAATTTCATTTTGTTTATAAAGCAGTGGTCTGAACGTCCACTTTGGATCAAATGTTTTAGATTATTTGTTGATTTGATTTTTTCCACTATTTGTTGGCATTAATCTACACATTTATCAGTTTTAATGTCAATTTTAATCTTAGCTGTGGTTTCATTGAATGACTTAGTTTTATGTGTCCTGTCTCTTTAAGAAGAACCGATCAGCTGATTGGTGGAAACTACATGGGTGTGTCTCGCGGGGAAAATCACTTTTTATGTTTGTTTTTTTCAACACATGTGAGGCTAAGTTACGTAATACACACTCTAAGTCAATAGTTTACGTTTTACTCAAAATAAAGATTTAATCAGTGATGATTTGAAAGAGTGTAATGTTTTTCCTCTGGGCCGCCCCCCCTCACTCCAGCTGAGTTGGTTCGTTCCGAGCCGCCCCGCTGCAGACGCACATGTCGGCGTGTTGTGGAGATTAGCGGCGGAGTTACGGTGAAGTTACAGCAGGTTACCGCAGATTGCAGCAGATTCTCCGCCTTTTATGACCGGATCCTCCTCACGGCCGGCAGCGGGGAGCAGACAGGCGTCGCTCAGGCGGGGAAACGCCTGAAAAGCGGAGTTTGGGAGGATAATCTCGGTCCCGGGAGGCGGACGGAGGCAGCAGCCGGAGCACCGGAGGACTTCTCCCAGCTTGAAGGTCTGAACTCTGCCCGCTCACACCACGCTTCCCTCGGTCTGCTTTAGCTACCGAGGAGCCGCTACGTCCACCGGAAACACGTGGCTCCGTGCTGGGGGTGGGGGGTTGTTGAAGTGTGAATCCCGGTGGGATTACCGGTTAGCAGAGCCCCGTTAGCCTCCCGGTGTCCGCTGTCAGCGGCTCCATGTGACCCGCCGCTCCGTTAAAACGGTTTTTGAACCAGAATAAACGGCTTCAGGTCGCCGTTAATCCTCTCCACAGCCGTTGTTTTCCTCAGTTTTCCCGCAGCTCCACCTCGCCGGTGCCACGTAGCCGGTGGGCTAACTGACTGACTGGGGAGGGGGGGGGAGGGAGGCGGGTGCTAAATGACCGCTGCTCGCTGCAAGTCATCCGCATGATGCGAAGCAGCAGGAAGCAAACTGATGCAAAACTACATCAGGCACGAGACAGCCGCGATCAACCACCAGGAGACAGAGATTCACCCCACATGGACTCAGGAAGCCTCGGATGGCTCCGACCCGGGGAGGGTTAACACATCACGGCCAGGAAGAGCAGAGAAAGGAGGAACAATCATCACATAGATCCAGAGAAGTGCGATCAGACCCTGAAGAGGCCAAGTGACTCATGGGAATGTAGAGTTTAGACATTCTGATGCAAGATTATAGCAATAAATGTGTTTGGATGACAAAACAGCCTCTGAAAATGAAGGGAAAGTCAGTGAAAAGATCACAAGACATGACCCTAAAACACAGAAAAGCAATCAGAAGTCAGAAAATATGTACAAACTATCAATTAGGAAGATGTGAAAGGGCCGACAGGAGATGCTGGATGTCTCTGCAGTCATGGCTGAATGCTGCAAGTCATCTGCAGGATGAGAAGGCGCCGAGAAAGACACAGTCAGCCCCGCTGAAACACAGAGTTCCGCTCCAAACAGGCTCAGATGAAGCTTCAGAGGCGTCACTGAACTGAAAGGCTTTAAAACCAAGTAAAATGACCAAAAAGTGCAAAGAAAGCACCAAAATCAGCAAACACAAGCAAAACTGGGATGAAATGTTGAAGAGATTCAGAGAGGTGTGTTTTAACTAAATGATTTTTGATTGGTTCAGTAACTTGATCAGAGAGACGAACATGAAGAAAAAACACAACGCGACTGGAAATGTCTGAAAACGACGCGAGAGACGCTGACGTGACGTCCCGCCGTTCTCCCAGCAGGCCCGGCGGCACCATGAGCTCCAGGGTGTGTAAGAACTGCGGCGGCACGGACGTGGACGTGGACCAGGCCCGCGGCGACGCCGTGTGCATGGGCTGCGGCTCCGTGCTGGAGGACAACATCATCGTGTCCGAGGTGGAGTTCGTGGAGACGGGCGGAGGAGGCTCGCTCGCCGTGGGGCAGTTCGTGTCCTCGGAAGGTGAGGACGACACACACGTGTGTGTCTCTGTGTCTCTCTCTGTGTGTGTGTGTGTGTGTGTGTGTGTGTGTGTGTGTGTGTCAGGGATGGAGCTTCGTTCGCTTCGACCTGAGCTCTTTCTCTTTAAGTTCGTTGAGGTGTACGATATGGACACAAAAATCTCTTAAGTCATAGTAATCTGATTATATCCTTTAAAACATGATTTCTTTACCAAAAACATCCAGTTAAAACTCTCCTTGCTGAGCAGGACGGCAGCTCATGAGTAATTTCTTTAAACATGTTTTTAAGAAACTCATAAACTCTGAATTAGAGACGTTAAATGTTAAACATTCAGGTTTTTTCTCCTCGGAGAGAAATTCTGCAGCATCAGAGCGACACGCTGTCCGTTCTCCAGCTTGTTAACAGATTATCTCAGCACTGTTCCTCCCCTCGAGTTCAGATCGAGCCTCAGAATCTTCTGGGGTTTTAAACGGGCGTTTATTGCTGGACCAGTCTTGCACACACTCTTGAACAAGCTGCTTTGCTTTAACCGCCTTAACAATGCTGTCAGAGCTGACAAAGAAAACAGAAAACTGACATTAATACCTTAAACATCCACATGAAATAAACTAAACAGCAACATACGAGCTAAACAATGAATCACAACTGTATTGGTGTCTACAGTCGCATACATTCATAACACAAACTTCAACACAGGAAAACAAAGAAAAACTCGGACCTCATCGGCCTCTTCAACTCAAGAGGGAGGAAAGTTGCTCTTTAATGGCTCCTTCCTTAAAAGACGCTTTTCGTCTTTAAATAAACTTACTGTGAGCCTTCTCCTGCACACCTGCCTGTGGCTTTAAATGTGTCCGACCCTTAATGTGGTCCCACGAGCAACAATATGAATACACGGAACAAAAGAATAAGTTCCTCTCCAATTTTAAAGGATCCTTCTAACTAAATAAATTAACTTTATCTAAAGGAACTTACTATTTTATTTATTGTGCATTCAAGCCCTTTTTAACCGAGTGATTAAATAATAAGCCTAAACATACGCCGGCTGTCTCTGACGGCAGCGACAGTGACCTTCTGCAGAGCTTCAGGTCCACAGCGAATCTGGACAAATATTAAAAATCAACCTGTGATTCAAACCAAGACTTTCTGTCGGTTTTTACTGTAAGAATCAGATTTTGACCTGACCCCAGGATGTGTGTCGTCTGTAACCCTCCCTCCATCCAGGCTGGTCTCGTTTAGTTTAACTCCGCTTCAGGTTAGTGAGTCACTCCGACAGCAGAGGGTCGGACTCTGGGCTGGTTTCCTCTTTACCTCCACAGAATCGGACGAAGCAGGAAACGTGAGGCTGATCAGACTCGACGCCGCTCAGCCTGTTAAAAACCTCGGAACAGAGAAGCTTTGTTTCAGTTTTAACTCTTAATAACACGTCCGGACGAGGAGGATAAAACTGTGGAGACGATCAGAGAACATGGTCCTAAAACGAGACAAAACAGACAAGATGAGAACAGTACAGGAAAGACCTAGAGCAGTGATCGTCAACTGGCTGCGAAACAATAAGTGGCCCGACGCCAAATCTGGTTGACGACCACTGACCGAGAGCAAAGTGGTGGAAAAAGACCCAAAACAGAGAATTTCTAAACTGACAGAGAGCAACAGGAAAAAACAAACTTTAGAGACGAGAAAAAACAAAAAAAAATACTGTTCTTCTTTACAACCCGACCATGAATGTTTTTAAAACAACAGTGAATGTCTAACATAAAAGATCTCACCGAGACAAAAAGCTATAAAATCATTCTGATGTCTCTGTCAGCAAAAAGACAATGATCAGATTTTATACTGAAAAATTGTTAAAATAAGATATGAAATAATATGAAAACGACACGAGATTAAAAAAAATCCCCACAAAGCCTGACAAAAGTGAGAAAACGCACAAGAGAAGCACAAACACATGTTGATAGAAATAAAATAGCCACATAGAATCAGAAAATAAAGACAAAACCACACAAAACAGCAATGGGAAAAAATACAATAAAGTAAATCAGAGGCAGAGAAAACAGATGAAAACACACAAAACACTGATTAAAGAAATCTAAAGAGAAGAAATGGAGAATAAAGTAACTGAACATACTGAATACAAAAGATGACAAAATACCCACAAATTAAACAGAATAGATTCATAGTAATCTGTACAGACACACAAAGAATAAGATTTAATACTAAAACAACAAAGAGTAGGGATGAAATATGAGCCTGAAAAAAGCTCAGCAGCAGAAACGACCATGAAGGAACTTCAGCCACAAGGAGTGACCCTGATAAAAAAAAAAGAGTAAAAAAAATCCCACATTGAGCTCAAATTGATACAACATAACACACAGTTACAACAGGAAGAGCTTTAGAAGTGACAAAAACAAAAAAAATTATAACATAAAAACATTTTTCCTTCGTTAACGAGGACGTGAACACTCGTTTTCTGGATAAGGTGCAGTTTCCCTTCTGTCCAGCAGGTGGCGCCGTCACATCAGGTTTAACAGGACAGTGAAGCATTAATTCACCTCTGATGAGTAAATGCTTCTTCTGGGCTGTGATGGTCACATTTTCTCTCTTTTTTCGGCTTTAATGGACCAAACTGAAGTAACGACGTCAAGCTGAATGATTTTCCGGAAGCTTTCTGTCCCGAATGAAGGTTCAGCTGCTGTTCGTCTCCCATGTTGATGATGAAGACTCAAGCTGGACTCAGGCGGCTTTCTGAGCTGTTAAACATCATAATTATCAGTTAGGTTTCATTAAAGTGCCGCAGAAAACCAATTATTCCTGTTTGGGCTCAATTTAGCAGCAGCTTTCTGATTAAAATATCAAACAAGAAGCTCGACAGGACTTTCCACAGCTGGACTCTGCTCCTCTGGGCTGCTTCAACAAAGACGAGAGAAGATGTGACATGATGGAGGCAGTGCGGCTCAGAGAGCTGCTGACGGTTCATATTCCAGGAGCTGCAGGACAGAAGGAGGCAGTTCTGTTCGGTGTTTGGCGCCGTTCTGTTGTTTCTCACCGTCCGTCGCGTGTTTTCTTCCAGGCGGAGCGAAGCTCCCGTCGTTCGGAGACTCACACCTGATGGGGATGGGCAGGGAGTCCCGGGCCCAGACGCTGCAGAGAGGTGAGCCGCCAGCAGGGGGCGCCGCACGGCGAAGCTCCGCCCCCCCGCCGTGTTTCAGCAGCGTTTCCAGTCCCAGGCAGAGATTCACTGTAACGGAGCGTTTCTCCTGATTGAAGCTTCGCTGCCGGTTGTTTGAAGGTCGACGGCTGTTTGAATGTTTGAGCGAAAATGTTGAAAGTTTGAATTCTGTGGTTTAAGAGCGACGATGTGACGCAGACTGAAGGTCAGAGTGAGGAAACTTCGATCCAGACTGATGGATTATTTATTTTATATTTGTCTGGTATTTGTTCCAGACGGACGGATCATAGCTGTGATACCTGACCTGGTCTCTTCTCTTCATCAGTCATCTCTTTCAGTCGACCAGAACTTGGGATTTGTTGCTAATTGAAGTGAGGTTGTGGTTTTTGTTCAGTCGTCCAGCTTCTGTTCCGGCCTGATGTTGGATTAATCTTCAGATGTGAAACCATCAGGATGAACCAGCTGCTGAAGCGTCTGTTGGTTTTTCAGTTTTTTGTGCAGAAGTCGTGATTAACTGTGATTAACTGGGAGCCTGATTAATCACATTTTGCTGAGTCCGTCGTCATCTGTGATCGACTGCGTCGTCGATGTTGCTCTATTGATTGCGACAGATTCACTACATGTTATTCAGCCAAAATAAGAATGTCACATGATGTCCTGAGAACAGCCAGCAGCAGGATGTTCTTCATAAAGTTGTGATATAAGTCAAGCAGCCCTGATGTACGAGTTCTCTGTACAGAGGAGTGTTTTATACTGTAGTCAGTGTTATTTTTCCAGTATTATCATCAATCGTATTCTTTTTCTGCTCTTTTCCTGACGTCAACTCTCTGCTTCAACAGTGCAGATTTATTGATTTTAGGACAAAGAAACTTTGGGATTATGGTCAGTATATTGATCATATTGATTTTACCATAATGACAAATTTATAAAGAATTGTGCAGCCATGAGGAGGATAGAAATGAAACGGCAACGTATTGAACATCCCTGATCAGTATTAACAGCATGGTATTGATCGATCTGTTGTTCTTTCTGCAGCTCTGACGCGTTCACTGTGCAGGTCGATCAGATATCGTGGTCGTGACACATTGATAAAGCGATAACGATTGATCGGCGCTGTATTGCAGCTTTCCGTCTGCTGCACGTCTCCCGGCCGTCCTGCAGGAGGCGCTGCTGCTCTCATGTCGACGTTCCTCCTCCTGCTGCGTCTTTCTGAGTGTTTCCCTGAACGCCGGCGCCTGGAGAGTGTGTGTGTGTGTGTGTGTGTGTGTGTGTGTGTGTGTGTGTGTGTGTGTGTGTGTGTGTGTGTGTGTGTGTGTGTGTGTGTGTGTGTGTGTGTGTGTGTGTGTGTGTGTGTGTGTGTGTGTGTGTGTGTGTGTGTGTGTGTGTGTGTGTGTGTGTGTGTGTGTGTGTGTGTGTGTAGATTTACGGCCGTCTGGGAGTCTGAGAGAGAGAGAGAAGTCGTCTTTCTTGTTCCTGTCCGTCCTCAGAAACGCTCCCTGGCGGCCGTCTGCTCCTCGCCGCCTCCCGGCAGACTGATTCACGTCTGGAGGAGCGAACGCGGCGGCGGTCCACGGCGTGATCCCTGGAATTTAAAGCGTCTTGGGCCGACGTGGATCTGACAGTGAATCATGAGCCTCAGACCAGATGCCTGGTCCTGGTTGTCCTGGTCCCGGTCCCGGTTGTCCTGGTCCTGGTCCCGGTCCCGGTCCCGGGCCATGTTCTCTTTCTTCATGACAAAAACCGGCAGCGCTAATCGTGGCCTAGCGTGCTAGCTGCATCGGTCTCTGTGGAAACAAACGTCGTTTTCTGAGCGTCGGTGTGTAAATGTGGAATCTTTCTGAAACAGTAACAGAAACGAAGCGTTTTCTCTGGAAACGCTGCGTCAGCGGCTCCTGAGGAGCTCAGATCAACCGACCGCTGACTTTTTAAGGTGGCGGAATCAAAAACTGGACGACAGGTTGAGAAAATGTTCATTTTTATTTGGGAGAACAGTGTTTCTCTGGTTGTTAATTGTCATTTTCTTCAGTAAATAATGTATAAAAAGCTTTTAATCAAAGTTCTGACTGATGAAAAAGCCGTAACACATTTCCCTTTTCCTCATTGTTGGTCTCGGCTCCGTCGTTAGCTTTCTCTGCTAACGACTCCCTGTCATTGGGCCTGTGGCCTCCTGCGGTCGGCCTGCTCCCGGTGTGTTTCCGCCGCCGTGCCGGGTTTGGTGACGCTGCTTCAGGGCGTCGCGCTCTGTTCCGTCTTCGTTCCCAGCCTCTGCTCGGCGGCTCGCGGGGCGTCGGAGTCACGGAAAGGGCAGAAGAATCGAGTTTTCAGAGATGAGAAACTTGTGAAGCCGAGTCCTCATTAAAGCTGCAGCCGGAGTGTGTGTCCCACTTATTACCAGCGACACACACTCCGTGAGGAGGAGAACAGCAGTCGCCTTATTATCTGGGTGTTGGGCAGACGCCAGGCCCGCTGCAGGTGTTGTTTTCTGGAGATTCTCCATCAGATTGGAGCGAAGTTAACTCCTCAGAATAAACTAATGGGCTTTATTCACGCTCATATAAAATTCAGCTGCTTTATTATTTGATATTAGTTCTTACTCGTAACTAGAGCATGTCGCTTATTTAAAGAGTCAGATATTTATATTCCTCCTGTTGAGAGATAGTAATTGTTAATGTTCGCTCCAGTTTTGTCTTAGTTCAGGTTACTTTAGTTCGCTGGTTTGGTCTGAGCAGCTGAGCTGCTTACTGATGTAATGGGAATGTGTGTACACAGCAGAGTTAGCTCGGTAGTGTCTGTTTACAAGGCAACTTTAGCCAGAGATGTGCGGTGGAAACTGAATCAAACTGCGAACGGCCCGGTTAAGTTGTGTAAGGCAGTATAAAGGCTGCTTCCTGGGCAGGTTAGGGCGGCGAACTGGCCTGCCAGTGGTGAAGTTTCCTCCCACAGACAGCCGAGTACGGCTGACTGAGCTGCAGTAATCCCAGATGTTCAGTGTAATTCGTTGTGTAGATAAGTAACTAGAGGTTAACCAGTAACTAGAGGTTAACCAGTAACTAGAGGTTAACCAGTAAGCCTGGAGCCAGAAGTTTCTGACAGCTGAAGCTGGAAATGAGCGAAGTCTCTGAAACTGCTGCTTCTTTTAGTTTCAGTCTGGACTCAAACGGCTGACGGTGCAGCGAGGAGTAAGAAGCTTTTCTCCTGGATCTCATGACTGCTGGTTCCAGTGTGAATAATTAAACTTTACGTAACAGCTGATTCACAGTGATGGAACACACTGTGTGTGTGTGTGTGTGTGTGTGTGTGTGTGTGTGTGTGTTTGATGAGACATGATGACTTCAAGGCTGCTCACATTCCCAGACATCACTCTGTTCAGTAGGTCACACACAGCTGGTTGTGTGTGATGATTCCCAACATGTTGAACTCATCTGTGGCACACACACACTCACAGAGTGTATTTTTACACACAGCTCTTGTCATCCTCGTGTCTGAACCGTGTGTGTGTGTGAGGATGCAGTTATGCAGGTACGTGTCTGGTTGCACGTGTGTATGTGTGTGTGTGTAATGAAATCCTCGTGGCTGGCTGTCCCGACACGCTCGCGGAGGTGTGTGTCCACATGCAGCGGCGGGTTGCGTAATTATCACGCCGCAGAGCATCTGGTGTGGCCGCCGTGCTGAACACACCCCGACCGGTTCAAACACTCTTCAGGCTCGTTTAATTTCCTCTGAAAACGACGTTGGGCTGATGGCGTGGCGTCGGATCGTTCTCCGTACCTGAGCTGCTTCCACATCCTGCAGTGGGAACATCAGGCTGTCGGCGTGTTTCTGATCCGCCTGGACCGAACTGGACCGAACGGCTGCAGCCTCGTGGTGACGGAGGTCCAGACGGTTCAGCTCGCAGCTGGAGGCGTCGAACTGCGAAGCTCAGTGTGCAGATGTTTAGAAGTGTGTGTCATCATGAACTGCTATCGACAAACACCAAGCTCACCCAACTGAACAGCTCTAAAGAGCTTACTGAACTATTACAGGCTGCTAACCATGCAGCTACCTACCAGTAACCATGCGCTAGCTGCTTTAGACCGCCATTAAGCCGACAATAGCCTGAGCTGAGTAGCCAGAGAGCAAGCTAGCAAAGTAGCCGCTTGCCATCTGGCTAGCAAAGTAGTGAAATTTGCATTTTATATTGAAATGTACATTTTTTCTTCACCATCTCTATCTCGTCATAACACAGCCGCTCTTTGACTCGCCTGGTTTAAACAAACACTGTTTTGCCCTCGATACCTCTAGAACAGCTGTGAACACTGAAGTGACCCGTGTCGGTTTCCAGCCTGAGCCGTGTTCAGTCTTCGTAGCTGAGCGTCGCTGTGTGACTCTGGGACGGACGTGTTGAAGTGTGTTGCTTTGTTCTGTCTGATCTCCTCTGCAGCGAAGCAGCACATCACCACTGTGGGCCACCAGCTCCAGATGAGTCAGCACTGCTTGGACACGGCCTTCAACTTCTACAAGATGGCGCTCACCCGACGGCTGACCAGCGGCCGCAAGGCGGCGCACGTCATCGCCGCCTGCATCTACATGGTGTGCCGCACCGAGGGAACGCCGCGTATCCTTCCTGCTCACGCCTGGCCTCATCTCTCACATTCAGGACAGTGTTAGCGGTTAAACTGTTAGCATGCAGCGGGAGCGACGCGAACTAGACGCTAAAACGTGAAACTCATCAGCCAGTTAGCTAACTAGACTACCTACTAACCAGGTAACTCGAGACTGCTCAGAACTCGCTAATCATATAGCCAAGGAATGCTAACTCCGTAGCCTCAGACACCGAGCTGGATCGCTGGAGATGCTCGAGTAGCTTCATTCATCTGCTAGCTAACAGAAGCTCCACAGTCGTGGTGGAAATAAAGTTAGCCGCTAAATTTCCACTCCGGCGTGTGAACCTGATGGAAGCCGACACATGAAAGCCCGCAGGTGGGTTTGATGTGAGGCGGCGGCGGCGGCCGGGACCGCCCGTCACCCCGGTTCTTAATGCCCGCTAATCTGCTGGCGGCGGCCGATTGAAGTGGCGAGCGACGCGTCGCCGTGGAGACGCCGGGACTCTGAGCTCCAGCCTTTTCTCATCAGCGGAGCCGCTCTTTGTTTCTGTGATGCTCCGAGCCGAGGATGATGGTGTTGCGTAACAGCCGGGACGGGTTTACCCAATGAGTGTGTGTGTGTGTGTTTTTGTTTGTGTTTGTGTGCGTGTGCATGTGCGTGTGTGTGTGTGTGTTAAAAATAGCTCGGCTGGCTTCCTTTGTACCACAGCTGGGTGAGTCCCAGATGTTGGAGGGTAAAAGACGGCTTGAAGTCGTATCTGCTGCTAAGATGAAAAGAAGAACAACGTGGAGAGCGCAGCGCCCCCTAGCTGTGAAACAGACATGCTGTCACAGCCTGTGATATAAATATCGGAATATTTTCCATCCAGCCTGGGCACTCCAGGGATGCTACATGCTAAATGCTAGCCTCCAGCTGGCGGGGCATCGGTCCATCACGACCCGATGATCAGTGTTTTCGTCTCGGCTCTGCGGGTCGTGGAGATTCTCAGGATGAACCTGGTGCAGTTTGACCTTCGTCTGAAGCGTCCTTCAGCGTCTCGATGGACCCTCCAGCCTCCTGAGCGCCGGCCTCGCTCTCCTCCCAGCCGCTCGCTGCTCTCGCCTCTTGCCGAGCGTCAGAATCTCTGTTCCTTCAGTCTGAACTGGTTTCTCTCCGGACTCGGAGGTCACCTCGTCCTCGTCTGAAGCAGAAGTGTTTGTTCTCCTTCTGAACGGCCACACTGGGGAAAGTAGGGCAGATCGTCTGCCGCCGCCTCCTCTGAGCTCTGATCCCTCCGTCTTTTTTCTGTCTCAAATCCTCAAAGCCGGCGCTGCCGGTTGGGTATTTCTGTGAGAGGAGATGGAAGTGGCTCTCTGAGAGGGAGCCTCTTTCCTCTGAGAGTTCACTGTTTCTACGAGTCACGGCTTCATTTAGAGGGGAGACGGTGTAGGATTTGATCACTCATCCGATTTCTCTCTCTCTGGGATTCGTTTTTAAAAATTAATTTTTCTTTAATAAATTCTGTCTTCATTTGGATAAAACTGCTGCGTCTTCAGTGTGCGTCCGGCGGCGTGGATCCTCGTCGCCGTCCTGTGCCGGGGTCGTTTGTGTCGTGATGGTTTCTCGCCCTGATGCTCGGGGAGTCAAGTTTCTTGGGAATTGGTCGTGAAACCGTGTAAAACTGGTTGGTCTTGTTAATCTTCTGTTTGGGTCTCCGGTGTTTTACTGGCAGAGCTGGTTCTGACGTGAAGTGGAGGAGTATCTGGACCTTTTCCCCCCAGGATCCCTGCTGTCGCTCTGCCGTGCCGTCTTACCGCCGGTTCTTCCCCTGTTCAGACGTTATCCACACTAAAACCAAGGCTGGAGGACATTTTACTGTACTTGGAGGATGAATTATGCTGGTTTTTCTGAACGTCTTCGCTGCCTTGGACCATTTTATCAGCTGCCGAACAACTACAGCAATTTAAAAATGCAGGTTTAGGAGCAAAATTGAAAAGCTGCGTACCAGAGATGATGCAGTCCAATCACAGGCCTCCGGGTCTGTATCGCCTCCATACGCACTTAGACAGGTGTATGTCGGAACTGTTAGTCTTTATGTTAAAGATGCGTCATAATCATCGGTCCATACCACCTCTGACCACTAGATGTCCCTGTATGACAACAGAAAGCCGCCACAGAACAAGAACAACCTTCAGATAGCCTGGGAGTCCCAGGAACAAAGGTCCTGAACCACGACTCAAGTGACTGGAAATGAAGAACTAATGCAGTTTTTTTTTTTTTTTTTTTTCCAGCCCAACTGCAGTTCCAAACAAAACCTCATCAAAGTCAGTGGCATCCCTGGATGTATTTCTGCATACGATCAAGAAAAAAGAGAAAATTTGATGTCAAAACAATCAAGAAGCGTCTTACCGCCTCCCTCCACACCGGAGCCTTTAAACCGTGTTTAAACCCTGCGGAAAGCTTCCTGTTGCACCACAGAAGGTGTCGGGGCAGAAGGGGGGGGGTATTTCCCCCTGCAGAGCCCAGATGTGTTCGAGGACCTGCTGTCGTTTATTTTCCTGATTAAGGGAGTCGTCTGTAATCTCCAGACGGCGTGCGCCGGGATTATCTCTTCCATTTCATCTGCACTGCTGCTAATTCCATTGTGAGGCCTTTTTTTTCTTTTTTAATATATTTGCACACACACACACACACACACACACACACACACACACACACACACACACTCTAATCCGCCCTGGCAGCCTGGAGACAGGTGCACCTGTCGCCACGGAGACACCGTCACCACGGCGACCGGCGTGTCCACGCCGGGGAGGTTGGGGTATCCAGAGGGTGACGAGGCGACAGCAGACCCGGATCAGCCGTAACATTATGACCACCTGGCTCTGTCCAGAGCCGGACGCCGCTGATCGTGCTGGAATCAGCTGTTGAGGTGCTGCAGGCCGTTCGTCCTGCTCATCCCACAAACGCTGGATGAGTTGAGACCGATTGGATTTTGAGGTTTATTAACAGCTCAAGGTGGTTTTTGTGCTCATTAAAAAATTCCTGAAATGTCTCCTTTGTTTAAATGGATGCAACATTTCCGTCATCAGCTGCTGGATTGCCTCCTTTGTTCTTGTTTCCTTCGGACTCCAGGTGGCGCCATTTCACCACAAAGAGCAGATCGGAAGGGAAAATGTAACTCAGTTACTGGGTAATGTTGGTTTGAGATTCATGAAGCTGTAAAAACAAGCTCAGAGAAGACGGTCGTTTTAGTTTTTATAGTGTTAAAAGAAGCGGCAAAGTGTTTTATTGGAGGCGTCTAATAACTTATCGGTAACAAATTTGAGGGAGAAAAGAAATTTTGATGAAATGGAGATACCGTGCCTTACAAGTGTGGCTCTCAGTTGTGATTCACAAACGGGGAGGGGCGGGGCTTGATGTGACTGTCCACAAGGTGGCAGTGTAGCCCCCGGTCAACATGTTTTCAAGTGGAATCAATCAAACAGGAAGTTTGATTTTTATTTTGGATCTGTTTACATCACGTGTAAACGGGTCTGAGAGCATCAACTGACTTCTGAAACGTCACAAAGTAAAGTTTTTTTTCTTAATTCTTGACATTTTCACATTTTTCTGTTTCCTCTGCCTTGACATCCTGAAAACAAAGGGAGTGTTGTGGTTTCCTTGACTCTCACCGGTCAGACATGCTGCTGGACCTCAGCGACCTGCTGCAGGTACGTCTTCACTGCCGCCTCCCGAACAATACCTCACATCAAACCAACTCGGCACAAACAGTGGGAGCATTCTCAAAGAAAAGTAGAATAATTAGCACAAATAAAGGTTGAATTCAGCCTGAATCGGCTCAGAAGTGAGCTGTAATGCATGTAGACGTTTTATTTTTGACTCATTTCTGTGCTGCTGTTCCAGCTGTTATTTAACCTTCAGGACTGATTCAGTTTGGAACATGAGACTCTCTCTGATGTGGGAAAAAACAAAACAAAAGAACAAGCCAAAAGCAAAACTTCCATGTTTTTGAAGCTGTGATCATGAAGATGAACAGTTTGACTATAATCAGCACTTCCTTCATGGTCTCATCTTGAATCCAGGAATCTGCGGTTTGACTTTCACAGCACTCACATCTGCACACCTCCCCTCCCATCATGCACCTCTGCTCCGACTGTAAAGGCCGTGTAATTAAAGCGGGGGCGTGTGCGCCGGCGTGCGTCTGGATTTAGAAAGCCTCCATTTGTCGGCGTGCCTGGTGGCGGCAGATTGAGCGTGAGTCAGGGGTGTGGCGGCGGTGGGGCATTTCTCCAGGCCACAGCTGGTCGGGGGCAGGGTGGGGTACCACGGGGTGGGGGGGCAGGGTGGGGACAGGGGGGCTATTTTTATGCGCCCAGCTGTCCCAGAGGAGCGGGCCGCCCCTCCCCCGCGCCCCGGCGTCCAGGATCTGGGCCGGGTGGGGCTCCAGCTGATCCTCTCCCTCAACACTTGCTGTTTCCTGCATTGTTGGGATGAATGAAGTCAGCGAGTCTGTTGATGAGCTCCGATCAATACTGACTGTAAACATCTGCTCCCGTGTGAGGAGGCGTCTCCAGCTTACTCCTTTCTTCAGGAGCTGCCGTGTTTGGGCTTTTTAGGAGTTAAAGTGTTTTAGCAGCAGGTGTGTCGAACAGTGATGCTGAGAATCGAACACTTGATTCTCACGCAGACGCTGATCGATCGGCCTGATCGTCCCGTTTACACCAACTCTGAGTCAGGTGATCAGTGCAGATCAGTGTGTTGTACATTACACACACACATCAGTGTTGTGGCTCCCAGTCCAGATTGTCCTGGTAGTTTCAGGGCGTTCCGCAGAGCTCTGTGCCGGGTCCCCTCGTTTCATTTCTTCCTTTCTTGTTCTTGGTAATTGTTTTCGGCAGCACTGTGTCAGCTGATCACACAACTTCAACCATCCTCCAAATGGAAAACTGGAAGTCAGAGGCCAAAACGCAGTGTTTCCTGTTTTCCTTTCCATGCCGTGCGCGTCGCTCTGCAGGCCTGGAGCCGTGGAACAGTGGAGCTCTGGATCTGTGGATCTGTGCTTCACTGGAGCTCTTCTGTCCGTCGGCTGTTTGTGGTTTTACTTTATGGAGGAGCTTTAGCCAGAGTGACCTTGGTCTGCTTTGTCCTTGTTGCTGAGGGGATTTGTGCAGATATGAGGACGTATGGGGGATTTATATCACTTCCTGTTCAGCCGATGTTCCCTGCTCATTACTCAGTGGTTTGTTTCACAGCTGAGCTTCAATAAAACCGCCAGTGAAAAATAAGCTTCTGCAGTAAATAAAGAGAAAAGGAGTTAATGAGCGATGGGTGATTGTCGGGCTCAACAGCTTATTAACAGCAAAATATAATCCAGACAGGATGATAGAGGGTCTGTGGTGCAGTGGTTTGCACTGTTAGAAGGAATGTTCAGGTTTGAGTACGTGTGAGGACTGCATGTTCTCCCTCTGTGTTCGTTGATGAATATTTAGCTATTTCAACCACGTTTGCTTAAACCAGCTGATTCAGCAATTTAATCATTTATGTCAGTCCTTCCAGGTGTTTCTAGCTGAATGAGCAGATTAACTGGAGAAGCCATTTAATCTGCTGCAGCTGCTGAGCTGTTTGAGACATTTTATTTTATTTTTTTACAGTGAATTCTTGTCTGTGTGAGCTGTTTTAGCTGTGATATTGATGATTTTGGTTTGTCGCTGGCCTCAGATCGGAGTTTGCTCGTCTCCAGGTTCGGACCGTCTCCAGGAGACGCTGCTGAAGCCCGCTGAGTTGATTCGATGCGTCTTTAATTGGAAGCTGCGTCCACCTGTGGAGCCGTGACGTATCCGGTGACGCCGCGTTTAACTCGACCTCTCGACCCGGAAAGTTTCCCTTCATGGTGAAGTGGCGGTTATTTTCTGATCCGGTTCTCACGGCGTTCTGCAGCCGAGGCTTTGAAATGCAGCGATTTGCTTCAGGGACCAAAATGTTTCCCAAGAAAAGAGAAATTAAACCATTCATGTATATATTTTTAACAAATAATCCCTAAATAAATCTCATTAAATATTTTCTTCAGATTTTCATATTGATGAAAAATATTGCTTGAGGAATTCACCCCAGTCTTGATTTTTTAAAATGTAACTTAACTAATTTTTATTGGTATTATTCAACAGTTTTTTTCCTCTAAATCCCATTTAAAGTGTTCACCGGTCCAGCTGAAGAAATAAAATCTCACTAATTTCGTTTTTTGATTCTTAGAAAAAAAAAAAAAAATCACTTGGTGTTTCTTGGGGAAAGTTTTCTGTCAGTTTATCTATCAGACTTCCAGATTTTTTTTAACCTCAGTGAGCGAACTGCTTCCTCCTCGCCGTTTCTCTCTCTCTGCTGAAATTCCTCGCTGGGATTTTCTTCCCAGAATAGCAGCGGAGCATCTGCGTCCCTGCCTGACTCAGGCGGGCCGGGCCGGGGGTCCGAGAGGCCGGGGGGGGGGGGGGGGGGGGGGGGGGGGGGGGGGGCACTGAGAGCGAGAGTCCTTCTGTCCGCCCCCCCTCCTGGGAGGTCCGGGGTGAGCCGGGCTGGAGGAATGACAGAGATGCGACCCCGGGTCGTCTGCCTTCTGCCTCGCGGTTCCAGAAAACGGGACCGCGGTGAATCTGCCAGGAAGACCAGGGACGTTCGGCCCCCAGTCTGCCTTTAGAGCCTTCTGAGGTGAAACAATGAGACATCTGTGATGGGACGTCCCGGCGTGAAAACATGAATTCCTCCACTGCCAAACAATGGCCCCACTCCTGCCTCAGTCAGCGAGCCCGCCTCAGACGACCTCAGACGACCTCAGACGACCCCAAACGACCCCGACCCGCCACGCTCAGCAAGCTGCTTTCAGGGTTTTAGGAAATAAACCCACAGCTGGTTTGAAAACGGCAAACCGTGCAGAAAAACTAGTTTTTCGAGGAATTGGTCCCAAAAACATCCAGAATATTTCAAGAAAACCAGAACAGAGAAGCAGGAATTTCAGCACAGAGAAACGGCGAGGAGCTCATAGATAAACTGACAGGAAACTCTTTCCCAAGAGACACCGTGTGGTTCGTTCAGGGCCAGTCCTGCAAGCTCATCTCGCATCTCGGTCCAGGTCCAGGTCCAGGTCCAGGTCCAGGTCCAGGTCCAGGTCCAGGTGCTTTTCTGAAATGCTGCAGCAGTCCAGCGTGAGCTGGAACATTTTTAGTCATAAACATGTTTTGGAATTTTAAAGGCTTTGATTTGAAGTGAAATGCTCTTTGCAGATGACTCGTTTTTCTCTTTTCCTCCAAAAGACATAAAAACAGCCGAGTTCTGTTTCACATGTTGGCTGAGAATCGATTGTCAATCCAAAAATTGTAACTTAAGAATTCTAAAAAAAAAGATTATTTCGTTACTTGTTTAAGAACTCTCTGGGGTGGCTGTGGTTCAGTGGGGAGAGCAATCGGGAGGTTGTGAGTTCAATTCCGGTCTCCCCCCTGTCTGCATGTCGAAGTGTCCTTGGGGAAGACACTGCACCCTGAAATGCCCCCACTGTTGTACGTCGCTTTGGACAAAAGCGTCTGCTAAATGAAATTGTATTTGTATTTTTAAGAACTCAGTCTGTCATGTGATGCAGAGAACAGTTTGAGGAACCTGTTTTCTGGAGCTCAGTAGTGAGATTATTAACAGTTTAACAAAGTTTGTCTTTTCTGAAATGAAAAGAGGTTTTTTTTCTTCGGAGACTCTCCTCATTGATCAGATGGTTCCCAGGACAGAGGAAGTACAGATCAGTTTGGAGGCAGGAAGTGGATCTTCTGAGAGAATCTCATCGAAGCTCCAGCTGCTGAAACGGCTCAGATCCCTCCAGAGTCGCATCTCATCACATATTGAAACTGTTCAGCCGGCCGGTCGGTTATGTAACAGACAAACCTGCAGGTGACGCAACGACCTGGACCTGGTCAGAACCTGGACCTGGAGCGGGTCTGGACCTGGACCTGGTCAGAACCTGGTCCAGGTTCAACCCTGCAGTGAGGTCTTATCGTCTGGGGTCTTGAATCGTTCTCATGTCGTCCACAGGTCAACGTTTACATTCTGGGAAGAACGTTCCTGGTTCTGGCTCGAGAACTCTGCATCAACGCTCCGGCTATCGGTACGAAACCCGTCCTGTGATCCCTCTGCTCCAGATACAGGTCAACACACTGGAACACACACTGACACACCAACACACCGACACACTGGAGCACCATCGCCAGATAACTGACTGATGCAGGTCGAACTGCTACAACAAGTAGTTTTAATAAATCTTTGGATTATATCACTTCAGTAAGCATTATATATGATAAACATGTTTTTATTTTATAAGCTTATGTAATAGTTTAATGAATTAATTCATTTAATGATTTTATTTTCATAACTTGAAATAATTAGATATATTAAATTTGATAAAATTTTAGATTATTTGATAATTAAAATTATGAGACATGTTACGTAGAATATTCTTAGTGAGATCAGTTCAGTGTCCCTTTTTCAAATGAATAAATCTTGGTTATTTGTCCTCCTGTCATGATCAGTGTTTCAGTGTTCCCACGGTTCAGTTGCTCTTGTACCATTCGTGTTTTGAATATTGAAATTTCCCCGTGTCGCTCAGCTTGGCTCCACTCGCACCGTTTCCAGGTCAGTCGTCCACCGACTCCAACATTTGACTCTTTTTGTTCATGCATCTTTTGTTTTGACCTCCTAAACCAAGTTTTTGCTTTGAGTTGATGTTTTAGAGTCAATCTCCTCCGTCACCTGTTAAAATAAAACCACTGATTTCATAAGAACAGAGCAGAACAGCTGGTTTGACTTCTGTCCTGAACTTTAAGGTGTTTTAGTTTTAATCTGAGGAGAGAACGTTTTATTAACGCAGGGACGTCCTGAACTGTTCAGAAGTGGTTCACTCTGCTCCTTTCTTCTGTTGGACTGTCAGGAATGTGAGTCTGTCTCCCTCGCAGAGTTTTAACAACCTTCAGGATGATGCAGGGCTTGTAGTTTGACACCAGCTTCAGTTTGAAAACTGACAAAGAAGCTTGATGAAAACAAAAAGAAAACTCTGCCAGTCCTTTGTGGCGCGATGCCTCTGATCGTCCAGTGCTCGTAATTTCCATTTCTCCTGAAGTGAACTAGTAGAGCAGCTTGACGTCTTGTGACTGAAGCAGCTGTTCTTCCTTCGTGGTGAATTCGATCTCCTGACGTACTGAACGGATTTTGCCTTCAATGTTGAAACTTAAAGTTCTTTTTGCCCTCGGATTTAATGAAACGTGACAAACTCGTCTAATTAACCTCAGTGCCTCCTCCCTGTGTGGAAATGTGATCCGATTTAATCTATTTTAATACATCTGTTAAATATGTGAAATTATTCCGCTTAAAAAATACAGAAGTACAAATAATGCAGTTACTCAGAAAATCAAGCATAACTTTAACTTATTCTGTGTGAAATGTTGAGAAACCAAGTCCCTAAATGTCACTAAATACAAGTGATTCTTGAATAAATGTCTCGAAATGAACCTCATTCCAGCCAGATATGTCCAGGAAATCTAATTTAATTCAATTTAAATGACCTGAAGCCTCATATTTTGGCTGAGATGTGCAGAAAAGAAGTTTTAGTATTTAGTTCAGTTCTGTCCTGAAATGTAAGAAGTCAAGAAAATTTCTGAATCTTGACTTGAATGATCAGACATGTGACCTGTACTGTCCTAATCCCGGAACAGTCACTTACTGTAGTCAAAAAGTTAAATTTAGCTTTTTTTAAATACCTGAAGTGCTACTTAGATAAGCTTGACCTTAAAATGGGTCGAAGTTGAACAAATTCAGGATTTTCAAAAACCAGAAATGTAGCTCTTCTTCCTAAACAGTGGAGGAAACTCATATTTCAGACTTAAGACTCATTATAATCTACAATACATGAAAATCGAAGTTATTGTTCCTCAAACTGACAAAAGTCTCAGTCTGTCTAAAATATTCAACCAAGAGCTGGAAGAAAACATTCAGCCTGAATCGAATCAGTTTGACTAAGATTGTGTTTCACATGATGAATTACTGTGATTTATGCTGATTTCTTTTGCTCTGATCAAGTTATCAGAATATTTTCATCCTTTCTGGAGAATCTTGTATCTTTCTGGAGATAAAATGAAGAGAAATCCGTCTGAAATGCTGAACGCCGGCAGATTTCTGTCTGGGTGAAAACTGATTTCAGGGTTTTTTTTTACAAACGTCTGCCGTTCTGATCAACACCATGTTCTCTGAAGGAGAACAGACCTGTTCTGTCGTGGATGAGTGAATGAGTGAGTGAGTGAACGTGTGGCTGCAGAAGATGGCAGGTTTGCATGATGCGCGCAGCTGCAGTTACCCATGCGGGAGGCAGAGGGCGCCGCCGCCATAATGATGCAGTGACAGCAGCAGGATCACATTAGAACCTTTATATTTCATGGTCGGTGAATCAGCATTCTCCTACAGAACACGTCTGAGTTCAGCAGCGTCGAGCTGCCAACAGTTAGACCGGATTTTTACAAAAAGACACAACGTTTGCCAGCTCGTCCTCCGGAGCGCAAAACATCGACATCTGGCTCCCGCGCTCTCCGTTGGACCGGCGGCGTTCTCCCCCGGCGTGGCGCCGCTGCTCTACAGTAACAACGCCGTCATGAAGCGGGTCTGAAGCGTTCAGCCGGATTACATAACCACAGACTGGATTAATGCTGTTCCTACAGCAGCCGCAGCGTCGGAGCAAATAACATTAAATCAGGATTTAAATAGAAAAATAACATTAAATTAAATAAGATCAAACAACCCACTCCTTTCTCTTCTTCTTTAAAATAAGTCTCTCTCTGGGTGGAGCCCGGCCGTTCACTGTGGCGTTACTCGAGTGTCTTTAATGCTACATTACGTTGAAGGCTGGGAGGTGAGGAGGGGGCGGGGCCGGGGCGGAGGGGGGCGGGGCTCAGGCGTAGAAGACCAGCTCGGGGATCTGCCCCCCCTGCACGCCGGTGCCGTTGGTGCTGTCCGAGGAGCACTGGAACTGGAACGTCACCTTGCCGCACTGCACCTCCGTCATGCCCTCCTGGCCGAAGTAGCTGAGCTCGTTGCCGTCCAGCACGGCGCTGACGGTGTAGAAGGCGTCCTGCTCCACCTGCACCGGGTGCTCGAACCACACGGGGAACGTGCTGCTGGAGCCGTCCGACACGAACTTGGTGAGGTTCTGCGCCAGGACGGCGCCCTGCCGCTTCAGCTCGATCCTCACGCTGTACTCGGCCTTGCCGCCGCTGGAGCCGTACAGGCCCAGGCCGGCGATGAAGATGCGCTTGTCCACGGCGAACTGGATGCTGTCGCAGCGGCCGCGGTAGCGCCACTGGTTGCTCCGGTACGCCGAGGACTGGAAGCGGTGGCACCGCTGCGGCGACAGGCCGGCGCGCGGGCTGAGCGGGAAGTCCAGCCGCGGCTTCTTGGCCGCCGTGTACCACAGGAAGACGTTGTGCGTCTCCTCCAGCGTCAGGATGTCGGACTGCGCCGCGCCGTCGGCGAACTCCTCCAGGCTCATGGTGGGGATGCGCACCAGGAAGAGCGCCTTGCCCAGCACGTCCCTCCGGTTCCGGGTGGACGGCGCCAGGCCCCGCCGCCGGCACTCGGCGGCGGCCCAGGCCATCACGGCCTCGAACACCACCACCTCCTTGGTGTTGAGCGTCTCGCGGCGCAGGATGATGTCCAGCGTCTGCAGGTCGATCTCGCAGAAGCCCTCGGAGAGCAGCGCCAGCTCGGCCTGCGCGTCGATCACCTCCCAGCAGCGCTGCGTCAGCTCCGGCTCCTCGAACAGCCGGCTCTGCGACAGCAGCACGCAGGCGTTCTTGGCCTCCAGGCTGGTCTCCAGGAAGGTGACGCAGGCCTTGGCCAGCGCCGGCACGATGTACTTCTTGGCGGCGTACAGGGTGGCCAGCACCGTGTCCGCCTCCAGGTCGATCTCGTCGCTGTACATGTACCTGGCGGAGGAAGAACATCGTCAGCACACACCGAAGTGAAACGCTGTGGGAGGAGAGCCACCCAACGGCTCATACATGGGAAAATCTCTCAATTCATGCCCCACAGGAAGAAAATACTTTATATGAATTCAGAGAATGAACATAAGTATATAAACGGAAATCCAAAGGATCTTCAAATCGACCTTAAATCTCGAGATCTGATTGGCGTCAGTATAGAAATCCTTTATTCTGTCCTTATCTCTTAACTGTGTTCTTCCTCACATGGACAAAACCTTAACTTTTTTTCTGTCTTATGTCCAAAGATCTATTTTACTCCAAATAAATGTACTGAGAACTAAATTAAAGTAGATTGTGGACAGCGTTGCATTATCCTGTCCAGAAATTAAGTTTAGTGACGAAGTTGAGCTGATTCCATCTCTAAAGACGATGAATTTCGTTTATTGTGTAAGTCTAAGTCTAATGTGACATTTTCAGCCCCAGTTGTTTAAAAAGTCGAGCCTATTCTGCCCCGGATGTTAAAAATTGGACTGTATTTCATCCGAATGGCTGAGCATTGAACCGATTCTGCTCTCCATTTTGGAGAATCTTCATCTGCTCTAAAATATAAATGACTCTTTCCTTTCTGAATGCAGTAAAATCCTCCTCGTTTCATCAGAAATGTGCATTAAAAGTGACTGGATATGCTTTAAATCTGCAGATATCCAACTCTGAGTTCAAAATGTGGAGAAAAGTCGTTGACTGGCAGCGACGGAGCGACAAATCAACCACTTCTTTATTGTTCCACATAAAAAGAGATATTATGAGGAACATTTGGACCACATTAACTGACACTGAGTCCTCGTTTTTCCATGGTTTAAGCAGAGTGCAGCTGAACGGAAAAAAGGAAAAAAAAAACCCTGCGTACTTTTCTTTGCAGAGAAGGTTTTTCTGACTTTAAAGATCCTCGGAGGGTCTGGGCCAGCACTGCCAACCGTGCAACAAAGGCACGATATTTATAACCGCTGGTCTGCTCATAAGAAAAGTATCAGGCTGAGGAGGAGGAAAGGGGGAGAAAAATGTTTCGACTTGAACAAAGAGCGCTGAGAAAACCAGCAATTACAGAGCAGTGCCGCCGCCGCCGCTCTCTGGCGCTCGCAGCTTTTTGGCATTCGCCTGCGCTCGGCTTTGGATGAGTAATAATACGCTTTGAAGTGACACTGACTGCGCCTGTCATCCCTGCTCCTGGTCGGGAGGGAGGGAGGGAGGGAGGGAGGGAGGGAGGGGACGGGTGAGTGGCTTACTTCAGCAGAATTAGAAAAGCAGCAGGTTCCACATCTGGGATATGGATCTCCGACTCCTCCTCCGCCAGATCGCCGTAAAACATGGCACAGAAGACGGAGCTTCCCACGGCCAGCACATACTGCGAGGGAGGGGGGAAGGAGACAGATGTGTCAGACAGAATCCCTCTCCGCCAGCTCCTTTCACCAGGACCTTTCTGTTTGATACCTTGTGTGCCGGAACCTTCTGCGATGCCCCCAAAGGCCCGACGATGAAGTGGACGTCCGCCATCAGCTCGTTGTTGAACATCAAGGCGTTCCTGAAAGCAGAGAGGAGCGCAGCTCAGCGTATTGTATAACATGCAGTCCTCCCACACGGATTTTGCCTGGAGACGCCGGTTATTTTCATCGGTTTGGGGAGGACTCGCACCGCTCACGCCGCGTCGTCTCACTTGATCTATAATCAGGATGTGCGCAGACAAAACCAGACAAATGCAGTTTCCAGAGTCCCATCAGTCAAAACCAAAGCAGTAATTACTCCTCTATAGCAAGAGGTCAAATAAAATAGACTCGTACCACCAAAGGAGAGCCGTCCTCCAACAACTCCTCCCTGTAAACGGTGCTGTAGTGAAGCTACTTTAAAACGTCTCTTTAGTTCTGAAATGAAGTGCATGCTGCGATCATGCAGCCATGATATCATTGTTTTTCATTGAGTGCTAATTTTCAACTGCTAAAGGAAAACATCTGCAGACATGAAGTGGCGCCACCTGGTGACTGTGTGTGTTATCACCGATACACGGTTCTGCTCGTTCCAGTCCCACTCACAGCGGTTTTAAGTGAAAATATTAACCTTTGGTTGCGTTTGGGTTACCGTTTCCATGACAGCGTCGATCAGAACCACTGAAAACATGTTACGGTGCAACTTTTCAAAAGCACCCAGGCTCCATCCTGAGTGGACGGCGGAAGTGTTGCGCAGCAGTGCGAGCAGATAGACGATATCAAACATGGCGGCCTTTATCATAAACATTGACAGTGTTATCATTCAGTGACCTCTAATAGCGTCTGATTTGTCACCTTCGGTATTAATGTCGTTCTTCTCCCGTTGTTACTGTATAGTATCTTCTTTAGTGTGGTGTCACTACAAAAGACCGAACAGCGCTAACTAGTGGCCTGGCGTGCTAACTACACCGCTCTCTACCACTGCTGTGGAAACTGACATCTTGTAAACAGAAACTTTTTTCAAAACGCAGTAAAACGATGCGCTTTCAGCGGCCTGGGGCTGCGAGGAGGCTTCCTGCGGGGATCCTGGTTACCTCTCTCGGAGGGTCGGGTGGCTGCACTGCCAGCTGGGCGGCTCGACGTTGTTGTTGTTGATGTTCTGCTGGGTGGTCGGGGTGGTCGCGGCGCTGCAGCCGCCTCCTCCGCCTCCCGCCGCCCCCCCGCCGCCGCCGCTGCCGCTGGCCTGGCACACCTGCACCTCCTTGGTCTTCTCCGTGTCCGCCACCGTGGTGCCGTTGGCCAGGCTGCTGGCGTTGTTGGCGGGGTAGAGTTCCGCAGCCATCTTCCTCTCCTGCGTGTCCTTCTGCTTGTCCTGCTGCTGCTGCTGCTGCTTCTTCTTGCTCAGGGACAGGGTCAGGATCTCATAACATACCGGCAGCCTGCCCGGGAGCCTGCCGACCTTCTTGGACTTTTTCAGCGTTTCTGGGAGTAGGAGCAGATAGGTCAGACACCTCATGATCCGGCCATGATGGAGCAGCCTGCAGTCCGCCGTGGGCATCGGCTCCGGCAACCCGATCTGTCTCCGCGGCGGCGCCCGGGGAAGCGAGTCCGTGTGACGGAGGTCCAAACTGGAAAAATACCAGGAGGGGGGAGGCTCGGCTCCGACTGCCTCGACGCCGCGTTAGAACGGCGAAAACAGCCCAGTTAACGCGACGACATGTAAATAAGCGATCCGTCCGGGCCGCGGACTCCGTCTCCTCCGTGTCCCGGCCGTCAGCTCATCCTCTCCGGCGGAGAAACGTCCGCGAAGCGTCGCTTGTTTTCCCTTTTTCAGCGCGCGGGTAATCCGGAGAGTCCCCCTTCTCCCTGCTCCCCCCGCCTCTGCCTCTGCCTCTGCGTTAATCCTCACGGATAGTCCCCGGCTGTTCTCCAGCGCCTCGAAGCCCGCTGCTGCTGCTGCTGCTGCTGCTCCGCTGCGGCCGCTCTCCTCTCCGCTCCGCTCCTCCGGAGTAAACACTCATTTGTGGGGAGTTTTGCAGCTCGCCTCTGTTTTTTCTGCCCTTTTTTTCTTTTTTCTTTTTTTTTTCCTCTAGTCGTGATCTCCTCGAACGCCCAGGGCGCCCTGTCAGCCAATCAGGGTGGCAGGGCGCTCTGACGTCATAAGAATGGAGGCTCCTCCTACAGCGGCTCTGCAGAGTGCGTCACGCGGACGACCCCTCCCCCTCCACCCCGCCGTTCAGAGCCGGCAGGGGCGGAGCTGGAGACCCTGCGGCCCGGGGCTCCGGGGTGCCGCCGGTAAACCGCCTCCCGCCTCCTTTATCACCCCGAGAGTGGAAGAATAGAACAGAATAGCAGCGAACAGAAGGACTCTGCCCCATTTACACATCTTTACATCATATAAGCTCCATGTACATGACAAGGTTTTCAGATGAAAACATTACTTTAGCATTTTGGGTTTCTGTTTACATGGCACCGGTTTTCAGATCTGCTGAAAAGGCGACTTTTTGGAAATGACTCCCAAGGTGGAACTTTTTAACAACACTCAGACTCCAGCTTTGATTACAAAAACAACCAAACACACCCACTGGTGATACAACAACAAATCACAAGATAACCTCTTTATTTATCCCATATGTAGAAATGTACCTATCACAGCATCTCCACATTCCACTAACGATATGACAAACAAGAATATTAAAGAATAATAATAATAAAAGATTGTGAATCATCAGCAAGAAAAAGGTTGCTTAAAATAACACATTCGTATTTACAACATAGTATAAACAAACACATTTCTGTTTTATAATGATGAAAAAAATACATGTATTTGTAGTTTTGCAGTATTAATGGTGTAAAAGTCTAGTAAGAATCGAATGAATCAATTTAACAGCACGAACAAATCTAATAAGAATAGGAAATTAAAATCCCTAAATGTGTAACGTGGTATTTGTTTACCTCTCCATCAGTGATTGTGTGTTTTGTGAGAATTGTGTGTTTGAAGTCCTTTTCCAGCCAAGCTGCTGGTGACTCTGTGTCCTGGAAAGAGCAATGTTAGTGAATGTGTTTTAACGTTGTCAGCTGCTTTCAGGCTTTTAAAGGAGAGAAGAGGTTTTTCACGTGGTGAAAAAGGTTTAAAATGATAACATGTTAGTGTTATATTTATTGATATGGCTCTCCGATAGCAAGGAGATGAAAAACAAGCGGTGTTGGCAAAAAGCCGGAGGTCAGAAAATAATAATCCAGTGTTATGATAGAAAATAAGCCTGAGGAGGAGTTTGAGGGCCGGCTGCAGCTTCCAGTGTGACTGAACTTTAATGCTATTCATGCAGCTCCGCTCCCACGCCGGACGGACAGGAGCGAGCGGCGGCCTTTTCTCCGAGGGGGGTCGGAGTCATTTTGGGGAATGTAGGCGAGGCAGGTTGAGAGGAAAGTGGCCGCGTGAAGAAAGTCAACTCTCCGAATGACTGCCGGGCTGGCGGAGCGTCGCCGATCGATTCTATTCCACGCTGACAGACGACTCAGGCAGAATTTAAATTCTTCATGATTTCAGACGCTCCAGTAAAAGTTGGAGCAGCGATGGCCGCCGCTGCAGATGTGTCATTACACGGTGGGGTGGGGATGGAGGGGGGCAGCCCGGGTCTTATTACCAGCTGGCTCCACCAGATTTCCACTGCACTGCTCTTTAAACAGAGATATTGGACTCCACTGTCAGAACCGGCCGTCAAGCTCCGCGGTTTGTCTCCAGGCCTGGATGGAAACTGGACGACTCTTCATTTCAGGTTTAAATTCAGTCTCTGAAATCCTTTTTTTTGAATAATAAATCAAGATCAACACAGACTGTTCACCTGCCAGCCCAGGTGTCTCCACCGTCCGTCTCCCCCCAACATCCCCCCTGAAGTTTCCTGTGCAACAGTTCCTCTCAGACTCTGCAGCTGCAGAAAGTTGAAGACGGGAGCTGGTTTGGAAAGCTGCCCATGCAAATCCCTCCACCAGCTGAGGAAATCTGGACGGAGAAACCGGCTGCTCGGAGCCGCACTTGAGCTAAATGCTAATCCCCCACTTCTCCAGCGGAGCTAATTAGCAGCCAGCGCTACGAGGCTGGAGCGACGGGAGCAGCTCGCAGGTGGCAGCAGGTTGAAGAGTGTGTGTGTGTGTGTGTGTGTGTGTGTGTTGTGGAAACCCTTCCTTTGGTGTGCCATTTCCACATTTTGTGGGGTTTTGGTTTGTTTGCAGCTCAAGCGGGCGGCTGCCTGTAAACAGGCGCACGAGCCGTCGCTTTTATTGGTTGTTGTTTTGGCGGCAGCGTTTCCAGAGAGGGTTTTGGCTTCAGAGCCAGTCGCGTTTAAAGGCAGCCCCCTCATATTTAAACCGCAAAGCTTCAGCTCAACCTTCTGCAGAGTTTCCAGTGGCTGTAGGAAGGAGAGCAGCAGGGATCAGCGCCGACTGAAGCGTTCGGATATATTCAGCATTAGTTATTCAGAAGAAAGTGCTGAGACATCCACAATTTGAAAATCACTCCTGTTTCAACTTTTTCCAGGAAGCTAGAAAAGGTTCACCTTGGAGTTTTTTATGCCTTTGTGGACTGTACTAAAGTATTAAACTGGGAGGCTAATTATGGAAGCAGTGTGGGGACAGTGTGCCAAGACCCACTTAAAAACCACAACGTGTTCTGGACTCTGCCAAACTCTAAAATATCAGACCACAACAGTCAGAAAGCAGAAGCAGATGAATATCCACAGAATGCGTGAAGCTCCAGGTTTCTTCTTCGGGGACTGATCAGAGATTCAGCCTCAGTCGGCTTCGTTATCTGCGCTCCAGTGTTGAAGTCTGTTTCACATTCAGAGAGACGTATTGTTTAAGTACCGATGGAAACGCATCCTCCCATAAGAAACTGACTTCAGCATCAAACTGCTGAATTTGAGGGCATGTTATACCCCTTTTCCACGGGCCAAAAAACCCGTTTAAACCCACTAATGCCCGGCTCCTCATGGCAGTGGGAAAGGGTTTAAACGGCATTTCGACCCGGGTCGATTGACCCTGCTATCGACCCGGGTTTTAATTGGCTCGCCTCCGATCGGCTTCAGTGCGAAGCTCAGACCCTGGTCAGCGCTTTCATTTACGTGATGACGCCGCCGTAGCTCGCCTACGTTGGCGCGCCTGTTGTTTCTGGACGCAGAGGGAGAGTTCCTTCGTCAGGATGACCCAGCGTTGGCAACATGGCGAGATCAGAGAGCTTCTCTTGATCCGTGGGGAAGAGGAGATTCGTCGACTCCTCTCCATTGTTTGCCTCACCGTGCTTCGTCCTGCACTGATGATGTCCAACGTTGATGACATCATCAGCGCAGGAAAACGCAACCGCGCAGCTCGCCTGCAGGCAATTAGACCCGGGTCTAATTTTTTTTCATTTTCAAAATTGTTCAGTCCATTTCCACACAAACAGCAGAAATGTTAGAATGTCAGGCTGTAGATACAGGCGCCTGCAGAGAACGATTAACAATGGGAGAACAAGGACGATCGTGTGGACAGACGAGCGAAAACAGAATTCTATTGGTGGTTTTATTGATTATAAGCACAAGTTTTCCATTTTGTGTCGGTTCCTGTAGCCTTACAGACGGGCAGTGGATTGTTTCTGGCTTTAATGTGTCTGTAATCTCGTTTCCCTGCAGCGATAATAATGAAGCCACTTTTCACCTTCGACTGACTTAAATAAAACATTTCTATTCAGAGGAATCGGCTGCTGAATCAGCACAGCTGCTCCTGGTGTTATCAGAAAGAGGTTTTTTTCGGTCTTTCTGGCTGTGGACCCGGCGCCAGAGGAGACATTTTTCTGCTTTCACTTCCTACAGAAGTCATTTAAAGAGTCTGTTGGAAAGCTTTCGGTGTGTAGTTCATCCTGCTGCATTAAGAAGTCTAATTAATCCTCCGGCTGCACCCAGATCAGTTCAAACCTCACTGCGCTCGCTTCTTCTCAGTTTGTGTAAATCTGCCAGGAGGCAGACGAGCGGCAGGTCTCAGGACGTCTCCTTGTGTCTCCGTCAGACCCGTGTCTCTACATCCCCCGCTTCGCCCAGCTGCTGGAGTTCGGAGAGAAGAACCACGACGTGTCCATGACGGCCATGCGGCTGGTGCAGAGGATGAAGAGGGACTGGATGCACACGGGGCGCAGGCCGTCGGGACTCTGCGGAGCAGGTCTGAGGACAAACGTCCACATTTAAACTGTTTTCTGTGAACCGGTAAACTCTGAAGTCCTGTGATGTGATATGACCATAAGAACACTGTCACTCAGTCTGCTTCAGTATACTGTCGATCAGTCTGTTAACTGATATTAATGGCTTTCATTGAGTTTCAGATATTATTCTCATTCCTGCTGTTTATTAAAAAAGAGGTTTTCTTGCTTTTGTTCTTCTGAATAACGGCGTGAAGGAACTCCATGAATAAAGTTCAAACCCTTAAAAGGAACAACTTTTCAAACTGAAGTCTGGCTCTGCAGCGCCGACTAGTGGCGGTCCAGCAGTCTGCACACGGAAGAAGCAGAATGATTCAGCGGATCTTTGCGTCATTTCTGGCCGTTTAGCTGTGCTGCCGAGCTGCCGCCGTCATTCCGGTAATTCCTGTAGAAACGCAGTGAAACTTGACTCTGATGGCTCACGTTCAGGTGGACCGGCTTGATGCTCCGTCGTCGTGGAAACACACTGTTGTTAGTGCGATGGCGTTGAATTAGGACGTGGCCGGTCCTGAAACACGACCTTCCCTGGGACCCGGCTTCAGTCGGTGGAATTGGAACCAGTCGTGCTCCACGCTGCCGACCACAGCTGGCTCGCCGCCGCACATCTGGAGCACGAGAGGAGCTGCTGCTGGGCGCCTCGCCGCGCTGGAGAACTTCCTCCAACGCGAACCCGGCCGGTTCACCGGGAGGCGGAGCTGCTCCCCCACCCAGAAGCTCAAGGGGGGGTTCGAGGTTTTCTGCAGCCAACTCCTGTTTTCCCAAACGCCCCCGGTTTCTCTGGCTGCGGTCTGGGTTTCTGCCAGCGAGGCCGTCCTGCCAGCACCTGACTACAACCGACCCCCCCCCCACCCCCCCCCCCCCCCCCCCCCCCCCAAGAGCTCTGCTGATGTGAAACAGCTGAGCTCTGACCTCTTCCTTCCTCCGGTTCGACGCGCCGCCGTCTCGCCGCTCGCTGCATGTTTACGGTTTAAATCTCCAACTTTCTCCGCTGCTCTGCTGCAGCGCCTGAATAATTAATCGCTCGTCATGAATCTTTGAGCGGGAATCGCTCAGATGGAAGAAGGACAAGCTTGTTCCTCCTAAATATGATGCAAATATCACACGCAGCTCCTGTCGGGACGAGGGAAACGTGTTTGAATCCCGTCTCCACGTCTTCCTGATAATTAGAGAGACGGAGCGTCGGCCTGCGTTAGACGAGCCGCCGGCTCTCAGGCTGCACTGTGGGTTTTTAAGGTAATGGCGTTGAAACGGTTGGAGTTGAGGAAGTCCTCCGTGGCGAGAACGCCGCCGCTTCGCTCCCTCACGGCGGTTGGAAGTGTGTGCATGTGGAAGCAGCAGACGCACGCATCCATCTTTTAGCAGGCTCTGGAGCGGAGCAAGTCTAATGACAGTTATATAACTGTTCCCCCTTCAAGGCTCGCGCTGCATTTCATTGCATAATATTAGTGTTGTTCCTGCGTGTTTTGGTGTGGAGGCAGACTGCTGGCTCCGCAGGACGAGGTGAAGCGTCTCCTTCGCTCCCGATCGCCGTCACGTTTCTGCCTCTGCTGCACCGTCCGAACCGATACGCCGAGTGTTCTTTGAAATCGTGGGCGAAGTGATGAGTGCAACACTTTGACATCAGCAGAACTTCACTCTGCTAAAGAGCAGAGCTTCACTGCAGCCAATCGCCTCTTGTTTTAAAAGTGAAGATGTTAGAGGAGGAAGATGCTCTATAATCTGGTTGTCAGCTGAAGCTCCGTCAGTGAGAGGGACGTTCCATTTCCATGAGTCCTTCTTCAGGGCTTCCTGCTTCGCTCTGATTGGCTCCCGCCGTGTCGTTTCAGCTCTTCTGGTCGCCGCTCGGATGCACGAGTTCCGCCGCACGCTGAAAGAGATCGTCAGCGTGGTGAAGGTGTGCGAGTCCACTCTGAGGAAGAGGTGGGTGAGGAGGATGGAAGCAGACACTGAGCCTGGCCGTCTGGCCGAGGTTCCTTCTGCCGCGTCGATGTGAATTTAATATTTAATGAAACTGAGAAAAGTTGGACTCCCGTCACAGAAGTGGAAATGGGCGTCTTTATGCACGCTGCTGACAGAATCCGAGGCCAATGTCGCAATAAAATCCACTTTTCTCTGCAAAACTCCTGAAGTGAGATTTAGGGTGTTGATTTCTGTACGAGCAGCCGCTCACGGCCCGCTGACCTCCCTCCAGGCTGACGGAGTTCGAGGACACGCCCACCAGCCAGCTGACCATCGAGGAGTTCATGAAGGTCGACCTGGACCAGGAGTGCGACCCGCCCTGCTTCACGGCCGGACTGCAGAAGAAGAAATTACAGCAGGTGGGAAATAAAATACGAGAAGAATAAATTACAAGAGCTAGTGCTAATGCTAATGCTAATGCTAATCATGCTTTACAAGTCAAATGTCTGATTCACTTCAAAGATACAGCGGATCCATGAAGGCTGCAGTGAGGCGTTTCTCATGTTGCTGAGTTTCATGTAGGATTCTTGAGACGATGCTTGATCAATAAACAGAAGTTTACTGAAATAGTAACTATGAGAACCGTTCTGACTGACGCTGATCAGAATCTATTAATTCAGTTCCAGTCTGTCGATCCACTGATGAGTTCTGTTCCAGGTGGGTTGTTGTGTTGAAGTTTGGTTTTCCTGCTTTGTTCGGTTCTTTAATCTGATCAGAGCTGAGTCGCGCGGCGCCGAGCCGAGCCAGCAGTATGGTAGTTATGCTAGTTAATGTGATTGGCTTGAGTTAACTCAGCTTTGTCTGCCGCAGCCTCCTGGGTATGCATGGATTTATTTAATGTCGGCTTTCTGGATGTTCTAGTTTCACCTTTTCTCCCAGACGGTGGAATGAAACCCAAAAAGAGGACAGAACAGAGTTAACTCCTGGGTTAACCTCAACCTCAACCCCACCCTAACCCCAACCCCAGCCCCAACCCTATCCCCAACCCCAGGAGCTCTGAGGAATGATCGAACAGCTTTATTCACAGCAGAGAGAGAGAGCGAGACAGCGGCTCTGCAACCGTTTACACAGGTGACAGACAACAGTGGGTGGTTTGGTTGAACTGGTTAAGCTGAGCAGTAGTGGTTCAGTGGCAGTGATCAGTCATCGGCAGACGTGGCGGCGGTGTTCTTCTTCACGCCGCTGACGGTTGGACACACCTGATCACTCCTGGAAATGTATTCTGAGATCAAAGGAAACCAAAGAGTTTGACTTGTGGAGAAACCGCCCCCGGTCTGTGAAGTTCCTCAGACTCTCAAATTAAACGAGAGTAATGGGATAAAGATTAGAGATGGAGCTGCGGCGCTGCCGTCACCGGAGCCGCCGCGGCTTTTTAAAGTTTCCGTCACGTCAGACGGCGTGAAAACCCGCCGTTGGCTTTAGGGCCGTGAAACTGGCTCCTGACTCGAAGCCGAGCAGCGATCCACCCAGAGTGAAGAACCTTCCGCCGCCCGGAGCGTTTTCCTGCAGTCCTCCTGTTGTGGGAGCAGCTGCCGCCAGCCTCCCGCCGCCCGGGCTGCGGCGCCGCTTTCACGCCGCCGCCTTGCGCTCGCTAATCGTTTCACCCTGTGGCCGCTGTCGCCTGGAAGAAAAGCCCTTTCATCGTCTCATTCACCGTCTCTCTGTTTCCAGCTGGAGACGGAGCTGAAGAAGAAGATGGATGACGTGGAAGGTATGAATGCGGCGCCGCCGCCCGTTTGCTCCACTCTTTGTTTGGCTGTGCGGCGAGAAGAAAGGGAAGTTTAAAGTTGGACCGCCGTTGGTTCGGCCGGCCTTGACTGGATGTGGCTGAAGCGAAGGGAGCGGAACACGGCGAGGACGGACAGCGTGTCGTTCACGTTCTGTCCTCCTGCGGCTGGCGATGAGAAGGACGAGGAGTCAGAGCAGCTCGGCGAGCTTCGCTCTTCATCTCATCCTAACCTGTGTTTTTATTTTTTTTCCAACTAGATGAAATTCATGAATATCAGGACGAGATCGAAGCAGAGCTGGAGAGCTGCAGGCCCAAGCTCAGAGGAATCTACGCCGCCTACGCCAAGGAAGGTGAGCGCCGCCGGAGACGGGAGGTCACATGATGCCATGACGGGAACTGTTTCACAAAAGTGTTTAGTTTTCAGTGTTCAGTTTTGAGTTGAGGGGCCAAAGTTGAAGAAGTTCCTCCTCTTGAAATTGAAAATCAGGGTTTTTTTTTTAAATTGAGACGCTATAATTGTGCTAGCTCCGCCCCCTTCAGTTCTGAACTTGGATTTAAAGAGCAGTGCTTCTTTAAGCTCCGCCCTCCTCAGACTGGATGTCAGGATTTCTTGAGTTGAGATGACAACAGCTCCAGTTCCTGAGCAGACCTTGCCTTCCATCTTCCCCTCGTCTCCTCCTGTCCCTCCGCAGATCCTCGGGAGCCGGCCGCCGCCGCGTCGTCGCCGTCCAAGCTGCCGGACGTGGAGGATCCCGAGGAGGAGGAGGAGCTCCAGGCGGTGGCCAAACACTTCGGTAGAGACCTGGACGAGCTGACCCTGGAGGCCCTGATCCGCCTGGAGCGCAGCCGGCCGGGGGAGCCGGAGCAGGAGGGGGCGGAGCCGCAGGACGGCGTCCCGAGGCGGCGGGGCCCGTCTCTGGAGTCCATCCTGGGGCCCATGCCGTCCTCCGCCACGCTGGGCCTCCAGGAGTCGCTCCACGGCTGCGTCGGCGAGGAGAAGGAGAACGGTGAGCCGCGTCTCGATTCTCCAGGATGATTCCGTTGCGAGAGGCTCCGCCCCCTCCTGGCAGAACAGTGCCTTTATTGTCGCCATGCGGGAGTCGAACCACCTCCATTTGTCATCTTTTATTTTTTGACTGATTCTGAATCGAATTCTTCTCGTCTGTTTGCCGCTCCGCTGCTTCCTGCCTCCTGCGTCTGTGTCGTCATGGCGATCCACATCACAGACCAGGCTTTCTGTCCCCGTCCCCGTCTCCGTCTCCGTCTCCGTCTCCTCCTCCTCCTGCAGCAGCAGAATATTCGTCCTCGCTCTCCCAGCTTTAATCGTGGTGATTAAGTCTCGTCTGCCGTGAAGCCGCTGGGCCTGTGCGGCGAATTCTCCTCCTTTTATTAAGTTTGGCGCCGACGTGCGTCTGGCGCTCGGGACGCCTGCCGTTCAGGCAGACGGCTCGCAGGACACGATGTCCACAGATGTCTCCGTCTGAGCAAATTCAGTTTTTACCATCAGATCTGAAGTTCTGGAACGCAGTTAATGAAAACAGTGCTTCACAGAATGAAACATACAACAACCAGCGAGCTGAAACAGAGACGGAAAGGGTCGAGTCGACTCCCTCTACGTCCCCACAAAGCTCTTTAACCATGAATCATTTGATCAGATGAGTTCAGCCTAGAAAAGACCCGTTTAAATAAAAAGGACAGTTGAGTCTTGCTGAATATTCACCGTTGATCACAGACTAAACGTTTCCGTCGCTTCGTACCAGCAACACATCTGTGAGCTGGGAGCAATTTGGGCTTCAACACCCGGGAGACGGGGAATCGAACCCACAACCATGTGATTGGGAGACGTGAATGAAAACACTGTCCTGTATCTGGATGCAGTGATTTAACGTCTTCCTCGTCAGTCATCGAGCTTTATTCTGTGTTGTGGCTCTGACTCGTCCTGGTCCAGATGGAGTCCAGCGTTCTGTCTCGACGCGTCTGTGTCTCTGAAAGTGTGTCTGGAGCTTCAGTGTCGAGGCAAAAGAAGGCCGGAGGTTTAAGTGTCGTTAGATTTGGGTTTTATGGACGGTTGCATTAGAATTCAGCCGGAGTGAAGTTCCCCTTCAGAAATCAATAACGTAATGATGAAGCTTTCTCGTGACGGCCTGTTTTTAAGCATCGATTCTGGATTCTGAGGCGTTTGAGGACACTTCTGTCCTTCAGTCATCAGATTTCAGAACGGCTCTATGAAGCTCAGATTATTTTACAGGTCAAACTGAAAAAGCAGTCGCTGCTGTCAGTTTCTGAAGGGAAATTCACCAGATTCCAAGGAACTGATCGATACATTTTCACCCAGTCTTTGGCTCTGGAAACATTTTTAATATTCGGGAGACTTAATTTGTGACATTCTGCTTTGTAACTGTTGGAATTTGATTCTTAATCAGAATATCGGGCCATGTGTTTAGAAATCCTCATTTGTAATATAATTTTATTTGACAACTGAATAGAAACTTCATGAGACTTAAAATAATGAAATGCAAACTGGTTCCAGGAGCTTTTTCCTCCTGGACAGAAACTTGATTGATTTACAGCTTTGATGGTCAGGATGACGATTCCTCTGTTTTTAAAATGTTAGCTTCTTTAGCGTTAGCATCTTTAGCGTGTGCACTGCGAGAGGCGTTCAGGGACACTTCCACGCGTCGGTCGTTAGAGATTCTGGTCGTTTTGGAGATCTTCATTTCATATCCGTTTAGTCCATGGGGGGTCAGCGGGGCCACGGGGGGCCACAGCAGGGGTCCGCAGGAGGCGAGGTGAAGGACCGGGGCGGGGACTGAGCCTAATGTGAGGAGAACATCCTGTAATGTGAAGGTTGCTGGTTCTAATCCTTTTATCTCCATAAATATTGACCTGAGCCGCTTTTTAGAAGCTTTTTCTTCTCTTGAATTCTTTTTATTTTGTGCTCGTTTCCCTGAGCGGCGGTGGAGTGAAAGAGGAAGTGGATCCCTGTGTGGTGGAGCCAGAAACGCTCTGAGGTTCGCCGTAAATATTGATCCTGCTGCTGTTTCACCGCACAGCTGAACGCGTCCAGTCCTCCCTTTAAAATCCCCAGCATCCTCCTGACTCCACATGTGGCCCAACCTGTGGCTCCCTGTTCTCCAAGGTCAAAGGTCACATGCATTAACCCGATGGAAACGAGCTGAGATCATGTCGTCGAGGGACGCAGTGAATCATTCGGCTCGGTTTAGGTTGAGTGACGTCGCTGTGAGTCGTCTGTCTCCGGCCGTCACGTGCGCGCCCCTGACAGGAAGTGCATTAAGGATGAAACATGGCCGCCGCTGGAAGGCTTTAATGAACTTGAAGCCCAGCGAATCGGACGGTCAGAGACCAGAGTCCGTCTCTGTATTCGCTCAGCAGCGGGCTGATCGCTCAGCTTCACCACATCAGACCTTTATTTTGAAATAATACATGGCAACAAGATGTGTATCCCTTCAAAATAAAGTTTCCTGTTTGGTTCCACCACTCTAACAAGAAAAGAACATTTAAGTTTTCTTTTCAGTTTAAATGTGTCTTTATAACTGAACCACTTTACTGACTTGACACATCTTCCACTGGAGAAACTTTTTTTTTCTTTACTTTTTTACATAATGTTGAAAATGCAGCGTCCGAGGAGGATCCGCCCACAGGGCAGAGGAAGTCTGATGGTGGTTCCTTTGGTTCCGTTGGTGCAGTTCTCCCGTCGGTCTTGTTGGACCTGTTGGACCCGGCGTCCTTGCTGCAGTGAGAATCGTGACACTTCGTCTCGCGGTTAAACTCTTCTTGACCGTCCTGCTGGTCGACGGCCTGTTGGAGTAACGGCGTTTTCATTCACTGTGGCAGTCCGAGGGAAACATGACCCCGAGCCAGCCGCCGTGACGACGACTCCTCCTCCTCCTCCTCCTCCTCCTCCTCTTCCTCCTCCTCCTCCTCCTCCTCCTCCGGGTGACTTTGTCCTGCCGGTCTGCTCCGGGGTCTTCGGGCCTCCGGGTCTTCGGGGAGCTCCGGCTCGCACCATTAGAGGCAGCATCGATTGAGGCACTTCGTCCAATCGATGACGTCCGACCTGACCTGAACCTCCTGCCGTCGCGCCGCGCCGGAGCTTTTATTGCCTGCGAGCGTCGGGGGAGGGCGGCGCTGGACGAGTGTGACGCTCCAGATTGTCCGTCTCTGACGATCTGCCTTTGTCTCTCAGCCGCTGTCGTGCTCTTCATCAAACCGGTGCTGAGACGTTTCCCACACATCGTCTTCCCCGCCTGCGGCGTTTACAGCGGTAAACCGGAGGAGTGGGGGGGGGGGGTCAGTGTCTGTCTCTCATCCTCACCTCCATGTTTTTATCTCCTCAGCAGGAATAAAAAATCTTTTTAATGTGACTTATTAGTGATGAGAGGCCGTCTGAGGCTCCGCACAGCGCGCAACTTTAGTCCCGTCTGTTTACACGGCGACAGCGCTCCCAGAAACGGGGAACAGTTTTGAGAAGTTTTCCAGAAGCGGCTCCCAAGATGGAACATTTTGGAAACACTCCAGCTCCGTTGCCGTGGAAACAAGAAAACTTTTATTCAGATCAATCGGAATGAAGAAAAAGCGTCTTGCAGTTCAGCGATCTGACGCCGTCTTCTCTTCCTCTCCAGGACGTTCTATTTTCAGTTGAATATTAAAAGCTGGATGTTTGGGCTGAAGTGGGATGAACACATGAATCTAATCTCAGCACCTGCTGCGTAAATATTTCATGGTCGGTTATTCTTAGTTTGAAGCGTTTGGCGTTTCGCTGCCGTCCGACAACAGAGAGAAGTGAAGAGTCCCTTGAATAAATCATGACTCATCAGGAATTCATGCAGACGATGCGTTCGCTGACTCGTCCCGTCCGCCGCCCGCACTGCTGCCGGGACAGCTGCGCCGGCCTCGGCGTGTCGGCGCCGCCCGGGGCGCTACGGCGGAGCCTGACGGACATATAGCGGCTCGGAGGAGGCCGGAGTGGGACGGATGGAGGGACGGAGGGACGAGGACGGAGACGGGAGAGGAGGAGGGAGCGTGGGACCAATCAGATTCCTTCAATGAGTCACAATGAGCTCGTGTGTGTGTGTGTGTGTGTGTGTGTGTGTGTGTGTGTGTGTGTGTGTGTGTGTGTGTGTGTGTGTGTGTGTGTGTGTGTGTGTGTGTGTGTGTGTGTGTGTGTGTGTGTGTGTGTGTGTGTGTGTGTGTGTGTGTGTGTGTGTGTGTGTGTGTGTCCGTCACGGCTCTCTGCCCTGATGGGAGCTGACGGCCGTCTTCTGGCCCCGGCAGGCGGAGGGACGCCGGCCTGACGGGAGGTGACAGCGAGCGTTTAGCGGGCGGGGAAGAGCTCGTCCCCGGCTGTTCCGTCGGGCCGACGCAGCCTCAGCGGGGGGAGGGGGGCTCAGCAGGGGTCCCGCTCAGGTCAGACCCCCCCGGCCCGTTTAAACTCAGCATCAAGGTTTTTTTTTGTTTCATTTCAACCTTTAAAAGCAGCCATGACTTTATCGTTTTCCTCCGTTTCCATGACGACAGAGTCGGAGACTCGGAGCGTTTTAGAAGAGTTCCACCTTGTGGTTTCCTGTGATTCAGAGCGACGGCGTAGTGTAAACGGGAACCCATAATGCAACAGAAGTTGAGTGTTTTCGCTGGAGAACGTGGAGAGAACGCAGCCTGAGCCGCCCGGTTTCATCCAGGCCTGAGTCCATGAATCTAACTGAACCTGGTTCAGGGTTGATTCTGTTCCTGCTCTGCAACAAGCAGATTCTTGCACTTTTTCGCATTTTTATTCTTTACTTGGTGATTAAAATGCGGTTCTCCTCAGAATAACCTAGTATGTGGAACTTCAATGTTCCCGTCTTGTCAGAATAACGTCTGCATTTCTGAGGAGAACATTAGAATCATGACTTTGCTCCTGATGCTGCTGCTTCAGCACTCAGAGTGTGTTATGATGTTTCACTGAGAGGCGAGTCCGACCGTCCCAGTGTGAACGAAATCGATTCAAATTACATTTGTGGAGAAGTCTGGAGTCAAAGTGGAAATCCGGGAGAGCTGAGCGGCAGAGGAGCCTCTGGTGTCCGGTTAACTCGGCTAATGGAGACGCGGCGTTGGAGGGCCGGTTTGTCTCGCCGCCTACCGACACGCCGACGTCTCATCCACAAAACTCTCAAAGTCCCAGGTTCTGCAAGGTCTGCTTCCAATGATCCTGAAAGCTGGAGGGTTTTCAGTGCCTTGCTTCGTTTTCATTGAGCGTCTGATCGATCGGGGTTTGATGAAGGTGGCGTATCCTGTCACACAGCTGACATGGTTCAGAACCGGTTTGAGGATGTGATCTAGAAATGACCCAGCTCTGTCTGAACCACCGCCTCGGCCAGGTGGTCGTCATGTTGTGCTCAGATGGCTCCTCCTCCTGCACTGCAACGCAAAGAGAAGCATACCAGAGAGGCAGAACGACGGAGAACACGCCGCTGCTTTGTTTTCTGCTGCAGCTGTTTGAAGATCAGACTGTAGGAAGGCGGAGCAGGATCAGAGGAGGGCTCTTCCTCCTCCTCCTCCTCCTCCTCCTCTTCCTCCTCCTCGCCCGCTCGTCACAGCTTCCCACTGCTTCCATAGAAAGTTTGTAAACGTTTGAGTGAGACACAGAGCTGATTCATCGGTTCAAACCCAACATTTGGCGGAGGAATTCCTGCGGCAGTGATTCTGACGTTTGGCGCTCACTGATGACATCGCTCTCATGAAGCGGCTCCACGCTTTACAGGCGCATTCTCCGAATGTCTGAGCTGCCGCCGAGCGGCCAGCATCCCAGTCCGTCAGTGCACGTGGCGACGTTCGCACTGCCGATGACTTAATCATCACATTCTCCAGTGGCGAGGCAGAGGGGCCGGGCGAGGCAGAGGGGCCGGACGAGACAGAGGGGCCAGACGAGGCAGAGGGGCCGGGCGAGGCAGAGGGGCCGGATGAGGCAGAGGGGCCGGGCGAGACAGAGGGGCTGGACAACGCATGTCTTCGGCGGGACGTTCAGGAATACCGGAAAAGGTTACTGGGTGTCAAACCAGACGTTGCTTACAATACAAAGGTGTTTAGTTTGTGGAAAGACACACGGCTGCAGCAGAGGCGGAAACAGTGAACAGCTCGCCTGCTGTTGCTTCATGACTCAGGAATCGAACGCAGCGGACGGAGTGTCGGCCGTCCGCTCGATTCACGTTCGATTCATGCATGGCACCAGAAAGCTGCTAAAGTACCACAGGAAAACAAACCCATTACTGCTGTATCATTACATTAACCTTTGCTCGTCCTGATGCTCAGCTGTCGCTTTCATCACTGTTTGACAAACTCAGAACGTGAGTCTTATTTTGAAGCCAGTTTCAGTTTTAGACATCGTTTTGACATCTCTCATTGTTAAAGATGAAAATTAAGCCTCGATTTTTCCAGATGAGAAGTTCTCAGTGTGTGGAAGTTTAAAGCAGAACTATACAACTTTTGCTCTCACGCTCCCCCTACTGGTCTCTTGTGAAAGCTCACTGTCAGAAACGTTCTCCGCATCGCCATGTTTTTCCATGTTTTTGGTTCTGCCATCCGTGAGCACCTAAGGGTGGCGTTGCTAACGCTAGCGAGGGTTTCATGTTTGTTTTACGAGCTTTTATCCTTGTCCTCCCGTGTGAGCGCCGTAAAGCAGGTTTGTTCTCGCCAGATGTAGTCGGGTCTGCTCCTCTGGACACAGACCCCGGGGGGAGGGGAGGGACCGTCCAGTCACTGCATCAAGTCTTTGTTTACCTCCACAGGGATTCTGAAAAACATTTATTGAGGTAAAAAAAATTGCATAGTTCTGCTTTAACTGCGCCGTGGTTTGGTTTTGCTGCCCTTCAGTTCGGTCTCCTCTGGTTTCATGAGATCATTCCCTTGTTAAAATTGCATCAATTATACTTTATGGTCGCAAGAAATACCAATAATTTGAAGAAGTTCTGAAAGTTGGGCCTGAGCAGGTGGCGGCGGTCCTGCAGTCTCCACCGTCCTTCATTAAACCGTCATGAATGTCGTATCTCAGGTGTGAGGCGCACATGAAATGTCACGGCGAACACGAGCCGCCGACGTGCCTTTAATTATCTGCCGTCGCGCCGAGCCGGTCCAGGTATCACCACCTGATGAAAAGACACATTTACATTCAATTGGACAAAGTTTCCGAATGTCAGCGGCTCATCTGGACGGAGACGCAGCTGCCGGCGGAGCTCCGAGGGTCAGTCGGCTGGACGGAGGTCACGTTCCCCACAGCGCACGTTTTAATGAAGGAACCGGAGACTTCACTGACATTCAGGGGAAGTCTGTCCGTTTTCTGAACAGTGATCATTCTATCACGAAGATCCGTCCTTTAATAGATAAATTACATTAAAATCAGTGGTGGGAGCTGGAACGTGCTCAGAAATGAAGAGTAAAAGTGAAACCTGGTATTATCACGTCTTCTTTGATTGGCCTAAAATGCAAACCTATTTACTGTCCTGTGTCTTAAAACGTATGATTCAAATCTTTGAAAAGAAAGGATGAAAATATGAATCTCCTGTGAGAATTTCATTGCAGAGCTTTGAATTAAATAATTTACACACTTCTGTCACAGCGTAGTGTTCATGTTTGACGGTGTACATATAGATATTCCACATCCCGGAAAATATCTTGGAATATGAGATGTGGAGTTGGTGTTGACAGGAGCATCGGCTGCCGTCAAACCCTCGTGTTGTTGTTATTTTATGGCTTTTGGGTGAAAGATTATACATAGAAGCACACACACGGTGAAGGATGAAGTTTTGTGGGTGGTATTGATTGTTTTCATGGTATTTATTAGAAAAGGAGAAGGGAATATCGTCGGCGTATGTGTTTTGTGTTTTGTGCGGCGAGCCTGGAGGAGTGTTGTTCGTAGACCTCCTCGCTCCTGATCCCTGGCAGGAGGAGGAGGAGCAGGTGGTTGAGTGGGCGTCGCCTCGGTCTGGACTGCTTGGAGGTCGAGGAGGTGGTGTTTTAATGGGCCGGCCCGGCCCGCCCGTGCTGCTCTCTGTTTATTGCCCCGGCCGGCCGGCCGGCTGTGTCTCCGGGGCAGATCTGGCACCGAGCCGCCCGATTACCTCATGCTGCTGCAGGGAAGGACTTTCACTCACCGCACACTGCCGGCTCCTTTATTCACTTATTTATTTATTTGGTTTCTTTGGTTTCGGGGCACTTAGCTGACAGGCTGCTGCAGAGATCTAACAGGAAGTGCAGGAGTCGAATCTGAAAGCTGTGATATCCTGAGAGCCGACAGATTCACACAGCCAGCGTTTTTCACTGCTCTGCAAGCAAACTTCATTCCTGGAGTCTTCTTGCTTTCTGATCAGTAGCATCACTACCTGATTGATCTGAGGAGCAAATGATCAACCAAACGGTGCCGGACAGGCCGACTGTCACCAACCATCGGACGGTTTGGCGAGCAGCTGGACGCTGTGGAGATCAGGTCCAGGTTCTTCTTCTGTTGACGATTTAACCTCCAACACTGACCCATCGCTTCACGTTTCCTTCACTCCATCTATTGATCCATCAGGCCATCTGTAAACCCGGCCGTCTTGTCTCTTCGCTCATTCAGTATTTCAACCATCCACCTTTTATCAGTCATATTTCCACCCAGTCATCCATCCATCCAATCACCTCCCAGCCCATTGAGCCAAGTTCTCATTCACTCATTCATCAGACACTCACTCTTTGCTTCTGTGTGGAGGAGGTGGAGGTTTTGGGGGGGAGGAGGGGAGGGGGGGAGGAGGGGAGGAGTGAAGCTTCCTTTAATTTAGCCAGCAGTAGTTTTTTCACTCTTCTTGCAGCTCCTCTTGTCTTTTCTGTCTCCGTCGTCCTGAAATGAAACAGGATTAGAGATCAGTCAGCTCCTGTTAGCCCCCCTCGCTCCCTCTCCCTCCCTCTCTCCCTCCCTCTCTCCCTCCCTCTCCTAATATTTCCCAGTGTTTACATCCTGCTCCACCTTTTCTCTCCTCCTCTTTTGTCTTTTCTGTCTCTCAGCTGCCGTCGTCTCGTCCCTCCTGCTGACTCTCTCCATCAGTCTCTTTGTCTCTCGCTCTCCACCTCTTCTCTTACTCTCTCTCTCTCTCTCTCTCGCTCTCTGCTGCCTCTTCTTCCCCGTCTTTGTCCACTTTCATCATTATTTCTCTGCTTTGTCTTTTTCTCCGTTTCCTTTATCGTTTGGTTTCTTCCGTCTATAAATCCAACATCCACCATCAGTCTGTTCATCCATCCATCCGTTTCTCCCTTCGTCCATCCATTCATCCACCCGGGTTATTAATCTGTCCTGTTCTCCACCCCTTCATCCCTCTGTCCATCCGTTTATCCAGCATCCACCCTTCCATTCATCTCTTTCATTCATTCATTCATTCCTTCATTCCTCCACCTCTCCGTCCACCAGTCCATCCATCCATGGTTTTAAAAGCTCAAGGTTTTCAGGGAAGAACTGAACACACACACACACACACACACACACACACACACACACACACACACACACACACACACACACACACACACACACACACACACACACAGATGTTTTTCAGGGATTTGTTGACACTCAGAGAAACACAGAGCAGCAGTGGCTTTATCCTTTAATATCTGCCCCCCCCCCCCATCCCCCTCCCATTCCCCCCCCCCCCATCTTCAAACGGCCGTCCTCTTCACCTGTTACCGTTCCCTCCTGCAGGCTCCTGTTCTCCGTCTCTCCTTCTCTCGGTGGAATCGGAGCCTGTTTCCTCCGACCACATCAGACGCAAGCCAGCGGAGTGTGTGTGTGTGTGTGGGGGTGAGCCGGTGCATTGTGGGGGATTTCGGGGGAGGGAGGAGATGAAGGGGTGAATTGGAGGTCAGCTTACCTGTCTGAGTTCAGCTTTTCTTCCTTTCCTCCTTCCTTTCGCCTCCTTGCAGCTGAATTCCGGGTCTTTCTGAGCGGTTCGCTGAAAGCAGGACGACTCCTGGAACCATCAGTCTGTTTGCTCCTCGTCAAATATCCGACAAGCCGAATTATCTTTAACTATCAGTGGATTGAAGTGTTGAGAGAAGCATCAGTGAGTCAGGTGGAAACTTGGTTTTGTGTGGAATTTAACAAAGTGAATGAAAGTTGTGGAGAAAATTGAAATGTGGCACAAAACTGAGCTTCATAAACTGAACGCTCTAAATGAGGCATCGTGTTTCTGAAGGCCCAGTCCTCCCTCCTCCGCCGGCGCTCCGAGGGCCGTTCTGGAAAACAGGAGCTGCTCAGACACACACACACACACACACACACACACACACACACACACACACACACACACACGGGCTGCTGGGGGACTCCTGTGTGTGTTTCAGATCCGACTACCAAACAGACCTCAGGCTGCAGCCTCTGTCAGCTGCTTTCCCAGCATGCACCGGGCCGTCGGGGAGGTGACTCCTGCTCCTCCTTCAGGAGGAGGAAGTTTGGAGAAACTCCTGATTTCTCTTTCCTCTCATGTTGGGACGGAATCCTCCTCTTCGGGTTGAGGGTTCAGATCCTCCCGCCTTCAGGGTTTGATTCCTCGTGTTTCCTCTCGCTGCCTCCACGGCGTCACAGTGAGGATTTCACTTTGTTTTCTAACACTCTGAACCGTCCATTGGTCCAAGCATGGAGGCGTCCAGGTGTGGCTGACTTGCTGTGCGGGACAGACCTAACCACTGCTGCACCGTGCCGCTCAGAGACCAGTTCCACTGAATACAGCCGCCGTTCAGACGCCGTCTGCTGAGCATGTGCAGAACCGTTTCCTGCGGCCGTTTTTCTTGTTTTCACGGAGCCGGAGTGTTTTCAGTGTCTCTGAGCGCCGTTGTCATGGAAACGGGCTCAAGAGACGCTTTTGCTTTTTAATTGTTGAAAGTCTCATTTTTTGTTTGTCTTGAGCTGGAGAAACGGTTTCTCCTCAGGAAAATGCAGGAAACGCTCTGAAGCGGCGTGGAATCCCCCGCGTGCGTCTCGGGGTTCAAACCTGCTGCTGCTCCTCCTGCGCCGCAGCAGATCAGGGTTCGATCGAATTAGCGGCTGCAGATAAACGGGAGCGGCGGCTGAATAATCAGCTGTTATTGCCCCCTGCGGTGTCGCGCCGTCCCGCGGGGTCGGCCCGGAGGCGGAGCTCTGGGAGGGCTGCGCCCGGCAGATAGCGGCTGACCGTCTCCGCCCTCTGAGGAAGATTAAACCCCCCCAGCTCCCCCGTCACCCACCGCAGCTCCTCCATCAGGCTCAGGGAGAACATGCAGACGTCACTCCTTTCAGGACCCTTGAAGCTGGGATTTTCTGAATGAGCTGAAAAATGTTATGGTCTGACCTTTGACCCTTCAGAAGAATCTGTTGGAGCCTCTTCCTCCTCTCTGAAGCGCCGCCCCCCCCCCCCCCCCCCCCCCCCCCCCCCCCCACACACACACACACACCCACACCTCCACCTCCTCCTGAAGAGAAGTCTTTTGTTTCCTTTATCAGAGTCAGTCGGCCCTGCTTTGAGCGGCGTGCTGCACAGCAGGGAGCCTCAGACGCCGCGTTGCGTCTTCTTCTGTCAGCACGTTGAAAACGTCTGGATCTGCTCTGTCGGAGCGACGCAGGCAGGAGAGCGGAGCGCCCGACTCGCCGCTTCAGCATCTCGCTCCGTTTCAGAATCTGTGGAGCGCGTTGGGACTGAACAGAGAGAGTTTGGTGGATTGACTTGGACTCCCGTTGAGCCTATTAGGGTCTTATCAGGACTCACAGCCCCTCCCCCTCCCAAAAAAACAAAAAAAAAAAAGGATCAGACGCTCCTCTCGCTTGGCACGGGAAACGTGTGTGTGGGCCGATCCCCTGACCGTGTGGGTTGTGTGTTTTGTCCCGGTGGCAGGTGGCGAGGGCGACAGCGGAGAGCTGGACCTGAGCGGGATCGACGACAGCGAGATCGAGCTGGTGTGTAGCTGCTGCTCGCCGTTTCAGGGCCCGGGTCTGTGGAGTCCGTGATCAGAGGAAACACCGGAGAGTGTGTGTGTGTGTGTGTGTGTGTGACGTTTGCTGCTGCCTGTTTCTCCACAGTACCTGCTGAATGAGAGGGAAGTGAAGATCAAGACGGCGCTGTGGATGGCAGAAAACTCCGACTACCTCAAAGAGCAGAAAGGTGCAGCAGCAGTGTGTTTTCAGACGCGGGGTTTAGCGTGATGCGGCGGCGGCGGTGTGGCGGCGGCGGCGTTTTCGCACCTTCAGCACGTTTTCAGCCTCCACCTGAACCCGGCGCCGTCTCACCGCCGCTTCTCTCTGCTCTGCGTTTCAGAGAAGGAGGCGAAGATCGAGAAGGAGAAGGAGCTCGGGATCTACAAAGAGAGGAAGGTAACAGCAGAGGGGGGAGGGGCCGGAGTGGGGGGGTGGGGTGGGGTGGGGGTGGGCGGGGGGGCAAAGCTGAAACTGACTTAATGAAGTGGTCGACTTCGGGACGGGATCAACACTCAGGGATTATCCAGCGTGTCGTCTTCTTAATTTTATCAGCAATAAATTATCAGAAAAAAGTTACTTTGTGTCAAACATAAGGCCCGTGGGCCACAGCATGGCCCACATGAGGTTCCAATCCGATCAAACTTACAGAAAATGGTCGAAATTTCAACGAAAACAAAGGTTTTTTTTTTTTTGAGAACTTTCTTCAGAACAGCAGACGACGCTGAGATCAGTGAGTGATGCTACATCGCTGCTGACAGACCAGCCTCAAATCCAGGCTGTTGGACTGAATCTGTCAAAACTCCCACAATGCAACAGCGTATTTCTTTCAAAATGCATTCTGAGAATCTGTAGCGCTTTCGATTGTCTGCAAATCAGATCTCAGAAACCATTTAAAACTGTTTCATTCAGAAGGTTTCCTGAACAGTCGCCCCCCCCCCCCCCCCCCCCACCCTCGCCACCGCCGCCGTGTCATGATCGTTGTGTTTGTGATCCAGCCGAGGCGCTCGGCGAGGCGCCGGCCGCCCATCAACGCCAGCACGGCGGACGAGGCCATCGAGCAGATGCTGGAGAGGAAGAAGATCTCCACCAAGATCAACTACGACGTGCTGAAGGACCTCAACGCCAAGCCGGGGGCCAGCCCGGCGCACGCCGCCTCCCCCAAGCGGGAGCCGGCCGCCACCTCCAGGCCCGCCGCCCGGCCCCGGAAGCCGCAGCAGAGACCGCCGCTCAGCCTCAGCACGCCGCTGAGCACCCTGGGAAAGAGGTGGGTGTGTCTGGAAGCAGGTCCAGGCTCCGCGGAGCTGCTTCAGGAACTCGTTCTTTATTCTGTCTGAACATGAACTCTGAGGTTAGTTTGAAAAACTGGTGTTGATATAAAGCTTATATCCAGTAAATCACCACGTCGGCATGTGGAGGACGGTTATTCAATTTATGATTTGAATCAAAACTTCCAGTAAATTTGTATTAATTATACATAAACTGAAACATTCAAACCAGTTTTTAATTGTTTATTAGTCCTGATGAGAAGCAGAAAGTTAAAAAACAATTCAGAACTTTGTGTAATTCTGACAGTTTCCAGAGTCATGAGAGCAGAAATAACTGAATTATCTCATTTATGTCTGTTTGTTTTGGAGATACACCTCAAAAAACAACAAATGGAAACCGTTTTGCTGCTCATCTGTAGTTTTCTATCCGCTCCTGAGATTGTAATGTCTGCTGAAGAGGTGCAGAACTTCCTGAGTACAAGCTTCTGACTGCGAGGTGTCGAACAGATTGGTGCTGAGTGGGCGGGGCCAGTCAAATCCAGCCATAATAACATTTAAATTAAATGAAAATGTCTTCATTTAATCCAACGCTTCCTACAGAACATGACTCCATTCTCAGGATCATGAGTCCAGGTGTCGTCCTGTCGGGAGGCTTCTGTTCCTCCTGCGGTCGTCAGAATGACCCTGAACCCGAGCGCCGGCGGGACGGGGGGGTCCCCGCAGCTTGCCGCCTCCCGACTCCCCTCATAGAATAATGACCTGCGGCAGGAGGACAGACGCTGGCTCCGCCTCCGCTCCCCCCGACATGCGTCCGGCGCTGATCCACGCCGGTCCTTTCTCTGGACTCTAATGGGTTTTCTGCTGAGCCGCTTTTTCACTTTGCTCGCCGTTTGGGGAGAAAATTGGTTTCCTGCGGCTCCGCTTTCTGTCTTTAAACCTCTTTCACTTCATGTTGGCTTTAGGAGCCGAGTCCGCGCTCCTATAGAGGCAGCTGTTGTGTGATTAGAGGGCTTGTAACACACACACACACACACCCTCCTTGCTAGCCTAGCTTCGGTCAGGCTAGCTGTGCCTGATGCCCCGTGGGGCCGAAGCCTCCCGGGACTCGGATGTTTCGGTTCTCTGCTGCTTTTCTCGAGTTTCTCCGCTGAAATAAAATGTGTTTATGAAGAAAGGGGCGTAAAACACGGACAGGAAACGGTACGGGTCACGGCGGCGACGGCAGCAAAGCCGGAGACAGAAATACAGTCTGCTGGAACCCGGCCAGACATCGCCTCTGCTTTTCCATCTTCCAGATTTTATCTGCATCTTTCAACCAGCTTGCTTTGAGTTCAGTGTTTTTCTCTTGAAGTGGTCTCGACCTCAGGTGAAGGATGCAGCATCCAGCACAAGCTGTGTAATAGAAATCCTTCCGTACTTTAAACTCCTGAAAAAGCCGAGACGTTGACAGCATGTGGATTAAAACGGTCCCGGAGCGGAGTGGTTCAGCAGGAGTGCAGCAGGGATCAGAACCGGGCCCAGACGCCGCTGAAATCACATGAGGGGCCGGGGAAAATCTAAAGAAGGTGGTCCTGCTTACAACACATTTCAAGAGAAAACGCATCATTTTTCTGTTTTCACTTCAGAAAGGTTTTGGGTTTGCACAGCAATGTTTTGAGAGTGGTGCCCGTTTCCATGGAGACGGTAGAAATGCTGAACGTGATGCAGGTAGCGGGCCAGGCCACGACCGGCTGGAGGAAGATGCTCGATAATCTGGATGTTACTGAAGATCTAAATAAAGACAAACAAGAGAAACATTTGGAAAAAGAAACGAACCAGGATGCAGCAGAAACCCTGAACGTTTCTGCTGCCCGGAGTTAAAAGCTGCAGCAGCAGAGCAGCAGGTCTGGTCTGCGGCAGGACGGACAGACGGACGGACGGCGTCTCTCTGGAGGACGCCCCGCCTCCTCGTCTGACAGCATGATGGACGACTCAGATTATGACACATTAGAGCTCTTCCCATTCAGACGCCCACGTGAGGCTTATCGATCGGCGTGGGGAAATTGCCTTTCCGCGCACGTCCCTCCGCAGGGAGGTCGGAGGTCGGCGTGGGCACGGCGCCGCTGCCCTGCTCCTGCGCGTCGTGACCGTCACCTGAGCCGCAGCGCCGGCTTCCCCTCTGTAGTCTGTAACTGTGGCGTTTTCCAGGTGATCGGTCCGTGGTGGTCATGTGACTGATGGGGGGGATTGCTGCTTCTTGAGGCGTGCAGCTTTTGGAAAGCAGTTGTTTTTTGGGGGGGGCCGTGGGGTGGGTGGGGGGGGCCGTGGTTTTTAAGAATGGGAGCAGTTTTCCTGCAGCGTCTGAATCATTGATGCAGTTTTTTCTCTCTGGAGCCGTCGATTCAGGAAGTGGCTGAACGCTGCACTTTGTCTCTGAATGAACGACGTCTCGGACCCCCGCGGTGTTTCAGTTTGCCGAGGCTCTACCCAGCAGCCGTCAGCAGCCAGCCCCCCCCGGACGAGGCGGCGGCGGCGTGGGGATGATCTCCGTTCTCTGCTTGCTTGTCGCTCGTGGAAATAAAGTGAGCGTGGAGACAAAACGGCTGCGAGCGGTGAGAAAGGCCTCTTTCAGCCGCGGGGGTGGAGCGGTGGAGCAGTGGACCGTCGCTCCGGCGCTCCGGCCCTGAAAAGGTTGTTGTGCTGCTTATTGAGAAGGAGGCCTGGTGGAGGAGCCGGAGGAGCAGGAGCAGCCGGAGGAGCCGGTCCACACTGCTGCCATTGTGCCTTGTTAGGAGGCTGAGCTGAGGGGCCACACTGAGGCTTTGTGCTGCAACGGGACCCCCCCACCCCCACCCCTCCACCCGGCTTTACCCCCAGTCCTCCACCCGGTCCTCCACCTCTCACCGACTGTAAATCTTAATCAAGGCTTGGATCACAGGCGTTCTTGGAGTTCCCATCAGTGGCTTCTGTTGGACTGGGTTCAGGATCTGCTGATGGTCTCGTCCTGCTGCTGAGAAGAGGCCGAGTGTCGCACTGAGCTGAAGGTTGCTGGTTGAATCTCCTGCCTTCTCCCGGTCATCAACCTGCAGCCCAATGAAATCTGTGACGTTCAGGGGGCAGTGGTTCAAACCCCGCCTCACCACCAGACGGTCCACGGTTCAAGTCCCGGCTGGACGCTGGGCGTCTTGCTTTGAGGTGATGGACTCCAGAACGGAACCTGAAGCCACTGGAAGTCAGCTGGGATTGACTGGAGCCCCCAGACCCCCCAACACTCCCACTACCCCCCAGACCCCCCCAAGGCCCCCCAGACCCCCCAGACCCCCCAGACCCCCCCAGACCCCCCCAGACCCCCCAGACCCGAGGCCTCAGCAGTCTGAGCCTCGTCGACACGGCGATCAAGTGTTTTTGTTTTTCCTTTCAGAAAAGTTCTCCAGCCCTCAGAAGCAAAGTGTTTTTCTCCTCCTCTGCTCCTGAAAGTGCTCTCATTTCAGCCCCCCTCCATCACCTCCGCCCCCCCCTCACCAATCCCCTCCATCACCTCCGCCCCTCCACCCTCTCCTCTCCTCTCCCTCACTTCCCTCCTTTCCTCTCACCTGCTGCTTTCAGTTATCACTCCGTCTGCTTTCTCCTCCATTTCCTCACACTCTTTCCTTCCTGTCCCACTTCTCCACCGCCCTGTTTCACCCCCACACCCCACTCCGTCCCCCCACCCCGCCCGCCGTGTGTCTGTCTGGTGGTTAAAAGCCTTCGGCAGCCTGTTGTGTCACTCTGCACCATCAGGCCGGCTCTCGCCCCTCGCTAACCACCTCTTTGTCTCTCTCTCTCTCAGCTAACCCCCCCCCCCCCCCCCCCCCCCATGTCTCCACTGAAGTGTTTTGCACTTTATGAAAATGTGGCTCTCGCTCAGACGAGCTGGACGTGGCGCTGTGAGAGCAGGACGCCACTCTGAGCGAGCAGAGCAGTGGCGGTGAGAGCTGCGGCCGTTAGCGCCGTTAGCTGTTAGCTGTTAGCTGTTATCCATTAGCAGGTGACGCTGCTCTGCTGGGTTTTTCTTACTCTACATGAACTTAATAGCCTGGTAAACAAGCCCCGCCCACTCCTCATCCACATCTGGATTTGGAGTTAAGCTCAGTCTGGATAGGAGAACATAGAAACTTCCTGCAGGGGGCGTCGGTTACTCCTCTGACGGACAGCGTACTTCAGCCAATCAGTGCTTCAAAACAAAGACGTCATCAAAATCAGAATGCGTTAGCTTCTCTAAGGGTTAGCATTAGCTCTTTAGCTCTAGCTTCCCTACACGCAAAGAGACGCGAAAACTTCTTTTCCTGTCAGAAACTCTCCAGGCGCAGACTCTCGCTCTTGCTTGATTGTTGTAATTCTTGGTATTTTGGCTGTAACTTTACTTCCTGCAGCTTTCAGACGATGGTTAAAGTTAAAGTCCGTCATCTCCGCTACATGCAGTAATGGCGTCACTTCCGGTTTAGCCACGGAATTCGCCCAAAAAATTTGAAAACAAAGTGGCAACACTGATTGGCTCGGCCGTTTCACAGCCGAGTGGAATCCCCTTCTGTGGGCTCCGACCCAGACTGAACCCAACTCCAAAATCCAAACGCAGATGAGGAGTGGGCGGGGCTGGTTTACGAGGCCATGAACTGATGGCACTCTTTCTGAGTTGTCGCCTTCCTCAGGACTCTTCTCACTTTGTTTCACTCAAATTCAAGAAACTCTTGATTGACTTGTGTCGTTTTGGTTCTTCTGGACAGAGCCGCTGAATCTTCCTCAGGAAAGATGTAGTTTTGAGGAGCGGGAGTGTCTTTCCTGAGGATTAGCAGGAGTGGTTTTTGACATTTTCAAGTGGAAGTGTTGTAATTGTGGGTTTTTATTCTTGGTAAATCCTCCTGTTATCGTCATACTGAGCACCATCGTGCACGTTCTCCTCATACTTACAGCCCAGAATAAGACTATAGAGCCAATAACTGGAAATGATACGTTAGAATACTATTCTTTTAGCTGAACAATGTTTTTATTACCTCCGCCAGGAGGTTATGGAATCACGTTGGTTTGTTGGTTTGTTGGTTTATTTGTTAGCAACATTATTGAAAAAATAAAGGATGGATTCCAATGAAACTTTGTGGAGAGGAGGGTCTTGGGCTAACTTAGAATCCATTAGATTTTGGTGATGATCCGGATCACTGTCTGGATCCAGGAATTTTTTAAAGGATTCTTTATCATTGAGAGATAGGGAGTCTTTGACATAGTTGGGCAGGCCCGCCGACAGGGGGTGTGCAGCGTGCGACGTGCGGCGGGGCTTGGTGACTGATTTGACCTGTGGCGGAGGTCTGCGCTCTCTGAGTGCCAAATTCTAGTATTATTGAGTCACTGTGTTTATACTTCATTACTTCTAAAATGATCACAAGTATTCTGTCACTCGCATCGATCCCGGACTCTGGTGTCACACTGATCCCTGACGCTGGTGTGGGCCTGATACTTTGGGCTGAGTTTTCTACGTCCTCTGCTTGCCTCTGTTTCCTTCAAACCTGATAGAAACTGGAGGTTTTCTGCACCAACGGGAGGCGGAGATGTTTGGCTGTTTGATGAAGCTACACGGTTTGAATTGTGAAGTTCACGTTCCTGGTTCCTTCATCACTCAGGTTTGCCTCCAGTTCCTCATCCAGACTCTCAGGATCAACTCAGTCTTGGCTCGGTTCCAGCTGGTATCTCGTCCCTCCATCACCCTCCTTCCTCCTCCACCCTGTTGTTTCCTCTCACTCTGTGTCTGTGTGTGTGTGTGTGACTGCACGGGACAGTTTTTAGGTTTAAATGTACCGTGCACTGATTCACTTTGCCTCCTCCTCCTCCTCCTCCACCCAACCCCTCCCTGCTCCGTCCGTCTCCACTGGAGGATGGAGAGCGGTCTTCCAGAAATAGCCCAGATAATTGCCCTCTGGTGATATCCCCCCCCCCCTCCGCTCTGCCCCTTCATCTCTCCTTCCCCCAGTCGAGCTTCTTTTTCTTCTGTCCTTTTTATGAACTTTTTTCTCTAAGAAAAGAAAACGAGTGGAGTTGGTGTGTGCGTCTCCTCCTCCAGCTCCTCAGTCCGCTCTGCTTTTCCAGAAGGTTTAGACAGAGGTGCAGATGTGTCCAGATGTTCCTGCAGCCAGAGGACTGGTCGTTTCAGCGAAGCAGGCGTCATGGACGGGAAGCCGTCCGTCTGCGTGGCCTCGGCGGTCGGATCAGAGTTCCGGGGGGGGGTGTCATTTGTGGTTTGCAGCCCCTCCTTTAACCCCCCCTCCCCCCTCCCCTCCCCTCCCGATGTGATTAAAAGCTGGCATTCTGCTGAACGTGAGCTCGCCGCCCCTCCCAGGCTCCAGAGGTGGAGCGGAGGTCACGGTCCGCAGTGGGCTTCACTAAACTCGAACCGGGACGTCAGCTGCCCTCGAGCAGCACGAATCAGCGATTTGATTCCAGCAACGCGTCACATGACTGACACGCTGCTGAAGATCCTCAATGAGGCAAAACTTCTGTTTTCACCTCCTGAGCCTGAACCTCCTGCTGGCTGAATCCGCTCTTTAATGTTTTTTTTTTTTTAGTTGCAGAAGTTGAGATTGTGATGAATCAGCAGCACTGAAGGCGTGAAGGGAATATTTAACTCCCTACTTTAATCTGACCGATGCACCACGTTTTAATCTTTCAGTGATTGCATTTTAAACACTTGATTTGCTGTTTTAGTTCTTTTTAACCTGAAAAACCCGCAGACTCTGTGTCACTGTGTCAGTATGGAGTTACACCACATTAATGGTGTTTATTTGCCGTTCTCTTGTGCGTTTGCTGGAATATAAATGAATAAAATCTTGGAGACTTGAATTGAAGTAGTTGATGAAAAGTCTCCAGAAAGAACTGGACCTGCTGGAGAACTGTTGAAGCTCGAATGTTTCCCTTCACCAGATCAAACCTATTTTATTTTAGAGCAAGGAAACCTGTTCTTTTGGAAATTATATCCAGATCAGTGAGAGAAATGTTTCCCTGTAAGAGGCCAGGAGCAGAGCTCCGGTCCAGAACTCGTGCTCCGATGGATTCATCCGTGCAGGACTGAGCAGACGTTTCAGACACGCTGCTTTTTCACAACACAGCAGCAGGAAGGAAGTCCTGAGCGGCTCCAGAGGATCAGAATCCTAGTCAGACCGCCCGGTTCAGGGAGGACCATCCTGCAGGGTAAAGAAAGATTAGGGGTCCTGGGAGGAAAGATACGGCCCCGAAACAGACCTCGTCTGGAAATAGTCTGTTTGGGATTATATGAGGAGCTGGAAGAAATAGTCACCCTTAGAAGATCAGTAAATGAAACTGTTTCCAACTGAATTCCTTTGATTAAGAAGCTTTGGTGAAGGTTTGAGTCACTGCACTGATTTTACTTCAGTTTATTTCACTTTATAATAATAAAATAATAAACTTTATTTGTATCATGCTGAAATATATACTTGAGAGTCATCAGCGTAGAAATAATTTGCTCCATTTTGTTAGTCCTGTTTGTTTGGTTCTTAAATCTGGAGGAAGATGCTCTATAATGTGTCTCGGCAGCGTGTTTATTCACGTCTCGTTTTCTCCAGATAAAACCAAGCCGTCTGGATCTCTCTGATCTCCTTCTTCCCTCCAGCAGTTGGTCTCCAGCTCAGATCAGGATTCCGTAACGTTCTTGTAACACATGACGAGCAGGACGGGATCCGGCAGCGCCGTGCGAACCTTCCACGGCCGCTCGCGTGACAGACGAGGCGCGTTTCATACATATTGACATTCAGATGTTCAGCTTCCCTGGCATGCAGCGCCGTGCCTCCATCTTTAATCCCGTCCGGAACGAAAAGGACAGCCGGGCTGCCGTTTCTGGGGGGAACTCCAAAAACTGGGCCACTTGGAGAAGATCCCGGTTTTTATCCACGGCTTAGAGAATAATGGTCATAAAACGAAGGGAAACAGGAAAACGTCCAGCCAGCAAGCTGAAGATTTGGTGCCATTGTGGCGGTTCGAGGCCTTCTGGGGCGGCGGCGGCGGAACCCTTCCCCCCGGAGAGGAAACGCTCTGACGGGGAAATACTTCCTCTTTTGTTCCACTTTATCTCCTCTCTCAAGTTAGTCTTCACGGCTTTAAAACCCTCGATGATACAGTGGTTTGATTTGGGTTTTTTCTTCCTAAGTTTTATTGACACCCTCCCCCCGGCCGCCGCCGCTGTCAGCCGGCGGCTAAACGGCCTCCCTCAATCGCCTTTTCAGCTGCGGCTTAGTCTCATTGGCAGTAAGCTGATTAGAAACGAGCCGCTAAGCCCGGCAGAGACTGATAGCCGAGCAGGGAGAGCGAGGAGGAGGAGGAGGAGGAAGAGCAAGGCGAGACGCGCCCGAGGGAGGACGGCGTCCATCGACTGGAGCGTGACGCCAAACCGCAGGTGGACGGTGGGAAAAGAGGCGAGGCCGGCGTCCCGGTTCGACCCCGTTCAGACGAGTCGGGAGGCAGAGAACAGGAGCAGCGAGGGCAGGAGCGATGGAAACATGGAGGGAGAGATGAAAGAGGCGGAGACGAGTGAATCCAGCTCACATTCAAAGCAAAACTCATGTGCTCCATCGGTTAACTCTCAACTTTCTCGCTTCTCAGTTTCCTACTTTTCAAACTTCAGTTCCGGTCCCTCTCTCTGGCTCCCGATACGACCCGATCTTCAGATTTGAGTATCGGCCGATTACAATCCATTCCCCATCCAATACTTCCACTGCTATTGCTGTATTGCGATCATAACTTTTTTTTTTTTTTAGTTGTAAAAGCCTACTTTTAAATTTCTTTCATTGACTTTTATTTTGAAAAACGCTTCATTTCCATCAGCGTTCTTTCTCCATGCTGAAGTCAATTTTTTTTTTTTTTTTTCATGTCCTCTTTGAGGTCTTTTATACACCGTCCTGCTGGTCCGAGGGAGAATCCTGGTGCTCAAAACCTGGTACTCGGAACCGGCCTTTGGTGCGATTTTAGACACCTGAAGTATAAAATCCTGGACCACGATACTCTGGTTCTGGTTCATAGAGGTGGGACTTTACCCCCCCCACTACTGCTAACATGTTAGCAACTGGATTGCTAATGCTGCTAATGGCCTGGTTGCTATTTGTGTGTTACGTCGGCTGATGTGAAATAGATCAGTGAGGTGATCGACTGGATTTCTCGATGTCTCCAATCTGTCAGGTTATCCACCTAACCAATTGAGGCCTTCTGACCCCAAAACAAACTGTGAAAACTATCTCAATTTTAGCACACATTGACACCTGGACAGCAGATAGACTGGTGTTACTCATTTTAGTGGTTTAAACTGTAGCGGTAAATACCATGTTGGACCACTAGGTGTCTCTGTGTGACCACAGAACGCTGAGACAGGAACGACAGAAAAACCTCCATGACAGCTGGAATTGTAGCGTGTTGCACACTATTTACTCCTGCCGTGGTGCTCGTCTACAGTGGCAGACTCGAACCATTTTCAAAAAGTTTCAGCTTGGGAACTTGTGTTTTCAGTGGCTTTGAGCATCGTTGTCGTGGAAACTCATTCACTCACATGAAAAACTTCCAGACAATGGCGGATAAATCCTCCCAGGGGGAGCTGAGCCTGGACCTGGCCTGGTCTTCAGTCTCCGGTGGTCCCTGGTCTCTGGTCCCTGGTCTCTGGTCCCTGGTCCCTGGTCCCTGGTCTCTGGTCCCTGGTCTCGTCGTTTCCTCCACCTGAAACCTGGAAACAGCCTCACGTCTCTAATGGCCTCAGCATCCATCAGACACGGCGAGCTTTTTATAGCCGGCCGAGTGGAAGCGGTGTCAGGAGGGAAGAGGGATGGATCACAACCACCCCCACCCCCACCCCCCTCCACCACCCGGCCGAGGTGCAGGAGGCAGGAAGAGGCGAGCGACGAGACAAACAGAGGAGCCGTGACCTCTGACGGAGCAGGAAGCGGTGACCTTTGAGAGAGCCGACGGGGAAAACTCCACAAACCCTCCGAACCCCTCCGTCTCAGGAAATCTCTTTGTTTCGTGGATTTAGTTTTTAGCATGATGGTTTTAAAAAGCGACAGAGCCTGAGCTTCATTGAAATGACATCATTTATCGGAGGAAGATGCTCTGTTTTCATTTCTCTGAAAAATCTGCTGTGAGCCTCTTGAAGCGCCGCTGACGTGACGACGTCCTGCGGCAACATGTGTCTGTCTTTATGAGGGCTGCATATGGCGCCTTTGTTTCCCTCCGTCGGGGGGGTGATTTATACGTGGCCGCCTCGCCACCCAGCCGGGCGTCAGGAGCCACTCCCCGCTGTTGTCAGTGGTTGCCGTGGTGACGGAGCGCTGCCCAAAAGTCTGTCGCCGCACGCCCGCCGGCAGCGCCGCCGGCGATCGCTTGACCTCCAACCCCCCCGTGTGAGCTCCGATTAACCCACACAAACGCCTCGGGGACGAGCCGGTGAAATTCACACCGCCGTCACTCCAGTGGCTGAACTCTGCTTCACTCCGTCATGTTTATTGATCGTGTTTAACCTTTCACACCTTCAATCAGCCAAAGCAGCTCAATGCTGTCGGTTATCAGGGATTCCATTCAGAAATCCAGAAAATGTTTTGACAGAAGCTCAAAGTTTCTTGTTTTAATCATGTCAGTAATTTAAAATCCCAATAAACTAAATGAATCAAATAAATACTCGTGCTTAAAGAAAAGTTTGGGTTTAGAACAAAGAAATGATGATTTCAGCGTAGAGCTGGTGATCAGATGAGTCAGAGCGAGGCGGAGGGCGAGGCGGAGGACGAGGCCGGGGGCCGCGGAGGTCTGGAGTCTGGCCTTGAATGCAGAGACGAGCTTCTTTCCCGCGGACGGTGGGAAGCCGTCTCTGCTTGGAGGGATTACAGCCTGAAATGTTCACTTCCTCTTGATAAAGTCGTCTCTGAATACTGATGGCAGAAAGTTTCCTTGACCGAAATGTCAGTAAATCCCCGTCTGCAGGAAGCAGCCGTCAGGAGGCGTCGCAGCAGTTTTCACTGGATCTTCTTTATTCAGCTGCTTCCTTCCTGCCGCCACGGTTCAGACACTTTTACCTTCGACCAGAGTCCACCTCAGTCCAGAGTCCACCTCGGCCCAGAGTCCACCTCAGTCCAGAGTCCACCGGCTTCCTTTGTCTGAGACTCTGCGCTCCGGTTTGGACCAAGCTAATATCCTTGAGGACGCGGCTCTGGGTTGGGTTTGCGGTAGGAATGGCGCCGCTGTGAATCCAGGAAGTGAACCGAACAGAGTGACGTTGAAAGAGGATCTAAGATGAAGGGAAAGTTTGTGGAACGTCTGGCCGGAGGGATGAAGGGCAGGTGAGGAGCAGCCGGGACTTTGAGCCCACTCAGAAGAACAAAGATGGTTCGAAACAACTTTTGTTTCTGACGATGTCTGAAGCAGCAAAGTGAGTGTTGAAGGTGTTGTTTGTTTATTGTTGTTTAGGGATCCCTATTAGCTTCCACCGTGGTGGTTGCTAGTCTTCTGGGGTCCCAATTGAAAACATTAACAAAAAATTACAGAAAAAGAAAAGTTAAAACTTTACAAAGACTTTTCTCACTGTACATATATCGACAACTCTTTAGCCCAACTCAATCAGCGTGTCACTCACCAGAGATCTAACAGATTTCAGATTTTTTAAATGCTTGTAACGTGGAGTCTCTAATTCTATGAGGTAGTTTGTTCCGTAGCGGAGAAGCCCTGTATGAAGATGACTTCTGAGGAAAACAGGTTCTGGGGCGGTCAACAACCATGTCTCCTCCAGAGGCGCTTCGTGTGGGATGAACATGGGTCTGATTTACAAACGTAACTCTCTGAAATAAAATGTCAGGTTCTTTAGATATAATGATCTTCTTCAACAGCATTAACAACGTATACTTCACCCTACTATGAAACATTAACCAAGACAAAGTAGAGTGCACGTCCTTCACTCTGGTAGTATGAGGACATTTCAGAACTAAACGGGCAGCCTTATTTTGGGCAACCTGCAACTTAGCTAAGTCAGTTTTATTTGCGGCGGACCATATAACGGGACAGTACTCGAGCTGAGATCGGAGGTGAAGGTGTTGAATCTGATCGTTCACATGATATTGCTGTGTGGCACGACTCCTCCGACCGGTCTTTGGAAAAACCAAGACAGACTTCAGATCCTAACGTCTCTCCTCATTTACCACACCGTCACCTGCATGGAGACGTTTGATCCAGACCCTGAATGGACTCTTATGAAGGGCAGCTGCCATTGATCCGTCCTCTGCGCATATGTGAGAATGCATTAGAAAAACTCTGCACCACCTAGTGGGCGACCTGTGAACTGCACTGTTTTCAGACTGTCTCCTGTGTTCGACAGTCAGAACGTTCAGGTCTATTTTGATCTGAAACAATGATGGAAAATCAGTCCAGTGACACCTCGACAGTCATCAGTGCTTTCTCCTTGTTTTCATCTTCATTATCGTTCTGTTCTGCCAGATCTTTGTTCCATGCTGCTGCTCTTTCCTTTGTGTCACTAATTCCATTAATATTAATTCTACCCTTTAATTGCTTTGTTGGTGAAGCTATTTCTGTATTTATTTAACTTTTAAATGTGTTAAATTTGTGCTGTAAAAGGCTTTAAGAAAGCAGCGTTGATTCAAAGTTCAGAGGAGAGAAAGTGACAGAAAACTTCTGTTCTTACTTGAAGTTCCTGTTTGGAGGATCAAAGAATCAATTAGTTCCAGTTCCTGTTTCCGTTTCTGGTGCTTTGATTGAGTTCACCGCAGGACGGACTGGAAATGCAACACACGCACGCACACACACACACACACACACTTCTGCAGTGTTGCATTTCTCTGAAGAAACAGTTAAACTGAGAGTAATCAGAGTTTAGCTAGTTTTACAGAAGTTTGTGTGTGTGTGTGTGTGTGTGTGTGTGTGTGTGTGTGTGTGTGTGTGTGTGTGTGTGTGTGTGTGTGTGTGTTTTTTATGTCTGTATTTTTCTCGTGTTTGCGAGGGTGTACCCAAAAGAATCCGGAATTTGACTGTAACTTTTTATTTCTGACATTTCAAAATAAAACATCACCGTCGCCTTCAAAATAATCTCCATCCGCATTAATGCAGCGCTCCAGCCGTGTCTCCCACTTCACCAATGCGTCGTCAGACACGTGCGTAATTGTGCCATTTTTTGCCGGCTGCGATTTTTCTGTCACCTCCTCCACATCTGCAAACCGCTGTCCCTTCAGCTCCTTCTTCAACCTGGGGAACAAGAAAAAGTCACTGGAGGCTTCATCTGGCGAATCAGGCGGATGGGAGAGGAGATTCATCTCATTCTTCGCCAGAAACTGCGTGAGGCGCAGCGCCGTGTCCGCTGGCGCTCTGTGGTGATGGATCAACCGGCTCCACTACGCTCTGCTTCCTCCTCACATCCTCACGGAGCGTCTGAGGACTTCCTGTAGTCGTCCTGATTTACAGTCTGACCTGGAGGGACAGACTCGCTGTGGACGAGACCCTGGACAGCCAAGAAGCAGCTCAGCATTGTTTTCACTGCTGAGCGGACCTGACGCGCCGACATCTGGCCCTCCTCAAACCGCCAGAACCACTCATGGACCTGAGTCTTCCCCAGAGCAGCATCCTTGTCGGCTTGCTGCAACAAGCTGAGTGTTTCTGCTGCTGTTTTTTCCCAGTAAAAAGCAGAATTTAATGTTTGCGCGCTGCCCTGGCTTCCCAGTCAATGTCGCCATTTTGGAAAAAATCGCAGACCGCCGCTGCACTCTGTTGCTATAAATAGCGCCTGACAGGCGTCAGTGTAACTCTGGGAGCTCAGATTTCTCACAGATGTGCACGAGGCTTACCTGCAGCACATCTGACGGCCAGAAGTCGGAACTCATTATTATTACTGTTTTCTGACCAAATTCCGGTTTCTTTTGGGTACCCCCTCGTACGTCTATTTTCTCAATGTGATTGTGTGTTGTTGACCTTGGTGTTATGCCGGGCGGACACTGTGCGATTTCAAGGGGATTTCACCACGATTTTTCCGTCGCAGACCACTCTGCGTCACCGTGGAAACATCATAGCGTCGGGACGTCCGGTCGGGAGGTCGTGAGCCGTACAGTGTGAGAACGCTCACGAGGAAGGATTAATTGCTGCTACGTTCTAACGCTAATCCTGCGATCTCTCGATCAAACTTCTGTCATGTCAGAATTTCTCGCCGGAGCCCGTACAGTGTGAGTGGCGTTACGTCACCATTCTGTGTTCACACCTGCGCAGAAGACACCAGTGGAGCTAACTGTATTCATCATAACGTTATCGGCTACAGATGAGGAATTCGCCGGGGCAGTATAGTGTTTACAGCAACATTGGCTGGCTCAGTGCGGCTCCATGCTAATGCTAATTGCTAATGCTAACGTGAAACTATCATAGCTACAGTAAAACAATATATAGTTTACATGAACGTTACCTCAAGCTCCTGATGAAGGATGGACATCCCATAACGACCACGTCTCCTCAGCCGTTCACGTACCCAAATCCTTTTCTTTTTTTTCAGTTTCAGCGCAGAAGACGGCGCACACAGCTGCAGCAACTTGCTGCCTGCTCGCCGTCTTGCTGTCATGCACGCTGTGGTTGTCATAGGAACGCGGAACCTTGGTCTTTCGTTGTTCACACTCGAGCACGTCGTGCCGTCACACGCCGACTGACGCCGTGGTTGTCAGTAATCTTGACCGACAGCAGTGGTACAGTATGAGTGCACGTCGTCGGGTCAGAGTACGAGTGACGAACCCAATGGTGCAGTGGGAGCATTTCTCCGACAGTCAGATTTATAAAATCGCACCGTGTCCGCCGGGCATTAGGGCTGCGCAGTATACACGGCATGACTTTAGAAACGATATAAATTCAGCCACGGTAGAGATTTGCGCTCTACCATCCTACCATCATCTCACCTCATACAGTTTAACTGCTACTACGTAAATAAAATGTGCTGAAACTCTGGTTCAATCCTTCTCTTTTACTGAAAAACAGAACATCGCATCATTGAACATGTTACAGCTTCTTCGGGCGCACATCTTGCCGGCTAAACACTTTTTCTAACAACATGCAGAGAGCCTGCTTCAGGGGCCGTCCTCCCTCTGTGGTGTCTGTGTAAAAATAAGGTTGAACATGCCAACAGCACACCCAGTGGCGTGAAGTGCAAGTGCAGGTGAATTAAACTGCAAAAACCATTCAGAAACACTCCATTAGAGGTTTTACACCGCAACAATTATGCCGCGATATAGACCGTTACCGTGAAGGGATTTAATTTATACCGTGATATGAATTTCAGGTCACGCCGCCCAGCGCTGCTTGGTGTGTGTTTGTGTGTGCACACGCCTGCTGGTGTGTCGTTGGTGTTGTCTTTGTGTGTGTGTACATGCTCGTCTGTTGTTGTGTGATCTCATGGAGTGTGTATGGCGGCTGCTTTGCTGTGTGTTCAGTGTGTGTGTGACTTCAGCCGGTCCTAAAACACCCCGTCGGAGCCGCTGTCTGCCGTCCATCTGCAGAGCTGCCCGCTGCCCTCAGACCGGCTGGGGGGGTTAAATGCCCCCTTTGTTGGCTGTTATCTAAAGAAAGAGCTGGAAACCCCCCGAGAGCAGGAGCTGAGTGCCGACATCAAAGTGCCATTGTTGATGTGGAGCCGAATGAAACTCCTGACAGATGAGTTTCAGCCACTTCCTCCCTGGATGTGAGGGAATCCTGGATGGCTGGGTGCTGCTGGGTGCTGCTGGGTGCTGCTGGGTGCTGTTAGCTGCTGCTGCTGTTGGGAGCATAAGTTTCCCTCTGCAGGTCCGACCTGTGCAAAGTGTCTCCATCAGGCAGAACTCAGATTAACTCAGAGTGGCGAGTCGACGTTTCCACCCATGAAGTCAAACAACGGAAAATGAGTTTATTATCCTCTAATCCAGGAACCTCGGCTTTAATGGAGCCGACGCCTCTGAGACCGACGTCTGGAGGGAGGAAACGAAAAGAGGCATCTTTATTCCTCAAAATGTTACAGGACAAAACAGTAGAAGCAGATCTTTTTCTGTATTCTCATTGAAACCTTTCAGGAATCAAACTGGCTTCTTCTTTCTTCAGGCCTGACATCTGGCAGCATGGAAATTCACTTTGTCTTTTATTTTGATGTAATTTTTTTAAAAAATGCAAATCAGTATCTGCTGCTTCTACATCAAGGATGTCACACAGATTACCGCAGCTCAGGGGCCACGCAGTCCAGTTTCACCTCAAATACAACCTTTAAATTCAAACGTGAGTTTTTCTGTTCGCAGATGATGGAATTGTCTACATATCACACAGACTGAAAAGAAAATGATGATCATCTCAACATAAAGTCGGTAGAAATGATGGATAATCCAGTGAAATGTCTAAAAGCTTCTCTTCTGGCTGTTGCATTGTGGGTGTTTTAGAGACCCATGCTGGCTGGCCAGTTTTGGTCCACAGGCCTCATGTTTGACAGCCCTGTTCTACCACTTAAACGAATTGTTGTTCCGCTGCTTCTCTTCACATTGTTGTCATTTAACTGCACAAAAAACACTATTTTAATTTCGATAAGAAGCCAACCAAATCCACCTTTTAATACGGTTCACCGGTTCGATTCCTGAAAACCGCAACGCCGAGTCAGACGTCGATGATGAGACATTCAGAGGGAGATCCTCGGCTGGTCCTCTGCTCTCACACACTGAAGGCAGAACGCAGTGAAACCGCAATGTCGACAACTGTGTGTGTGTGTGTGTGTGTGTGTGTGTGTGTGTGTGTGTTGAATGAGGTTAGTCCTGGATGGACTGGCCGGAGAAGAAAACACAATCGGCTCTTTTGGCTGAATCTGCGTCTCTCCTTGCCAAGTTGCACACCGTCCCACAATGCACTGCAGCCTGAATGGACTCCACTCACACACACACACTATTGTGAAAATGTGTGTTGCTCTGTTGTGTGTATTTTCAGTCTGGGAAAGTATGAGAAGGCTCCAGGGTTGCGTGTGTGTGTGGTTTTGTGATTATGTTTGATTTAATTGTGCTGAAGGAGCATGTGTGTGTGTGTGTGTCTCTCAGGATCTCATCCCCAGCTGGAAAATCGAGTTGGAAGCTCTCAGATTATTATCATCATTTATTTACATGCAGCTCATCGCAGAACTAATTTCATTTGCAGATTATCTCTCTGCTCGGCGCTCGTCCTTCCTTCCTCCCGCCGTCTCAGTTCCTCCTCGCCGTCTCAGTCCTGCATTATTCTACCCGATAGAGGGTTTATTCTCTACACGCTCCGTTCACCGCGCCTCGTTTGTTCAGACGCGGGAATAAAGCCTGATTTCAGCCTTCGATCACTGAGGTCTTGAAGCGTCAGGATGTTTGTGGCGCCTCAGTCTGTGCAGATTATATAATCCTCTCCTGGAAAGTGGCGTCAAACTGACCAACGTCAAAGCGTATTTCACCATTTCTAGTCCGCTGAGTGGGCTTCAGATCACTAACACACTGAGTATTACGGTCGTTTAATACAAAGTGTTATTTAGAAAAAAAGAATTTGACTTATTGGGTCCAAGTTTGAATATATTCTGATATTTCCTGTCAGTAATCATCACATTGTGGTTCTATGATATCATATTTTATAATAATAATAATACCTTTAATTTATAATGCACTTTACATACAGATATCTCAAAGTGCATTTTAATGTAGTTTGCTGTTAATTTGGATTAAAAAAAAAGAAAGATGTTAAATTTTCCAGATCTTAAGAGTCAAACAGGAAAACAACAGACGGATGTAAAGAGCAGCAGCGAGGTCTGAGGAGAGAAACGTGAGCGAGAGGAGGCGGCGTGATAAAATCTGAGCGGACGGAGAGACTCGGTATGGAAATGAAAACAGCCCCGTGCAGGAAATGAAATCACGGCCGGTGGGAGCCCGTGTGGGTTTTTCACTTTCTACACAGAAGCAGCGGCGAGGTTTCAATAGAAAGTGTGACTCAGAGAAACACTCCAGAGACCCGGAGTGTGTTTGGAAGAGAAATGGAAATATTAGTGATAAAACCTCACATCAGGTTCAGACTCTGTTTCATCAACAGGATGCTTTTTGGTTGGTTTCATGCAAAGGTGAAGAAAATGTGAAACAATTGTCCATGAACAGTATCTTAGGGCTGTCAAACCAGAGGCCCGTGGACCAAAACTGGCCTGCAGGAGACTCCAGTCCAGCCGCCCGAATTCCTAGAAATTTGAAAAACCGATCAGATTTCAGATCTCAGAGCTCAGTACCTGGATACGAACATAACAGCAGAAGGTTTGGACGTTTGAGTCCTGCTCTCTAACTACATCGTCTTCAGTTTTTTAAAACGTTACCGTGGAAACATGAAACGTTTCTGAAATGAGACCAAAGTGTGATCCGGTATTTATTTCAGTCTGAGCCAAAGTGTGTGAAGAATGAAGAAGGAAGTCAAGCCTGATCTCATAGTTTGCAGACGACTCTGTATTATTCAGGGCGGCACGGTGGAGAAGTGGTTTGGAGTCAGTTGGGCTTTTTTCTGACTAGAGCCGGTGTTGAGGGGGAGATTCTGTTGAGGGTGAAAGCGGGGTGGGGGGTTGGGGGAGTTGGGGGGTATTGAAGTGGTGGTTAATCTGCACCAGGCTGTTTTGCTGTCGGGGAATCGGACTTGATCCAGCTTGGTGAAACAAATCTGCTGGTTTGTGTCTTCAGGCCTGTTTGTGTCTCCGGCTCTCGGCGCTGTGTCCGATGCAGGAGGTTGATCCTGAACTGGGTCAGGTCTGGGTTTTAACGTCAGTTTGTCTCCAGAACTCCAGCGACCCGGCTCCGCTCACGGGATCCACTGCATTCATTGAATCTGCTGTGATCGGCTTTACTGGATGTTTGGAGTTCGATTAACTTCATCGCTCTGTGATCTTCTCACAGTTCTTGAGTTTCCTGCATTTTCTGACTTTTTCCAGGGATTGGATCGATTGTTTGACCTTGGATGGATTGTCTTGATGCTGACTGAAGTCTTTCAGTTCAGATATGAAGGAGACTGGATGAAAAGCATGTTTCTTTGTCAGCAGCCTCCTCCTCGGACTGTCTGGGAGTTAAATCCCTTCTTGGGGGAATATTAGTTTTGGAAAGACGGGTTGATTTAAGAAAACCCAGGAAGTCCAGAAGAAAGTCCAGGCAGCGCAGCGAGCAGGAAAACCAGGATTTCCTCCAGTGTTCTGACGCCCGGACTTCCTCTACACTTTCCTGGTTGTGAACTCGGTACATCTCATTATCCTCTCCTAGCCCCCCCCCCCCCACCCCGTCGCCCCCACCCTCCTCACCCCTCTGTTTTTGTCTCTGTCGCTCTCTTGCTGTGTTTTACCCTCAATCCCTTTGCCCTCCTTCTTCACCCATGCTCCTCCCCCTCTTCTACCTGTTGCCCAGTGCCTCCCCCCCCCCCCCCATGGTGTCCAGGTCAGAGCCCAGAGGACAGTCTCCTCAATAGTTCCCTCAGCAGGGCACCACTCGCCCGGCCTGGCTCTGGTTTTATAATGAGCTGTTGAAATAACGGGGGGGTTGTTGCTACGGGTGACGATGCCACATCCCCCCCCCCCCCCCCACTTTCCCCTGGTTAAAGCAGATTAATTAAAAGCTCACTGGCGCTCTCTGTCTTATCAGCGAGAGTCGAGCACCGACTGTAAGCCCCCGGGGGCTCGGGGGGACCGGGTGGGTTGGGGGCGCTCAGCGTGGTGCCGGGTTGGGTGGGGGGGGGGGGGGGGGGCTAATTCTAGCCGGTGGGGCAATGCGGCGGCTGTTGAGGAATTAGCGCCGGTTCTTGGTTGCACTGGTGATAATCTGTGGAGCGTCTGGGTGGAGGCGGCGGCAGACCCGTCAGTCACCGGGTACCCCGGTTCGAATCCCAGGACCCCCTGCAGGGATCCCGAGACCCCCCCCAATCAGATCCTGACAAGAACTCTGCGTTATCATACCGATACCTGATCCTTGTGTCGATCTCTGTCGCTGCTTCTCCACCCGAAACCCTCCAGTCGTCCAACCAAATCCTCCACTCGTCTCCACTTCAGTCATCGGTACGTTTTCCCCCCGGTATAAATGTTTCTCTCAGGTTTTCACACGGCTGCTGTGATGAGCTCCAGGCAGGAGGCGGCACGGTGGAGTAGTGGTTCGCTCACAGCGAGACGCCGGGTTGATTTCACGTGTTTCTGTTCTGCCAGACGGTGGATAGCGAGTCTTCTCGTTGGAGGAATCCGGCCAAACCAAGCGAGTTGAAGCAGTTCACAGGAAGTTTTGATTTTCTACTGGACGTCTTCAGAGTCGCTGAGACGTCGCTGAAGCTGGTCTGAAACCTGGTTGACCTCCCTTAACTGGCCTTTTTAGCCTATCGAGCACAACACAATAAAAAACCCTCAGTTAAAGTTTATTGTGACATTATTCTACTGGACTTTATTTAATTTCTGTCAGAAATGTTCAGACGAGGAGACAGAAGATGGACGAATTGCTTTTTATTGACCTACTGGACGTTCCTGCAGAACAGTCCTCAAACCGATGTTCCTGAAGCTGGACGTGGAGAGAGGACGGTGGTCCTGAGTCCGCTGGTCCAGACCCCTCTGGACTCGCTGGGCTCCTGGATTTGGACCAGAAGCTGGAGGAGGAGGAGGTGTTGGACGGAGCGCGGCGTCCTGAGCGGCCCTCAGAGTGACGCTGCTTTTAATGTCTTAATGTCTGGAAAGTGAATGTCCTGAAGTGAGTCTGTGGCCGCGGAGCATTGAGAGCTTCATCAGATCCTCCCGTCTGCCTTCAGTGGCCCTCTGGCCGTGGCGGCGGCGGCGGCGGCGTTGTGCTCCGCGCTGAGCAACGGCCTTCATTTTCTGACGCTGCTTCCCTCCGAGGTCATAAAGACGAATAGAAAGGTCACCTTAATGCACTTCATGTTATTCCAGCAGTCGTTTCTCTGCAGTCTTTCAATTTACTGCGTTAAGCTCTGGGTTTTTCTTTCTTCTTTTTTCCCTCCTTCGTTCTTTTTGACCTCGTTGGAAACGGACCAGCGGGACAAACCGGGAGAAAACGAGCCAGTCGCTCCCCGAGTGTGTGACTGAAGGAACTGTTGAGTTTCTTCATTTGAAACTCTCCTCCTCCTCCTCCTCCTCCTCTCCCGGCTGTGGCTCCGGCGGCTTCAGTTCATCGTCTCACTGATCAAACTGCTCAAACTTTGGATCAAATCATGAAAGTTTTCTCCTCTTGTTTCAGGCTGCAGCCGTTCATCAGCGGAAACCCCAACAAGAAGCAGGCGCTGGAGCAGGTGAGTCTGCTCTCCATCCTCACTCATAGATCACTTCCTCCTCTTTCTCATTCCTCTTCCTCCTCCTCCTGCTCTTCCTCTTCTTTTTTTGTCAAGGTTCAAACCAATATCACTCCATACGTTTCCATTGGACTTTTTATTCCTCTATAAATCCGAATAAAGCTCTTAAGTCACCATGGAAACGCCTGAAACTTTAGTCACAATTAACTTTAAATCCGGACAGACGGGCGGGTTGATTCTCCGCTGGAAGCAGAATAATCTGCTAATGAGGCGACTTCGTTCTGGCCGTTCTGCTCCGTCCTGATGACGCAATTTTCCAAGATGGCGGCCCGCGGTCCCCGTTTCGACTCGTATGGAGACGATTTATTTAACGGCAGTTTCAGAAGAATTGGATGTAATGAACTCAGCGGATCGACGGGCGCTTAGCAGCGTGGACAATTTGAAGCTGCAGCATCGAAGTTCATCGAGAAAGAAGAGAAAAACTCAGTTTTCTTCCAGGAGACGCCACTACATCACGGCCGCCTCGTCCAATCAGAACGCACCATGTGACCACACTCGGTCACCTCTCATCTCTGAGGGTGTCGAATCAAAAATATCCAAACCTGGACGACTGAACTGAACTCGGCTGTGACCCGGCAGACAGGACGGGTTAAGTATCAGCTGCTGGCATCAGGCCAGTATGACTGATCAGAAATGATCCAGATCAGCTGATATATCGATCCTCTCTGATTGAAATCTTTCATCTGGATTGAAAGTCCTCAGCCTTCACTGAACAGGATATCAGAGCTTTTCTCCCTCTGATTCTTTTCTTTTAGTTTTTGAATAAATTCCTCGCAGTGTTTCTGGCTTTCCTCTCTGAGCCGGTCGGGTTTGTTGACCTCGTCTCTCAGCGCTCTGAGTTTTCTGGAGCGCTGAGGGGGAATAACTCTCCTTTCAGGCCATTGAGAGGTGAACCTCGCTGCGCCTTTGTTTGCCCTCCTCTTGTTGCCCCTGCTTCGCCCCCCCTCCCCCTCCCCCTCCAGGCCGCCACGGCTCTCAGAATCGCTCCGGCCTTGAATCTACACATGAAAACGTCTTGAACAGTATTTTCGCTCGCCGCTTCACTGAACCCATCGGACCAATCAGCTGACCGACCTGGACGTCTACCGCTGCCTCTGCTGGCTGGAACGTCTCATTTCAGACACTCGGGACGGGATCTGCTGTCTGGTCCTGCTCCAGTTTCCTTCTCCTGAATGGATTCTCGGCCGGAGCTCCTGCTGGACAGTCAGTGGCAGACCGTCACGTTTCTACAGTGTTATGAACAATCAGAACTTATTCAGATGCACTTCTGACCCGAACAAAAGAGAAGTCTCAGCGTTCGTGATTCCAGTTCATCTTTTTCTCATTTCTGGCTGTTTGCTGGTTTTTGTTTTCTCTTCTATTCATTTTTGTGTATTTCAAATTCACATTGTCACTTTTGCATGATTTTTCACAGATTTTGAATTTCATACTGTGGCTTTTGCATTAGTTTCAGCATCCATACGAGTTTCTTTACTCACGTTCAAATTTCATTTTTCTGGCTGCTGTATTTTTTTTTCTTTGACTTTTCTCTTCATTTTGTGGCTGTTTAAGTCTAATCTTGAATTCTCTGCAAGCTTTTCTGTTCAGTTCTTGTCAGTTTCATCCTTATTGTAGTTTTTTCACTACATTGTGAACTCTGACCTTGTTTCCTGCCTTTTCTATTCAGATTAGCAGCTTTTTGCATCCGAGCTGTGGCTGATCAGGAGAGTTTTGTTGCTTTTACCTTAAATTTTGTGTTTTTTTTTTTTTTGGAATTGATCTGTAGAGAACTAAACGGACAGTAACACACCTGCTGGAAGCTTTTATTGTGAAAGTGTGACTGCAGCGGCTGCCTCTGGCTTCGTGCTCGTCTCATTCGCCACGTTTGGTTCTGAGAGAAGTTTCTGCTGGAGCGCCAGGTGGAGGATCTCCTCCTCACCCTCAGGAAGCGTCTCTCTGGGTTTCTCCTGGGTGTGTGTGGCCACCAGGGGCCGAGTCAACAAGGCTTGTTACCAAGCAACCCCCCCCCCCCCCCCCCCCCCCCCCCCGGGAACAGAAAGCAGCCGGGCGCCGTCATTGGCTGCTGTGGCTCCCAGCTCGCCGCTCACAGCTCCTGTTATGTAATGTTGTCGTTTTGCTGCAGACTGGAGCTGTGTGTGTGTGTGTGTGTGTGTGTGTGTACAAGCACGAGCCCTGGGTGCCCCCCCCACCCCAGCTCCAGCCATTAGTGTGTTCGTCTCTCTGGCGCTCCGGGGAGGAAACGATCACTCGGCTCAACGGCAGAAGCTGCTTCGTGCGTCCAGCTGTCCCCCCCCCCCCCCCCCCCTCCTCCCCCCCCCCCCCCCCCCCCCCTCCCCCCTTACTCCTCCTCCCTCCTCCTCCCGCCTCGTCCGGCCGCGGCGAGCCGAGCAGCGGGCCGGTGGAGGAGGAACCGGAGATTTTCAAAGCAAAGTGAAGGAGGCGAGGAGGTCGTGGCGGAAGGGCTTTGAACTACAGACTCTGGCCTCGCCGCCGCCGCGCTGCTGAATCAAGGCGAGGTCTGTTTGCAGCGCGGCGCTCGGGGAGGCTGTCCGGCGGCGAGCTGCATGCCGGGCGCCGCTTTCGACTCATCCTGCAGGAACGCCGTGAGAGAAGCTTCTGGAAGGGTTCGAGGCCCCGACGCCGCTCAGCAGCTCACGGTCACCGGCGGCCATCTTTATTCTGGGATTATTCCCAAACCATTCCTCTAATCCCGCCTAAACTTCTCCTGAAACCAAACGCTGCTGGACAACAGCTGCTGTTACACTAAACTCCTGATTAGGAGGAGGAAGCATCCAGATTATAGAGCATCTTCCTCCCACTAAAATCCAGATTACGAGTCGGCCATGTTGACGCTCCTTCATGTTTCCACTCCGTTATTGAGGATCCGGTGGACGAGGAGCCTCCGGGTTCTGACTGGACCTCCAACAGGCCCAGGATGGAACCGAGGGAGCCGAGGCCAGATCAGGAGGGAACAAAGGAACGAGGCCAGGATGGGAAAAGGAAGCATGTGGCTCGGATTAAAAAGAGGGAAATCAAGACGAGGGGGGGGGAGAGAGGAAGGTCGGAGGAGGAAATGAAAGGTAGATGGAAGGGAGAGGTGGCAGGAGGAGGAGAGCAGCAGGCGGAGCCTCCACCCGCCCCTCCACCACTCGTCCAATTAGCCCCGGCTGAAAGAGACGCCTCGACGGGCGGGTTTGCTTCCACCGGGCGAACCGGGGAATAATGGCTTCAGTCTGAAAAGGAAACGAGAGAAACGTAGAATGTGTGAGAAAGAAAAAAAAAAACCTCCAGCGAGCCTCAGGTCGTTCCTCCAATGATCAGCAGGGGGCAGCAGAGCAGGTTTCCTTGGCGATGTTACAGAAAAACGTTTGAACATGCTGTTTCCATGGAAACGGTGAAAACACATCTTTCCTGAGACGCTGCTTCAGCACGAAAAATGCAGGAATCTTCTGACTTGACGTTGATGGCGCTCCAAACACCACCTAGTGGTGTAGAGGAGTACTGCGCCACAGACAAGCTTCGGGAGAAGGACTTCAGGACAGTTTTTTTCTTATTAACCTTTTCTTAAATTAGATCTTTAGAACAAAATTTTAGGGATTCATCCATATGGAAAGTTGGACCGATATCTGAGAGATGATGCAGTTATGGCCGATATTTACTGATATAGACGTTCTTATTAAAACAAGTTTCCATGGTTACTTTGTGTAATAAGTCCCAGATAAACACTGAATATGAAGAGTAAAGAATTTTTCCAACTCTTTAAATACAAACCAAAAAATGTGATTAAATAACAGTGAGTTTGAGGCTAACTTCAAAACTTGTAGCAAGTTCCTCCATGAAAGTTCAGTTTAGCTGGAAGAGTTTTTCAGTCATGAATCAAAACACGTTGACAAGGTTTTATTACTGAAGTCCGTTTCAGCTGAAATCTGTGAAATGGGTTAAATCAGAAATATCCAAGCCACGACTGAACTACAACTTCTTTTTATTTCATTCTCCGCCTTGAATCCACCCTGATCCACAAACCTGCATGAAACAGGAACTAGAGGGAAATCAGTATAAATATAAATATCTTTTTTTTGTTTTTTCATGACCGCCCCGGTTGTTTTCGTCCCGCTGCTGATGAGCTGCCGGCGTTTTCCCCTCGCATGACTTTCAAAGCAGCTCCGTTTGTTTCCCAGCATGCAGCTGGAGAGGTTCAGCGGGTCACCCGCCGTCGCCGGGGGGTTCGAACCGGAGCTCAGTCACCCTGGAATGAAATGCCGTGTTATTTAGAAGCTGTTGCGCGTGTCCCTGAGGAAACTATATGTAAAAGCAAACTAAAACCTCATCAGTGCTCAGCGTTCCACGTCTCTCATTTCCTCCCAGATCGCCAACTCCAACCCCCTGCCGGCGCCGGGGCCGGTGGCTCCGCCCACCGACGGCGTGCTGGTGGAGAGCGGCCCGGTCCTCTACGACGACGTGGCGGCCGAGGAAGAGGAGGACGAGGAGGAGGAGCCGTGCGTCAGCGCCATGGCGCTGCTGGGGGGCAACGGTCAGTATGTCCCTCCGTCAGCCACAACATTAAGACCACCGGGAGACCACCCTCCTCTCGGAGTCACTGGTGCTTCAATGCTTGGTTGGCTCCCTTCATAGGGCCATCGAGGTCAGAGGTCAGGGGAGGTACGAGCACCAGGGAGCGTTGAGACTCTCAGAAATCCTCCATCCGAGCGACTCTTCTCCCTCTGGCCTCGCCGCTCGCCACAGAAACAGCAAAACAGAGTCATTCTCAGTGGACTGCAGGGTTTTCAGCCTCCTGTTTCCCTCAGTCTGCTGGTTTTATTCCTCCTCTTGCAGCTTCTATCTGTTAGAGATTGGAGTTGTTTCAGTTTTTTAGCAGCTCGTGTTGACCATGTTCCTCTGATGGGTTCTCCCCCCTCAGATTACGGCTGTGACGGAGATTACGAGGATGGATTCTAGCCTGGAGGACGAGCTGCTGCTGGTTTTGGACGCGGACGCCACGCGGCTGCCGGTCTGAACCGGGAAGCTGCAGACACAGAGAAGCTCCGCCTCCACCGGCGTCCGAACCGGAGCGACCGGCCCGGAGGCCGAAGAGGCGGAGCAGGAAACACTCGCCGTTCACTTGAAGGTCAGAAGACTCCAAATTAAAGCTGCGGTGAAACTGGACCAGCGTCAGTATTTTGGCTCTTTTCACAGCAGACTCTCGGCTGATCGGACTCTCTGATCCGATCAGGCCGAAGCAGGTTTTCCTCTCAGGCTTCACTCGAAGCGTCGCTGTGGGTCAGCTGACGCTCAGCTCATTAAACAGGAAGTTACAGTTTGTTTGGTTCGTTTTGTGACCACCAGGTTTCTAGATTCATTTATTCTGCAGACGATTCAAAACTTCCACTGAACTGTTTTGTAGGAGCTCAGAGAGTTTTTACAACACAGAAAAGAGTCGAAGGCGTCACGTCGTCCTGTGTCTGGACTGGAAGACGTCTTCTGGTTGTTTCACACATGAACTGAACCTCCAGGGAGTTTATTTTGAAAGTCGCAGCAGTCACATTAACGTCCTCATTCAGCCCTGAAGACGCCGTCAGGCGTCGCCTGGGACCGTTGTATCTGTGGAAATAAATTCAAGGGACCTTCATCAACAGAGTTTCTGAAGGATTAGTTTGTGGCAGCAGGATAAGAAGCCTCACAGCCTGGATCACACACCGAGTCTTCTGACCTGCAAATGATCGTCTGAGTGTTTCCTGTTGACCCTCATCAGGAGGAAAATGGACTGAAAACTCCTCCGGCTCCGGTGTCTGTGGACGGTTTGAGTCCAGGAGCGAAACGTCCGGAGAGCTCGGCGACTCTGGACTCCACTGAGAACCAGGCGTCGGATGAATGAGTTTTTCTTTAAGCCTCGGTGACGCCGAGCGTCGTCAGCTCTGCTCAGCATGACGGAGAATCCTGTGGAATGATGGGATCCGGACTTCAGAGCGACTTCATAAGAACAGAATCTGACTGATTAGTTTTGTTGGGATTGAGTTTTGGGTGTTTCTCATTAATTTAGCAGAGTGTTTCCTGGTTCAGCTTGAATACTTCTGTCACAGTGAAGTTCAGCCCGAGCTGTGAAGACGCTCGGTCGGGTTCCTGTTTCCAGAAGAGTCAGAGTTTTTTTTTTGTTGAACTTTTTGTGTTTGGAATGAGACGGGGACGTTTTCCCTGGAGCCGCTCGACGGTATTTAATGAGGTCCAGGTTCACCTTGACTCACTCTGCTGCTGCTGCAAGTCATTATGTTTCACCTGCATCATGCTCGGTGCCTTTGCTGCTACAGTAAATAATCCAATAAATGGACAAAAAAAGTTACAAAATGTTTCCTGCTCTGTGGGGATTTACTGAGTAGAACAGAAAAAATGTGTTAAATCTGCTGTGTGTGAAGTTACCTCTTCATCAGTTTTTATTTGTCACTTTTGAGGTTTTATATTAAATATGGAGTTCCACAGGGTTCTGTTTTAGGATCTAGGATCTTTTCACAATAAACATGCTTCCTGTAGTAAATATTAAAGAAACACTCCATTAACGTCCATTGTATGAAGATGATACACAAATTTATCAAGAAAAAAACACAGATACTGACCAACTTGTCCGATAATTTAAATAAACTCAGATTTTCTGTTTAGAATTCAAAGCATATACTGTATATCAGTAAAAACCAGCCGACCTGCCGTCGATCCAGACTACAGTTCAGCAGGGCGGCGATGATCAACATGCAGGATACACACCAACCGCAAGGCGCGCACACACACACACTCACACACGCACACACACACACACACACGGTCCCACCAAAGACCGCTGTTCCTGCAGAGACTGCAGCTGGACTAAGATTCAGAGAGTTGTTGAGATTTGAACTGAACTTAAACTCAACTTGTAGCATCTGGAGGGAGGAGAGAAGAGGCTTCCTTCACTCGGTCATCAAATGCTAAATTCAGTGATCTGTGTGAAGTTCTTCAGGGAACCCTGGTCTGTTTAGGTCTTGGAATCATCAGCTGTGTGTTCAGGAGTCCAGAGGCGTCGGCCTCTTCACCGCTCTCTGTGTGACGATGCTGACCTCTGACCTTTCAGGATTGAATTCAGTTTAATTCAATTTCATTTCTATTGCGCCAAATAGAACGCGTCAGCCGGAGACGGAAAAACCAGCAGTTCCACTGAAGCAAGCAGAAGAGAGGGAGGAAAGGAAAGAGTCTCAACAGGGGAAAATCCTGCAGAACCAGAAGAGACTCTCTGCAGAACCAGACTTGTAGAAGGCGGATAGACGGCCGCCCGTCTGGTAAAATCTGAAATGTGAAGACAGTTTGATGAACTTCTTTCAGATTGAGGTACGTCTCTTTGTCCAGCTCTCTTCTGAGAACCAGACGTTGTTTTCTGGGTTCTGGCTCCTGTTCCTGGACGGCCTCCACTGACCTGGACTGGATCTGGTCCTGAGCCGGACCGGCTGGACTCCGGTCTCGGTTGAGTTGATCTGCTCCAAGGTTCCTTTAATCTGCAGCAGAAGTATCAATAATCTATCAGACAGTGTGACTGTTGGTGTGATCCATCATTCATCGTCGCGTCTTCATCTTTATTTCATGTTTTTTCTTGGTTTTGTTGAGTGAATATCAAATGTCGGCCTTTTTTTTTCCACTTTTTGTTCTCCTGTGGTTGAAGCGTTTCTTTGAATCCCTGAAAACAGCAGAGGGACGGCGTGGCGCCGTCCTCGGGGACGCCGTGGCGCCGTCCTCGGGGACGCCGTGCCGCTGTTTTCAGTCCACAGTGGATCCACCAGAGTGTGATTGACGTCTTTTGCCATTCGCAACAAAAACCGACAAGACGAGATGAAAGAGAAGGAAATGTGAGCAGCGAGACTTCAGAGGTCCTTCAGGGACTCGGCATCGCTGTCGGGGACGAGGAGGAGGCGGAGCCTGATGCACTTGGCTCTAAACACACACAGACACGCTGCTGTGGAGGAAACCAGCGAGCAGATGTTTTCACTGGGTCTGGAAATGATCCTGCGCCGGTTCAGAGTGGAATATGTGAGGATTCTCAGCCGTTCGGGTCAGATTTCCAGTTATTCTCACGGTGGACGATCTGGGGCTCAGGAAGCCCCGCCCCCTTTCGTCTGCTGCAGTTCTCTCGGATTTCAGAATTCTCTGCAGAGACGAGGAGCAGACGTTTTTAAAGCCTCGCATCCTTGAGAATGGAATTCTGAACTCGTCGCCACGTTCCAGCTGGAGTTCGGATCTCAGTGTTTTCAGGAGCGGAACGTGGAGAAGCTCCGCCCCTTGGCGCTGTCGGTGATCTCAGCTGCTTTATTCCAGATGTGTCAGACTTCGGGTTCCAGTTGTTTTCACAGCTGAGGAGCTTCTGAGCTCCAAGTCCAGGATCAGATTCTCACTGCAGGAAAATACAACTCACATCTGAGGCTTTTCTCACAAACGCCCCGTATCCGACCTGCTCTGTCTCCGTGAGAACGTTGCAGTTCAGATTATTTTCACAGAAGATCCAGACCTCATTCACATGTGGCACTAAATCAGAGACGGAGCTCATTTTGTCAAGGTGACCACGGTTGCATGTATGTAGATATTCATGTATTTCTCTAAAGAAGAGAAGAAGAACGGCTTCAACATTAATAAATGCAGCGGAGGCGGGACTTAGTGGAGATTCCACCAATCAGTGATTAGCGATATGAATGAATGATGTGAAATGAAACCAAGCGGCGCCGTTTAGCAGCTGCAGCTTTGGCTGAATTTAGGTTCGAGCGCCGCTCTCTGCTTCATAAAGGCTCTGGAACTGAAGAACCACGAAGCGGCCCCCCCTGAGACATTCACCTCCAGCCGCTAGGCATGCTTCCTGCGCTGGCGTTCTTTATCTGGTCGTGTCACGTTCACAGTAAAAAATCGGAATTTAGAATCAGGTGAGCGTAGCCTGAGACGTTTCAGGTGAAAAAGCTTCGTTTTTTATTTTTCTTTCAGAAAAGTTTCATGTTTTCACATCGACGACGTCAGAACTATTCAGAAAGTTTCCACTCAGACGCCTCCGCAGCATTCTACCGAATCAGTCAGTTTGTCTCAAATCTGGGACTTCTTAAAAATAGATAGGATTTAGTTCGATTTGGTCACAACAGTGAATGCTGGAAAACAATATGGCCACCTCCAGGAGAGCGTGTGAAGAAAAAAAACATGGCGCCAAATTTTATTCGTTTAATTTAAAAGAATACGGGAAGTTTTTGTTTCTTATCTCCGTTTCTGACGACCAGAATCGGCGCTCTGCTATAATGTGTCCATAAACACATTTTAACCATCGACCTGAACATTATTTTGGTGACACTTCACCACAGCATCAGTGATTCCTGTGAGAATAAAACCTCTGCCGGAGGCAGCTGTCTGCAGTTCTGCTGGTTTGGTGTGAAGTGTGTGAATCCTCTGCTTGAATTAAAGAAACTGTCGCTGCAGCTCTGGAAACAGGAGGGAGCGTTCATATTTCAGGGCCGACTAGTTCATTTCCAAGGTGAGAGAGAGAAGATGAGTCTTCATGAAAGCGTAATGAGCTCGACGTGGAAAATCAGATGAAAAATTCAAGGACTTTCTGGAAAGCCTGGCCGAGTCCCGTCATTTGTCCGAACGCTCGCCGCTGGAGCGGCGGTGTTCCGCCGCCCCTCGCTCACCGCTGCCAGTCGGAAGTTGTCGCATATTGTCGTCTTCATCAGTTTCACACATTCCAAGATACTTAATACTTATTCCTAATATATGCCGATCTCTCTGTAAGTTGTTTTATCGAGCGAAGCTTTGAAAGATCCATCAAAGCAGCCCGGCGTCGTGATGATGCCTCCACCGTGTCTTACAGTCAGCAGGCTGGATATTTACTGCAGTCGGTCCAGAAATGTGAAAACTGAGTTTCAATGTGATAAGAAGGGTTGAACTGCTCCTCCAGGGTTGAATTCCCCTCCTTCCTGCGTGCTCTTGAGCCCTGCATGATTTTCCAAAGTGTCCTCACTTCTCTTGAAGCTCCAACAAACCTTCACTTTCCCGAAATCGGCTCTGACTTTGTGAAAGTGGAGCCGCGCTGCCGGGAGATCTCGTCCTTGTTTTCTGTCCGTTTCTAAAACTGTCGACTCTCAAGGTCTGAACCCTGCAGCCGGTCCTCACAGAGACGCCAGTCCAGGAGCTGAACTACACTCCTCTCTGTTCCCAGGCCTCCCGTCTCAACACAGACATTTTCCTAATAATCCCCCCGTGCTCGCCCTCAAACCCTCCTCCACCCTCCTCCCCCTCCTCCCCCCTTCTTCCTGCTCCGCACTGCATTTTCCTGCATCAGCATTTCAACACCCCCCCTTCTGATCTGCATCCCTCCCCAAACAGAACAACACCTCCTTGCCCCCCCCCCCCCCCCCCCCCCGCCTTCCTCACCCCAATTATTTCGGCGGCCCTCCAGCTTGGAGGGATTCCTTCGCCTCCGTCTCCGCGGTGGAATAAAAACATGGAGGTGTTCATGTCGGCCCGGCTCCTGTTTTTCCCGCCGTCATCTGGATGAATGCCTCTGACAGGCGGCGGCAGGTGGGGGTGGAGGGGGGGCGGAGGGTCCAGTGGGAGCTTCTGAAGGACGAAGCTTCAGGTTCAGAAGTGAAACGAGGTTAGAAAAAGAAGAAAAAACTTTTCTCTCCACAGACGACCGGACTGGTTTCTCATAGTTCTGCCGGTTTGGTGACGGATCGACCGGATCTGCTTCCACAGACCCTTAAA